>NW_004955412.1:26850167-26855225 GCF_000276665.1 Chinchilla lanigera | reverse complement strand
ATGAGAGAAAAATGAAATAAAAATCCAATTAAAGAATGAAAGAAAATTAATAAAATTAGGTAAAAGTTAGACAACAATAATGAAAGGAAAACAAAGAAGAATAAAACATAGCTAAAGAAAAAACTTTTTAAAAAAACAAAGAAAAATGGAAAAATTCCTTTACATGTTTGGGTAAGTGGTTTCTTTCCAAGGACTGTAGTATTGGAGTCCACCAGGTATGGGAAAGGATAGTGAGTCACAACTAGGGTCTATTTTTTTTCACACACACACTTTTATAATGAGTGAACATGTGTGTGTGTGTGTGCCCTGAGTCTTTCCCATCTTTTCTGTAGTGTAGGATCAGTCAGTGATGTGGTTTCTGCCTCAGTGCTATAGGAAGTCCAATGACTTTTAGTGTTTCTGCTCCCCTGTGTCCCCCTAGTCCCTGCTATCTCTACCTAGCTTTATAGCCTGTGAGCTTCTGATGTGCCTTCTCCAGAGGCCCTTGTGTTCAACCACTCCAGGATGTGGTAACTGTCTGAGCCAAACAGGATCTTTGATCATGTTGACAGAAGGGTTCAGCAAACAGACCACCATAGACCGTGAGGGAGTTAAACTGCCCACTGGACTGTCAGGACTTTTAGACTCAGGGCTCTTAGAAAACCACGTTACTGGTCTGACTTCTCAAGAGGGCAGGACCACCATGACCTTCTTGCCCTGAGATCAATACTGCTTAAACTTCTCATGGGATCTAGTACTAACTTACATCATTTTCATGACTTGATCCATTTATGTGACTATCTCTTGTGGCCACTAGCACACAGTCACTTCTGGTTTCTGTGACCCCAGAAATCCTGAAATATAATTGTTCTCTGATTTCTGATTCTCATAGTAGCTCAGTATTAACAATTAGCTCCTTCCAAAAATAACTTCTGATAACATCACTCCCAAATATAGCAAGCACTGTAATGGATATCTTCTCCAACTCTAGTCTGTCACAAGGAAGGAGTCACTTTCAGAGCAAAATTCCCACTGTATTTGGGGTTTACATGAACTGTGGGTTTTTCATGGAGCTACAGCTGCCTGTCTGTTATTTCTCCCTGGAGCTGACAAGCCTATCTGGGCTTACCTTGTGTTTGTGAAGACAGGTCCAGCATCCCCAGAATCTGGCATTACAGGTGGCTCATTCCTTTCTCTGCATTGCCTCAGTTTCTCTGTGAACTGTATGTTTCCTGTCAGCTCTTTCTTGATTCATAGAACTCTTCTTTCTTTTCTCTTTTCTAGGCTGTTTTCCAAGTGTTTGAACTACAGGTCCTAGAGAGGCATGATATACTATTGCATTTCACTCTACACTTTCTCTCCTGAACTGATCAAAAGAGGCAAAGAAGGTCACTAAATATTCATCAAGGGAACAATTCAATAAGAATAGATAACAATTAAAAACATCTGTACACCGAACACTGGGATACCCAACTTCATAAAACAAACACTACTAGACACAAAAAAAATAAGATAAATATCAACACAATTGGAGGAGGAGAGAGAGAGGAGGGAATAGGGACTATTAAAAACAATTAAGATTTGTGATGCACATGGACCAATCCCCATGAGGACTGTAATCATTATATACTGCAAAAATGTACTAATGAATGAAAAAAAGAAGAACTGGAGATGAGGAAGGAAAAAATCATCAACACAGTTATAATGAAGGACAACAATATTTCACTGTCACAAATGGATAGATCAACTACACACACACACACACACACACACACACACTCACACACACAAGGTCAGACTTCAACTAAGCCTTTGAAGAAATGAACTTAATAGACATCTATCGTGTTCCATTTAAAAATAACAGAGCATATATTCTTCTCAGCAGCACATGGGACTTTCTCCAAAATAGACAATATGCTAGCCCATAAACCATGCTTAGTAAATACAAAAGAATGAAAATTACCTCATCATATTATCAGATCGTAGTACAATGAAACTAAAAGTCAGTGGCAAAAGAAACCACAGAAATTTTGCAAATTCATGAAAATTAAACAATACTTTCTTGAATAACCAATAAATTACAGAAGAAATCAAACAAAAAATTACACAATTCCTAGAACTACTACAACACACCAGAATTTAAGAGTCACAATGAAAGCAGTCCTCTGAGGGAAGTGCATAACTGTGAATGGCCAAATCGCAAAAACAGAGTACGCCCAATAAATAATCTAATGATGCACCTCACAGTCCTCGAAAAACAAGAAAAATCCAAATCTTAAGCTACTATAGGGAAGGAAATTATAATGATCAATGCAAATTAATGAAATTAAAACTAAAATAACAACACAAAGAATCAATAAATTGAACAGCTGGTTCTTCAAACGAATAAACAAAATAGACAAACTTGTAGCCAATCTTACACACAAAAAAGGAAATAACAAATTCAAATATGCAATTAGAAATGACACAGCAGACATTACTGAAATGCAAAAGATTATTAGTGACCACTTTGAGAACCTGTACCCAATAAGTTGGAGGACCCAGAAGTGATAGATTCCTAAGTATATATGAATTGCCAAAACTGAACCAAGAAGACATAACACCCTGAATAATGTAATAATAAGAAATGAAATTGAAGCAGTAATGTAAAAACCTAAAAAAATGCAGGACCCAACGGATTAACCAGTGAATTCTACAAGACCTTCATCAAAGACTTAATGCCAATATTACTCAAACTCTTTAATGAAATTAAAAGGGAAGAAATATTCCAAAAGTCATTTCTGGAAGCTGTCATTACCCTGATTGCCAAACCAGACACGAATCCAAGCAAATAAAGAGAACTATAGACCAATCTCTCCAATGAGGATAAATGGAAAAATCATCAATAATACTGGCAAACAATCTGGGTGTGGTGGTGTAAGCCTGTAATCCTAGCACTCAGGAGGCTGAGGCAGGAGGATCGTTGTGAGTTTAAGACCAGCCTGGGCTACAAAGTGAGCTCAAGACCTTGTCTCAAAAAAATATATATTGGCAAACAGATTGTGACAAATTATCAAAAAGATTATACATCATGACCAAGTAGGTTTTATCCTAGGTTTGAAAGGATATTTCAACATATGAAATACATAACATAAACAGAATCAAGAACAAACATTACATGATCATCTTAATTGACACACAAGACCCTTGAAAACTCCAACACTCATTTTTTAAAATCCTGAAGAAAATAGCTATGGAAGGAACTTATCTAAATACAATAAAAGCCATTTATGAAAAAGCAATGACCAAGATCATATTAAATGGGGAAAAATTGAAAAGTTTCTTTCTAAAATCAGGAACAAGACAAGAATGTCCATTATCATTACTCCTGTTCAATATAATACTCAAAACATTAGCCAGAGCAATCAGAGAAGGAAATAAAAGGGTTATATATAGGAAACAAAGAACTCAAAGTATCATTATTTACAGATGATATGATCCTGTACTTGTAGATCCAATAAATTGCACCAGAAGACTCTAGAATTAGTCTCCAAATTCAGTAGCATAGCAGAATACAAAATCAACAATATTCCTTTATATCAATAATGAACTCAATGAGAAAGAAATTAGGAAATCTATACCACTCACAATAGCACCAAGAAAAATGAAATACTTAGGAATTTACCTAACCAAGGAAGTGAAAGACCTCTACAGTGAAAACTACAGTACTGTAAAAAGATTGAAGAGGACATCAGAAAATGGAAAGATATCCCTGTTCCTGGTTAATTGTCAAAATACTCATACTTCTAAAACTGATATATAGATTTAATGCAATCCCAATCAAAATGCTCATAGCATGCCTCACAGAACAAGAAAAAAAATCCTACCTTTCCTCCAGTGTATGTTTTTGGCCATTTTGTCAAAGTTCATATATCTGAATGTGCCTGGAGTTGTTTCTGGATGCTTTATTCTGTTGCATTGATCCAAATGCCCAGTAGCAAAGGATTAGAAGCTGAGCCAAATAGCAATCTTGCATCCTTTGCAAATTGGGAAGCTAGAGCTTTGGGATAGCTATAAGAAATCACCTACACCTAGAAGACATCCCTGAAAAGCAGACATCCTCTAGTAAAAGCTTAATACTAGCAATAAAACTATATATCATAAGAAACCAGCAAATATGAACATAGAAAACAAAATAAAAAAGAGAAAATAGAAAATAACAAGATGCCAAGGCAAAATGGAACCCCAGGCCCCCCGTCCACCCAGGACAAGCCCAGATCTCAAGGAAATAGATGAAATTGGAAGTCAAACACTGGAATTTTCTGAAATGATAGCAGCAGAAGTGAAAAAAAAATGGAAAACTGTATGGAAGAAATAATTTCTCAAGTACAGAGAGAAATAATGCTTAAAAAGCCAAGATATTAGAAAATACACAGATAAAAGAATAGATGAACTTAGGAAAAGGATGGAAACAAAAATGCCCAGTATAGGAAAGAAAGAACTGGAATCCACGAAACAGATCCAAACAGAAACCCAAGAGATTAAAACCTACACTGAAATTATATGCAACAGGTAGAATGAAGGAGAGGATAGAATTTCAGATCATGAAGACAGAATTGCAGCTAGTAATAATGAAAAAAAAGATATCTCAAAAATAGAAAAAGACCATGAAAAATCAATCCAACAGCTACAAGATGAAGCAAAACAGAATAACATAACGTTGATTGTGGTCAAGAGAAAACTGGAGAGAATACAAGTGACAAAAAAAAAAAAAACTTCACAGAAATAATGCAGAAAATTTCCAAGTGTGGATAAAGAATATGAAATACAAATAACTGAAGCATATAAAACTCCAAACAGTCATGACCAAAATAAAACTACACAAAGACATATCATAATCAAGATTCCAGAAATTCAGCACAAGAACAGAATATTAAAAGCTGTTAGAGAAAAGAAACAGGTCACCTATAAAGGAAAGCCCATCAGAATCATGGAAAACCTCTACACAAACCTTCAAGTGAAGAAGAGCTTGGAGTGATGTATTTCAAGTCCTGAAATAAAACAGCTACCAACTCAGATTAATGTATCCTGCAAAACTTT
>NW_004955412.1:26837613-26849002 GCF_000276665.1 Chinchilla lanigera | reverse complement strand
TTAATGAATCAAAGAGTTGGATCCTTGAAAAAATGAAGAAAATTGATAAACCCTTAGCCAACCTTACCAAAAAAGGAAAGAAAAACTCAACTTCATGCATTAAGGAATGAAAAGGGTGAAATATCACAGATCCTGTGGAAATTCAGAAGATCAATACCTGCTTTGAAAATCTTTACTCTTCTAGGATGGAAAACACAGAAGAAATGGACAGATTCCTGGATATGTATGAATTACCAAAGCAGAATCAAGAAGATATAAAAATTCTCAATAACTCAATATCAGTTAATGAGATTGAAAATTAATTAAAAACTTACCAACAAAGAAAAGCCTTGGTCCTGATGGATTCACTGCTGAATTCTACACTAAATTTAGAGAAGATTTAATGCAAATACTCTTAAAAGTCTTTAATGCTATTAAAAGGGAAATAATACTCCCTAACTCATTCCTGGAGGCAAGTATTACTCTGATAGCAAAGCCAGAGAAAGACCCAACCTAAAAAGAGAACTACAGGCCAATCTCACTAGAGAACAGAGATGTAAAAATCCTCAATAAGATACCAGCAAAAAGAATTCAACAAATCATCAGGATTATACACCATGACCTTGTGGGATTTATCCCAGGAATGCAAGGATGATACAACATATGCAAATCAATAAACCTAATATACCATATCAGCAGAGCCAGTGACAAAAATCACATGATCATCTCAATAGATGTAGAAAAGGCTTTTGATAAAGTCTAGCAGTCATCCATGATAAGAATCCCTACAGAAAGTTGAAATAGATGGTTTTTATCTCAATCTGATAAAAGCCATCTATGACAAAGCAATGGCCAACATCATACTAAATGGACAAAAACTGAAATCTTTCACTCTAAAATCAGGAAAAAGACAAGGATGTCCACTATCAACACTCCTCTTATACATAGTTCTGGAAACATTAGCCCAAGCAAATAGGCAAGAGAGAGAAATAAAAGGAATAAGGATAGGAAAGGAAGAAGTGAAATTATTATTCACAGAGGACAAGATACTCTACATGAAAGACCACAAAAACTCCAACAAAAGACTCCCAGAGTTAATAACAAAATTCTGTTACATGGCTGGATACAAAGTCAATACTCAAAAATCAATAGTATTTTTGTACACAAACAACAAACTTTTTGAGAGAGAAATTAGAGAAACCACATCTTTCCCAATAGCATCCAAAATACTAAAGATGTAGGAATCAATCTAACAAAGGAAGTTGTTATGGTTGATACATTGTGTCAACTTGGAGAGTCTAGAGGTTTGGCTAAGTGACTTAGCAACCTGGGGTGCAAAGGACATGCCCTTCCTGCTCTAGGATGTTGTTCATTGTATCAGTGTGAGAAGTTCAGAAGGTTAACTATGTGAGTGCTGCCCCCTGGGTAGGGGTAGCCTGTTTACGACATAAGGGAGGGAAAGAGGCTGCTTGCTGCCATTCCCCGCTTTGCTCTTGTTGCTCTGCCTTGGGGCCAGCCAAGTATGGACTGAAACCTCCACAACCTGTAAACTAAATATGCTTTTCCTTCTTTAATTTTGGGCATCAGGTATTTTTATCTCAGCAACAAGGGAAAAATAACCAAGACAGAAGTGAAAGTTTTATATACTGACAGTTACAGTACTCTGAGAAAGGAGATCAAGGAGGGTAACAGAAAATGGAAAAATATCTCTTGCTCATGGATAGGAAGAATGAACATTGTGAAAATGTCCATACTTCCAAAATTGTTATACAGATTTAATGCAATCCCAATCAAAATACCATTAGTGTACCTCACAGAACTAGGGAAAACATTCCTAAAATTCATCTGAAACCAGAAGAGGCCTATGACAGCAAAAGAAATCCTGGGCAACAAAGGAAAGGCAGGAGGCATCACAATCCCTGACTTGAAATTATACTACAAAGCTACTGTGATAAAATCAGCATGGTACTGGCAAAAAAACAGACCTGAGGACCAGTGGAACAGATTAGAAGATGCAGACACAACTATATACACACTCAGCCACCTTATCTTTGACAAAGGGCCTAAACATGTTTACTGGAAGAAAGATAGTCTCTTTCATAAATGGTGCTGGAAAAACTGGCTCTCTACATGCCGAAGAATAAAACTAGACCCATGTCTATCACCATGCACTAAAGTCAAAATGGATCAAAGATCTAAATATTAAAACAGAAATGCTAAATCTACTGGAAGAGAATGTAGGTAGAAATCTTGAAGACATAGGGATAGGTAGAGACTTCATGAACCAAACCCAAACTGCATGGGAAATATTTCAAAGAATCAACAACTGGAATCTCATCTTATTAAAAAAGCTTTTTTGTACATCAAAAGAAATCACCAATAGAGTGAAAGACAACCCACAGAGTGGGAAAAAATTTTAGCTAACTGTCCCCCAGACAAAGTTCTTATATCTAGAACATATAAAGAATTGAAAAAAAAAAATTAGATCCCCCAAATTCAAAGACCCAATCCAAAAATGGGCACCTGAGATGAATACGCACTTCTCAGGTGAAGAAATACAAATGGTAAATACATGAAAAAATGTTAAACATCATTGGTCATTCAAGAGATGCAAATTAAAACAGCACTGCAATTTCATCTCACCTCAGTAAGAATGGCTATTATCAAGGAATCAACGAACAATAAATGGTGGAGTGGTTGTCAGAAAAAAGGAATCCTTCTCCATTGTTGATGGCAATGTAGACTGGTGCAACCACGTTGGAAATCAGTGTGGAGATTCCTCAGAAAACTAGGATTAGAGGTCCCATCTAACCCAGCTATTTCCCTTCTGGGTATTTTGCCAGAGAAATTAAAAACATCATACCACTGTGATATACGTGTACCCCTGTTTAAAGCAGTGCAATTTGTCATAGCTAAATCTTGGAAACAACCCAAATGCCCATCCATTGAGGAATAGATAAAAAAGATGAGGTCTTTTTATACAGTGGACTACTGCTCAACTATGAAGAAGGATGAACTTGAGACTTTTATAGGGAAATGGATGCAACTTGAGTCCATACTTATAAGTGAAATAAATCATTTTCACATGTGTAAACATATTGTCTCTCTAGTGTAAGAAGCTGAAAGACTAAATAAAATCTATGAACTATGTTATTATTTACTTCCTGCCTCCCTTTTAAATAGTTATTCTTTTAAAACTATATTTCTGGAATTCCTTCATGTAATGCGGTTAGCCCTTCATCTGTGCCATGAGTTGCAAATTTTAAAAAAACTGTTTATTTATTAGTTATTGGGATTCTGCTTATGGATTAGTGGCTGGTTTCCCCCTCCAATGTAGAAGTTTTATTTTTTAATGTAACCAAACAGTGACTTCTGTGTGGTTCTGCATTTTAAGCATAGAAGATGCTCTCCAGTTTAAGATATAAAAATTTTCTCTTGTTTTCTGATGCTGTACTTCACTGTTTATTTATACCATCCAAATGTGCAAAGAGGCCAGGATAATGAGACTGGTTTTCACCTATTTTCTTTGTAAATCTTTATAAGTAGTATAGTTCACTTTGAACTGTAAAACTGCCTGCCACTTACTATCTTGGGGTCCTGGCCTGAATGTAGAAAGAATATTATTTTCACATCCACAGTACACTTAAACAAAACCTAATCTAATCAACCTGTTTCCTATACCCCCATCCTCTAGCTGCTAGGCATGCCACGTAAATAAAATAAAACTCTTATTTTGTTCTACAGAAGGAGTAAAAATTGAACAAATAAATATGGAAGGTCAGGTAGTGAGAATTGCTATCAAAACATAAAACAGGGAATAGGAGAGCAGAGGTTACCATTTTCTAGAGGCTAATGAGGAAATGATGCTTAGCCTAAGAGGGTGACATCTGAGCAGGGACATGAATGAGCAAGGACAACTGGCAGGACAGGGCAAAGGAGAGGTGGCCATTGTTCAGATTGGGAAAGGCTTTGGCAGCTATACCAGTTTTGAGTTTTCTTTTTTAAAATGTGAAAGAGCAATGATGTGGCATCTGTGGCTTAGAAAGGATTCTCTGACTTTTCATGGAGAAATAATTGAAAAGGAGTGTCTTGGTTACTGTTCTCTCATTGCTGGGACAAAATACCTGACACCCAAAATTAAGGAAGGAAAGGTTTATTTCGCTTACAGTTTGTGGAGCTTTCAGTCCATACTTGGCAGGTTACAAGGCAGAGTGGCACATGGCAGAGGGCTACAGCTCATGGCGGCAGAACACAGCAAAAGCAACAAGCACTAAAACGGATGAATGGCCGCAAGCAACCACTTCCTCTCCCTTACATATGCAAACTATCCACCGCAGGGCGGGTGCAGCTCTCACACCCATAATCAATCAAACTCTAAAAGCCTGCCCCATGACTGCATGAGGCTTTGGGGGGCTCACACGGGCGCAAACCATAACAAGGAGCAAGAGTAGAAATGAAGATTTAAAAAAGAAGAAGCAGCAAAGGAAGGCTATTCCTTGATCCAGACAAGAGACTATAAAGGATTAGATTATGGTAATGGCAGTGGAAATGGAGAAAAATGAGCCCAGGTGAGAGGTTAACAGGTAGAATGGATGAGGTTTCTCTTTCAGGATGGTGAATAGGGGACTATAAAAATATCTCCCAGATTTATTAAGACCTGCAACGCTGATGTAGGAGCAGATTTGGTAAATCACAAACATCACAATTTTACTTTCATTTCAGGATTTGTGCACAATCAGAGTGAGCACTATTTTTGGAATGCTGTGAGAGCATCAGATATGGAGGGTTGGTTTGGGAACATGGAGGTACTATCTGTCCCTGGAATTTTATGATGATATGATTTAGATGAATAGTTCAACAGCAAATCACAGGAGAACAACAGGTCCCAGACACAGGAAGCTGCACATGACAAGAGTTCCAGGATGATTCTTCTGTTTCTGCTGGGCACAGTCTCTCTGTTCAGCTGGAACTGGGGTAAGTTCTGGGGATATCAAGGCAGCTAGTAGTTTGTTAAGAGATGGGCAGATGCTGGAGATGAAGTTTCAAAAATTGGCTTTTAGAGCTGTGCAGAAGTCTGTGAATTGTGACAAAGATTTTTTTCTTCTCTTTGCAGGTGCACAAGGCTCTCTCAAAGGTATGAGTGTGTTAGCTTAAAGTCCTTATTAAACACGTCATTTGTAACATGCTTAGGAATAATCCTCCCCTCCATCTTCAGACAGGTCTCTAAGCCGTTTTTATTAGAGACTCCTTGAAGTTTATCTTCTCCCAGACATATTTAGTCTATTTCTTTGAGTAAAGAGGCTATAATCTCTTCCTTAGCTTCCTTTTTCCCATTAATGGACAAAATCATCAGGTTAGATGAGGGGTTTATTACCTGAGATCCATGGATAAATGTAAAAGTAACACGGACCTCCTGAAATGATATACAACATTTATTGTATGTCTCTACAGATTTTCTCTCATAAGATTATCAAAGCAGTCCTAGTGCAGAAAGGTTAGGAGCCACTAGGCAACAATAACCTGCAGAAAAGCCCCTAGTTCAAGAGAACCTTCTGTAGACTGCATGCGCTGAGCACCTCTTTCTGTATATGGCAGATTCTGCAAGAATGTGCTATAAATGTAAACATTATCATCTTGGGTACTGCTACGGAGTCATGGATTTCTGCATCCTGAATTATAAACAATCTTGTGCTACAGAGAACATTTATATACTCACAAACAAAGGTAACATGACATGTAGAATAATGGGGAAATAACTACCTCCTCCCCTTAGAAGCAACTGTATTTCTTGTTCATTTGTTTTTTAACCCCAGAATGAGTGGTAGATGGGGTGGGTGAAGATGGGTGGTCATATAGAAGGGATGAAAAAGATGCATTTTTCCTGAAGATGATATTTGGCCGAGGAGAGGCTGATGTTCTTGGTAAATTAGGGAAGAAAATCCACTCCCTGGGTCGGCAAATAGCAGATTCAGGTTTACATCTTATTTAGGCCTAGAAAAAAAGTAGAGAGGATCTGAAGATAAGCTATTTTCAGGAATATGGTAAGAGGAAATAGGAGCCATTACATTTGTATTTCTTCTCTTTAACCTCCTCAGGGCAAAGTCTGTATTATTATTCAAAACTGTCATGTATGACCAACTGTGAGGACATCAACTTCCTGGATTATAACAAAAAGACAGAACTCATCTGTTGTACACATAGTAACTACTGCAACCTCCCTGTGGGACTCTAGTTCTACATCTCGCTGGCCCGGGGATCCTTCTTTAACTAAATACCCCCTCTACCTCCTCCCTGAAGCCTGTATTTTGTTTTACTCTCCTCTGCTAACCAATGGTAGGAAATAAAAAAAGCCAGCTGGAAATGAAAAGACAAGCAGTGATAGGAGAAACAAGGGTAAGCCAGCTGAGTCTAGTTCAAACACTAGGCCATGTGTTTGAACAAGTCATCTTGCTCACATCTGGCAGGGAGTTATGGATTCCTTATATTTCTGTTGCTATGAATAGGCTCAGACTTGGTTACTTATTATCTCCTCTATGAAAGTGCAAACTGTTGAGCCAAAATAACCCTAAATTTATATTCAGAATTCTGTGACCTTACTCTATCCTTGTTTACACTCCCATCTTTGGCGGGTTGGGATTCTCTTTGGGTTAACCTTAAGACTTACCAGCATAGTCCTTCTGTCAATGGATTCTGGAAGCAGAGGAGAACTAATCCCAGCTTCCCAGTGAGACAAAACACTTGGTCCTGTTAGTTGAAAATGTAGAGAGAATAAGCCAAATAGGAGCTGCTTTATTCTGTGGACCTCAGGCAACAAATAGCTGGCCCTGTACATCAAGGTAGGATTAAGTCTGTAGTGCAATTAATGCTCCAGAGTTTTCCACAGCATTCCATTTAAGATAGTCTCTAGCTGAACCCACAATTTTTGGTTACTATTTCCCCTCTAACTCCTCCCTTACTCCGGGAGGTCAAACCCAGGGCCTCATAAATGCCTGGCCACTGAGCTACATCCCCAACACTTATTTTTTTCTTTAAATTTTATGAATGGAGCCCTAAAATTAGATGAGTTCAGGTTGATACACAAAGTTTTATTTAGACACTTCTGAGTGAAAGCGCATTCTGTATCTACATTAATTTATCATGAATGAGAAGAATCTGTTTTAGAGACTTCCTTGCAGTCTAGATAAAATTGTTCTACTCCAGGAGAATGTTCTCTTTTGCTTTAGCCCATCTTGGGATATTCCCCCAGTTCCACTTTCACTGTGAGCAAATGAATAGAGGAAGACCTAGGTGAACCTTTTTTCTCTACATGATGACACAAAAAAATCTGTCCTCTAATGTGCAAATGTTATTCTTCCATGTATTTACATAGTCACACAAGTTTTCTTTACGTAACCTTTTAGGAACAGTAATTTGGCCAAAAATCTGTTCATTCAGAATTAGCTGAAAAATAATTCACACAACTTGTCACATTAAATCAAAATAAATTTCAAGTGTATTAAAGATTTAAATGTAATAAAGAAAAACTTGCTTTTAAGTTTTGTTGTGGTTATCATTGTTTCAACCTTTAGTGTCTGCTAGGCACATACTAAATATTTTTTGATATCATGTAATATTGACTTCACAGCTTCCTATAATGCAGATATCATTGTAAGACAATTTAATAAATGAAAAACCTGAAGAAAAAACCTGTTGGATTGACAAGCATTACACAATTAAGTTTTCCTGCTAGGTGTGGTGGCACACACCTGTAATCCCACACTCAGGACTCTGAGGGAGGATTGCCCTGAGTTCGAGGCCAGGCTGGACTGTGTAGTGAGTGCAAGGCCAGCCTGAACTAAAAAGCAAGATCCTGTCTCAAAAGATCTTCTACTTACTCTTGCTGCATAACAAATCGCTGTATTCACTACAAGTCTGGGTCAGAATTCAGAAAGCACACAGTAGGGATGGCTTGTCTCTGCTCCTGAACGTTAGAGGTAATGTAAAACTGGAGACCAACAATCATTTGAAGATGTGTCCACTCACATGTCTTTGCAGTTCGTGCTGATGATTAGTTATATCATCGGCTGCTATTGGTCAGAATACATGCACATGGATTCTCCATGTGGTCTGGACCCCTTCACTTCATGGGGTTTTTGGATTGCTTAGGCTTCCTAGGGCAGGTGTATTAGCTGACAAGGTAGAAGTCATATCACACTTTATGTCCTAGCCTTGGATAGCATGCATCATCACTTCTGCCTCATCACATGGATTACAAGTGAATCACAAGGCTGACTTTCTGATTGGGGAGTGGCAGAAGTGTAGAGCTTGTGTTTTGGGAGATAGTATTGCGGCCATCTTTAGAAAATACAATCTGTTACAACTAGCTAATAGTAAAGGTGAAATTTGATCCAATATGTGTGTAATTTCAAAGTGCTCTATCATCCTAATTTCACTATTAACAATATTTATTTTTTTCATTTTCATTTTTATTTTTATTAGTGCATGTTTACAATACATAATGATTGCATTCATTTTGGAGCACTGTACATGTACATAATACATCTTAATTCTTTTTATACCCCTCTATCACTTGGTTTGCTTCTCATTTGCAAAACATCTATCTCTCTGTTTCCTGCTATCTATCTTTTATTTTGCTTTTTAATTTATCTGTAATTTGGGTTTCTCATAGTAGAGGAATCATGCAATATTGAAGCTTGCGTGTTTGGTTTACTTCACCTGACATTATGATCTCAAGCATCTCTCGTTCTCGAGGGCCTGCACCTGACTCTAGAAAGCAATTTCTGCCTAATAAACCCATGCCTCTTACTGACACATACTGAAAACTGCTTTTCTGTGAGCAAAGTCAGTGAACCTCCAAACATCCTACGTTTAGGGTGGGTTAAACTCATCTCCTTGGGAACCTCCTCAGGCCCAGCCCAGTGACATTTTCTCCTGATAAGCCAGTGGCAGGAGGTAAAGGCAAAGGCTCCTGAGTTCTATTCCAGGTACAAAAAAAACAAAGGGCATAAGCTCTCCAACTGCCTGATGCTATGGCTCCCTTTTGTGGGTGGCTGGGAACAAATCCAAAGCTGTACAGACTCAAGAGGTCATTCAAGTGATAACTGACATTATCCTCAGGATCCAGGGAACTCTACGGACTCCAACCAAAAAGGAGCCCACTGGTGTCTTTTATCCCCTCCTTTCTTCACTAAGAAAACCCCAATCCCTTTCTCGTGCCTTCTTTCCCACTCTGAGGCTTTCAGCCAATCGAAAACTCAAAGGTGTAACTTCTCTGTTATTAGTGATCAGGGACGGGCAGGGTGCTGGAGGTGGAGGGGTGCACGGGTCAGGAGCTCAAGGCTCCAACAATAACTGTCTACCTGGCCTCCCTGGGCCCTAAGCCACCTTGCCAGCTTTGCCTGTGGGTATTGTTTCCTCCTGGAGCGTCAGTGATTCCTTCTGTAGAGCTCACTTGCTTCCTCCCTCCAACTTCTTTGGCTCTGGTACTCTTATGATCATTTGGCCTGAATCTGTCTCCCAACTCAGGCCAGTCACGGTGCTAAGTGACGTCTTGAGACTTTCTAAACCCTCTATGGGTGCCTTGTGTGTAGTACAGGTCCCTAGATACAAAGATCTTTAGGGTGTATTTTTGCATAAAGCCCAGTTGTTGTGTACAACTCCTTTTCCTTGCTTTCCTGGTTTGTTCATAAAGGTTGGAGTAGCTATGTGCCAGGAATAAGGACACTTGCCTGGACATGACAAATGGGTTTGTGGGACTGGCAGGGACACCTGCAGTACATAGTCATGGCAGAAAGCGCGGTGGGTGCAGCCTGATCTCAGCATGATCTTGACTTCAGAGACCTAAGTAGGATCCCATCTTTCTCACTTTTTTTTTTTTTCCTTTTCCTTCTCTCTTTATCTCTTTTGAAAAGCACACAGGAGAGATTTTAGAAGCACTTAGTACACTTTAAATGATGATGGATAACTCAACGTCTGTCCCCAAAATGTCACCTTTAGGTTATATTTTAAGAAATTGGGACCAGTTTAAACCAGAGGATTTTAAAGGGTTGGTTTTTCTCCAAATGTAAGTTAAAGAGTGAAGAGACTCAAACTTGGTTTTATGATTAAGAGGGCTGGTGAGCAAACATCCACCTAGCCATCCTTCTCTCGCCCTCTTCTGACTCACCGATTCTGCCTAGAGGGTTAACTAAATAGAAAAAAGTCAGGGTAGTTTAGAGTATTAAAAAAATACTGCTGTGACTTCTATAATGGAGAACTAATTGCAATTCAGCATGGCCAATACAACTAAAAGTGCACTCTGATTTAATGTAATTAAACTGATTTATGTGTTCTAAATGTTTTCTTGTCTGTTCATCTGCCTGTTCATCTATTTTAATAAGTGGTTAAACTACTTACAGCTGCTTCATTTAAAAAAAAAATTTGAGTTCATATCAATTGCTTTTTTATTTTTTATTTATTTGTTTGTTTGTTTATTGCCCTTATAGACCTCTGGCTCTGTTAGGGATTTCCATTTTTAAAAAAAGTTATATAAACATTCCAGGGCAACCAAACTCAAAACATTAGAGGGTAAAAAGCTACCAGGTTCAAGACGTACGTAAAACTTGCAAATAGCGAGATGTGGTGGCACAGCATGTAATCCCAGCGCCCTGGGGGCTGAGACAGGAGAATCACTGCCAAGTTCCAGGCCAGCCTCAGCTACATAGTGAGTTCAAAGTCAGGTGAACTGCATAGCTAGACCCTGTCTCAAAAAAAAAAAGAGACTTTCAAATAAAAATAAAATTTGGTAACATGAAGGTTGTGTATGACTTAGGTTAATACACGTTTCTGTTTCTGTGTGTTCACTTTCAGGTATGTGTTATCCTCTAAAAGTTCTACTGAAATTGGCTTATAGATAAATAGACACTCACATTGGCCCCAAAGCTTTGTGTTCACGTGCCTTAATAGTGGGATAATTTAAACTGACTGGCAAGATAAGAATAAAGGTGCCGGCCAGGCGTGGTGGTGCACACCCATAATCCCAGCACTCAGGAGGCTGAGGCAGGAGGATCATAGCTAGTTCGAGACCAGCCTGGGCTACAAAGTGAGCTCAAGGCCAGGCTGAAGGGCAGAGTGAGACCCTGTCTCAAAAAGACAAAAAGCAAAAACAAAAACAACAGCAACAAAAAGATGTCTTTAAAGTTGGTAATATATTTTCATCCAGTTTGTTTCCCTTTCAAATATTGGTTTTGTACCTGAAAGAGTTAATTTAAACTAGGAGGCATGATAGACGCTGTGAAATGGTAGGAAAACACTCAAGGGTAAAGGGCAACTGGGCTGTGGGAAAAGAGAAGGGAAAGAAGGAGAAATTTTGTATGTATGTATATACAGGATAGTTAACACGGCTGTTCCACAGACTTCTATTTCTTTGCTG
>NW_004955412.1:26831596-26837168 GCF_000276665.1 Chinchilla lanigera | reverse complement strand
AACAAGCATTGTTAATTCCGTACCACTCTGTTTGTAACTCTGTAATGTCTGCGCTGATCCTTTGCTATTTTGTAAAATGTTGTCTGTCTGTTAGTATTTTCCTCCTTTTATTTCTAAAATTAAAAAAAAAAAAAGAATTTTTCCCTGGTTAAGTATATATACTGTATAGCTTAACTATGCTATTGTTGCCTATGCTATTTGGTTCTCATGGGTAATCTCAATTGTTATTTACTAAAATTAATGTTTATAAATATTTATAACAATATCTAAATATAGCAATTTACTAAAAATAAATTCAAGTATTGTTGGCTTCTTAACATTTATAAAAAACAGTATGTTTTGGTCTATTAAATCTATTTTTATAAATTATTACTACATATTAGGATTTGATAGCTTTCTTAAATTGACTCACTCATTTCTAACATTTAATTTTACATTAAAATAATATATTTTAAAAATTGGTCCTAAGGAGGGGCCCTGGGGCCTGAGGAACTGCTGGACAGAACACCCCTGAGGCTGAAATAGAAGCTGCCTGAACCAGTGTTCCTCGGTTTTCTCCAGCTTTGCTGGCTTTTCCCCAGAGTGTCATTGTACCACACCCCAACAAGTGTTATTAAAGAACTATTATGTATATAATTAGGTTGACTATAATTAAAAAGTTAGTTGATGTTTGGAATTTTCTTTTTTTCTCGGCCAATTTTGCATGCTTGTGTCTGGTGATAAGAGCGACTGATTTGGGAACGGCAGTGTGCAGTGCTGGAGCCATTGCTGAATTCTTACCATCTTGTTGGTGGAGCTCTGTATCGTTTCCAATTATTTGTTGTTGTTGCTTGTTGTTGTCTTTGGTTGTTTGATCAGTCTTGCATTCTTGCATCTGGTGGACTGAGCAACTTCGTTGGGGATGGCAGTGTGTGGTGTAGTGACCATTGTTGGTTCCCATTGTTTTGTTTTGAGGTTGTGTATCGTTTTTGTTGTCTTCGTGTTGTTCTTGTTTTTGTCTTCATTGTTGTTTTGTTAATTTTTCTTTTTTCTTTCTCGGGTTCTCAGTTGCTCGCCTCTTCTTCTGGAGTTAGGTTCCAGTTTCTTCTCATCTCAAACAAAGAATTGAAAAAATGAGCAAAAGGCAGTGACAAAATTTGTTTGAAAAAGGCAACAGCTTTGCCCCCGGGCTCTCCAACGTTTTCGTCATGGGCAAAGGCAACAAGCTGTGGATTTCTCTTCCACGAGGAAAAGGAATCCGCCTCACCATTGCTGAAGAGAGAGACAAGAGGCTGGCGGCCAAACAGAGCAGCGGGTGAAATGGTCCCTAGGTGACATGTTGGAGAGATCTCTGTGCTTAGTTAAAGATAATACAGCATAATTTTTAAAAAAAAGGTGAAGCATGAGGGAAAAACTGGCTCCGTACAGCAAGCTTGGGCAGAGGAAAAGAGTAAAAAGCAGATAAAAGTATACCCTGGAGGAAACAGGGCAGGCTGGCTTGAGGAAAGGCAGGACAGCCAACAATATTTATAAATATTATATAATTATATAATTTATAAGTATTATGTAAGTGAAGGAAACTTTTTATGATATCAATCATAAAACAGGACAAAAATAATAGATTTGGTTGCATCCAAAAATGAATACTTGGTAAATTAAAACCATCCACCAAGCCCCATAAAAAACACAGAATGGGAAATATTTATATAATAACTATAATAAACAAAACAGATAAATGGCTGATGTCTTTAATACCACAAAACCCTTTCATATAAATTGGAACAAATAACTACACAAATAATAAAGACATAAATAAGTAGGTCATCCAAGAAATATAAATTGCCAGTGCATATGAAATAATATCTAAGGTCATTTATAACCCCAGAAATGCAAATTAAGGAAACAAGAAACTATTAAATTTTTGATTATTACATTGCAGAAGATGAAAATGTGTGCTGCTGAAACAATACAAATAATTTTCTGGACAAGAATAAAAAATAAAATCTTGGCTGAGCATGGTGGTGCATGCCTGTAATCCCAGCACTCGGGAGGCTGAGACAGGAGGATCGTTGTGAGTACGAGACCAGCCTGGGCTACAAAGTGATCTCAAGGCCAGCCTGAACTGCATACCAAGATGTCTCAAAAAGACAAAAAAAAAAAAAAAAAATTAAAAAGGTAATTTGATAATTTTAACTTCTTTTGGAAGATAACTAGAAGGAGGGTAGCTGGACCAAGCGGAATTTTTTTGTTACAATATATTTGCCATTTATACTGATCACATTTACCATAGGGAATTTGTACCTGTACATAATATATCTTAATTCTTTTTTCCCTTTCCCCTCCCCCTCCAACCCTTTCCACCTCACCATTTACAAAAGCTTTACCTCCATTTCTCCCTTCCATTCTCTTATGTTTTTAATCCCTTTTCCCTTCACCTGCCCCCTCCTTCATGCCCCTTCCCACTTGAACATGTTCTTCCTACTTCCTGAGATCTATTATTCATTTTGCTCCTAATTTACCCAATAGAAACCATGTGATATTCAAGCTCATGTGTCTGATTCATTTCACTTAAGATTATGCTTGTGAGGTGCATCTACTTGCCTAAAGATGATTCAAGTTTATCCTTCTTTATGGCTGAGTAGTACTCCAGTGTATAGAAATACCACATTTCTGTATCCATTCATTTGTTGATGGGCATATGGGCTGTTTCCAAGGTTTCATTATTATAAACTGTGCTGCTATAAATATGGATATGCATATATCACTGTGGTATGATGCTTTTAACTCTTTTTAGGAAGATACCTAGAAGGGGCACAGCTGTGTCAAATGGAACCTATAGTTTCAAGTTTTGAGGAATCTCCATACTGATTTCTATAGTGGTTCACACTCCCACCAGCAATGGAGAAGGGTTCCCTTTCCCCCTCAGCCTCACAAGCATTTGTTATTGGTTGATTTCTTGATGATAGCCAACCTCCTGGAGTGAGATGGAATCTCATTGTTGTTTTAATTTGTGTGATAGTTAGCTGATTGTGTCAACCTGAATAAGAAATTCCCAACTAAATTGGATCAGCATAGTTCTGGGTGTAGAAGACCCATCCTAGGGAGCACGGTTGCCAAAATGGTAAAAAAGGAAGATGAAGAAGGAAGGCTTGAATCTGATTCTTTGGAGGCATTGCAGTCTTCACCTTCACCTTGAACTTCATCTCTGGCTTCCAGCACACACTTTTCAGCCTCCAGTACAGACCTTTTAGCCTTCCATCACAGACCTTTCAGCCTCCTGATACAGACTCACATGGGACTCTACAGTGGGCTTTAGGATATTGACTGGATTCTTCAGATTTCCAGCTCCCAGGCAGACCTTTTGCCCTCTTCCACATCTGACTCTGTGGGTGATGATCACAAGCCAATCTTGTAAATTCTTACTATATTTGTATATCTTGATTAAATCTGTTTCTCTAGTAAGCACTGACAATTTGCATTTCTTGAATAACCAGTGATGTTGAACATTTTTCCATATATTTATTTGCTCTCTGTACTTCATCTGAGAAATATATATTCATTTCAGATGCTCAATTTTTTATTGATTCTTTAAATTTGGAGTTGTCTAATCTTTTTGAGTTCTTTGCATATTCTAGATATTAGTCCTTTATCTGAGGAGTAGGTGATAACATTTTTTCCCAATCCATGCATTGTCTCTTCACTCTCTTGGAGGTTGATTTTGCATTGCAAAAGAATTTTAATTTGATGTGATCCTTACTGTTGATTCTTTATAGTATTTCCTATGCAGTCAGGGTCTTGTTCATAAAGTTTTTGCCTACACCTGTGTCTTGTAAAGCTTTACCTAGTCTTTCAGTAGATTAAGTATTTTGGTTTTTATATTTAGATCTTTGATCTATTTTGATTTTATTTTAGTGCATGGTGAGAGACATGGGACTAGGTTCAATTGTCACCAAGGGGAAAGCCAGTTTCCCAGCACCATTTATTAAGGAGGCTCTCTTTCTTTTAGTAAAGGTGGTTGGCCCCTTTGTCAAAGATAAAATGACTGAATGTGCTTGGATTTGCAACTGGAGACCATACTCATAAGTGAAATAAACCATATTGTCTCCCTGGTGCAAGAACCTGAAATAGTAAATAAAATCTGAAAGGTACAATAGATATTGTGAAAGGGAAAGAAACTGCTCAAAAGGAAAGAACAACTGGGATGAAGGAAAAGAGAAAAGAAACAAAGAAGGAGGGGAAAATATGTATGTTTCTGCATCTTTTATTCTGTTCCATTGATCCTTAAGTCTATTTATTTGCCAGTACTACATTGTTGTTGTTGTTGTTTAAACACAGTAGCTTTGTGGTATAATTTGAAATCAGGGATTGTGATGTTCCCTTCCTTGTCCTTGTTGCCCAGAATTGCTTTTGCTATTCTAGGTTTCTTCTGGTTCCATATGACTTTTAGGATTATTTTCTCTAGTTCTGTGAGGTATGCTATTGGTATTTTGATTAGAGTTACACTAAATTTGTATATCAGTTTTTTAAGTATGGCCATTTTCACCATATTTGTTCTGCCTGTCCAAGAACAGGAGTTATCTTTCTATTTTCTGATATCCTCTTCTGTCTCCTTTTTACCAAACATTGTGGATTTTGTTGTAGAGGTCTTTCACTTCCTTAGTTAGGTTAATCCCTAAGTATTTCATTTTTCTTGATGCTATTGTTGGAGTTGTTGTCACCTTGATTTCTCTCTCAGTGAACTTCTTATTTGTATATAGGAATGCTATTGATTTTTGAGTCTTGACACTGTGTCCAGCTAGGCTATTGAATTTGATTATTAATTCTGGGAGTCTTTTGGTGGAGATTTGGGTTCTTCTATGTAGAATATCATCTCATCTGCAAATAATGATAATTTACCTTCTTCAATTCCTATCCATATTCCTTTTATCTTTCTCTCTTATCTAATTGCTCTGGCTAATGTTTCCAGAACTATACTGAACCGGAGTAGTGAAGCAGGCATTCTTGCTTTGGTTCTGATTTTAGAGTGGGAGCTTTCAGTTTTTGTCTATTTAGCATGATGTTGGCTGTTGGGTTGTCATAGGTGGCTTTTATCAAACGGAGATAAAATTCTTCTATTCCAATTTTCTTTAGGTATTTTTTAAATCATGAATTGGTGCTGTTGGGCTTTGTCAAATGCTTTTTCTGCATCTATTGAGATAATCATGAGAATTTCGTTCTTGGTTCTGTTAATGTGGAATAATTCATCGACTTGCACCTGTTAAAGCATCCCTACATCCCTGGGATGAACTCTACTTGGTCACAGTGTATAATCTTTTTTATTTTAAAGAGTAAAAGAAAGCAACAACAAAATAACAACAATGAAGACAAAAAAACCCAAACAATACAGAAACAATACAGGATGTCAAAATAAGATGATAGGAATTAGCAATAGTTGTTATATTACATATTGTTATCTTCAACAAAGTTGCTCAGATTACTAGATGCAAGAATGTAAGATTGATCAAAGAAAATGACAAGTAATAAAAAACACATTAAAAATGATACAGCGCTTCATCAAACAAGATGGTAGGAACTCAGCAATGGCTGTTATATT
>NW_004955412.1:26812424-26830276 GCF_000276665.1 Chinchilla lanigera | reverse complement strand
TTCCAGTAGATCTAGTGTTTCTGTTTTAATATTTAGATTTTTAAGCCATTTTGACTTTATGTTGGTGCATGGTGATAGGCATGGGTCTAGTTTTAGCCTTCAGCATGGGGAAAGCCAGTTTTTCCAGCAACATTTATTAAAGAGGCTATCTATCTTTCAGTGAGCATACTTGGCCCCTTTGTCAAAGAGAAGGTGGTTAAGTGTTTGTGTGGTTGTGGATACATCTTTTAATCTGTTCCATTGATCTTCAGGTCTGTTTTTGTCCCAGTACCATGCTGATTTTATCACAGTAGCTTTGTAGTATAATTTCAAGTCAGGGATTGTGATACCTCGTGCCTTTCCTTTGTTGCCCAGGATTGCTTTTTCTATTGTAGTTCTCTTCTGGTTCCAGATGAATTTTAGAAATGTGTTCTCTAGATCTCTGAGATACACCAATGGTATTTTCATCAAGATTGCATTGAATCTGTATAACAGTTTTGGAAGTATGGCCATTTTCACAATGTTGATTATAACTATCTATGAGCAAGGAATATCTTTCCATTTTTGAAATCTTCTTTGATCTCTTTTTTTCAGAGTACTATCATTTTCATGTATAGATCTTTTACTTCCTTTGTTAGATTGATTCCTAAGTATTTCAACTTTTTGGATGCTATTGTGAAAGGTGTGATTTCCTTAATTTCTCTTTCAGTGTGTTTATTGTTTGTGTATAGGAATCCTATTGATTTTTCAGTGTTGACTTTGTATCCAACTTTGCTACTGAATTTGTTTATTAATTCCAGGAGTCTTTTGGTGGAGTTTTTGTGGTCTTCTATGTAGAGTATCACATCATCTGCAAATAATGATAATTTCACTTCTTCCTTTCTTATCCTTATTCCTTTTATTTCTCTCTCTTGTCTAATTTCTCTGGCTGGTGTTCCCAGAACTATGTTGAATAGGAGTGGTAATCGTGGATATTTTTTGTCTTGTTCCTGATTTTAGAGTGAAAGATTTCCATTTTTGTCCATTTAGTATGGTGCTGGTTGTTGGTTTGTTGTTGATGGCTTATATTAGATTGAGGTAAAGTCCACTTATTCTGATTTTCTGTAGTGTTTTTATCATGAATAAGTGTTGAACTTTGTGATTCTTATCTTTGGCTTTTTGATATGGTGTATTACATTTATTGATTTACATATATTGAACCATCCTTGCATTCATGGGATGAATCCTACTTGGTCATGGTATATAATCTTCTTGATTATATGCTGCATTCTATTAGCTAGTATTTTACTTATAATTTTTGAATCTATGTTCATTAAGGAAATTGGTCTGTAGTTCTCTTTTTTGGTTGGGTCCTCCTCTGGTTTTGGGGTCAGGGTAATACTTGCCTCCAGGAAAGAATTGCTTCTCTTTCTACTCATTTAACAGTTTGAAAATAATTGGCATTAAATCTTCTCTAAATTTCTTGTAGAAGTGAGCTGTGAATCCATCAGGTTCTGGGCTTTTCTTTGTTGGTAAGTTTTTAATTACATCTTCAGTTTCACCATGTGATGTTGGGTTATTCAGGAATTTCATATCTTCTTGATTCAGTTTTGGCAATTCACATGTATTTAGAAATCTGTCCATTTCTTCTGTGTTTTCCATCCTATCAGCAGAAATATTTTTGAAGTAAATATTGATAATCTTCTGAATTTCTACTAGATCTTTAGTGATTTCACACTTTTCATTCCTTGTTGAGTTCATGGATCTGAGTTTTTTCTTTCCTTTTTTTTTGATAAGGTTGGCTAGGGGGTTATCTATTTTATTTATTCCTTCAAAGAATCAACTTTTTGATTCATTAATTCTTTGTATTGTTTTCTTAGTCTCAATTGCACTTGTTTCTGCTCTAATCTTTATAATTTCCTGCCTTCTTTGGGCTTGACTTACTCTTCTTTCTCTAGAAGTTTGAGGTGTAGCATAATGTTGTTTATTTGTGTTCATTCTGTTTTCCTGATGTGGGAATCCACTGCTATAAATTTCCCTCTGAAGAGTGCTTTCATTGAATCCCACAGATTGTGGTAGTTTGCATCTGCATTTTTATTTGATTGTAAATAGTGTTTAATTTCTTCCTTAATTCCTTCCATGACCTATTGGTTGTTCAGGAGGATGTTATTTAGTTTCCATATGTTTATGGAGTTTTTGTGATTTCTTTTATCATTAATTTCCAGTTTCATTGCACTACAGTCTGATAATATGCATGGCATAATTTCATTTCTTTTGCATTACTTAAGCATGTTCTATGTGCTAGTATATAGTCTATTTTAGAGAATGTCCTGTGTGCAGCTGAGAATAATATGTATTCCAATGTTGTTGGATGGAATACTCTGCAAAGGTCTACTAAATCCATTTGTTCACATGTTTGGTTAAATTCTGATATTTCTTTGCTGATTTTTTGTCTCACTGATCTATCTCTTTGTGACAATATGGTGTTAAAGTGCCCTGTTATAATTGTGTTATTGCTCATTTCATTTTTCATGTCTGTTAAAGTTTGCCTTATATAATTGGGTGCTCCTACATTTGGTGCATATATATTTATGATTGTTATCTCTTCCTCTTGCAGTTTTCTCCTAACAAGGATGTAGTGACCTTCTTTATCTCTTTTGATCATTATTTATTTGAAATTCACATTATGTGCAAATAGAATAGCTACTCCTGCCTTTTCCTGGGTTCTTGTTGCCTGAAGTATTGTTTTTCCATCCTTTGACTTTCAGTCTATGATTTTCCATTTGAGTTAAATGCATTTCTTGTAAACAGCATATTGTTGAATTTTGTTTCTTGATCCACTGTGCCAGTCTGTTTCATTTGACTGGTGAATTGAGGCCATTTACATCAATGGTTATTACTGATGTGTGTTGACTTATCTTTGTCATCTTTTTTCCCACTGTTGGTTCTGTAGTTTCCCCCTCTGTTTAATTACTTACCTTTCTTGGTGGTTCTTTTCTATTGTTGCTTTTGAAATTGTAGTCATTTTTGTCTCTTTGTAAAATATCTTTCAGTACTCTTCGTAGGGTTGGTTTGGTGGTCATGAATTTCTTCAGCTGATCTTTGTCATGGAAGTATCTTATTTCTCCATCAATTTTGAAAGATTATCTTTGCAGAGTACAGCAATCTAGGTTGGAAGTTGTTTTCTTTCAGGATCTGAAATACTTCACTCCAAACTCTTCTTGACTTGATGGTTTGTGTTGAGAAGTCTGTGTAATTCTGATGGGCTTTCCTTTATAGGTGATCTGTTTCTTTTCCCTAACAGCTTTTAATATCTGTTCTTTTGCTGAATTTCTGGGATCTTGATTATTATGTGTCTGGGTGTAGATTTATCTTGGTTATGGCTAACTGGAGTTCTAAAGGCCTCACTTTGTGTATGTCAGCTTCTGCCATACTTGGGAAATTTCCTGCTCTTACTTCTGCAAATAAACTTTTTATGTCATTCATGTTACCTCCTGCTCTTTCTTTGACACCTATTGTTCTTATATTGTTCTTCTTTGCCTCATTTTGCAGATGATGAATTGTCATTTGCTGATTCCTTGTTATTTGTGTGAGATCTTTCTTTTCATCACTAGCTGCATTGCTGTCTTCAAGGTCTGAAAGTCTATCTCCCATTTTTTTCAAGCAGTTTTTCAAGCTCTCAATGGAAATTTTAATTTCCTGGTTATCTTTTTGAATCTTTTTCATGCATTCTAATTCTTTCCTATACTGTGTATTCAAAGTTCCCATCTTTTTTTGTGTTTCTGTTTTTTTTTTTTTTAATCTATGTCTTCTTTTGATATGCTGAGCAATTCTTTCATTATGGTTGTCATTTCTTTTTTTTACCTGAATGATTATTTCTGAGCTGCTTTCCTCTATAGCCTGATGTAGTTATTTGTTTATTTCAGTTGCTATCATTTCAGAAATTTCAGGAGTGTTACTTCCATGTTCTTCCATATTGATGTTTCCTGGACTTGTTCTGGGTGGGATGTTTGGCTGAGGTTGCATTTTGCTCCCTCTTTTTGTCATTTCCAAATTTCCCTAGGTTTCCCAGGATTCAGGTTCATTCTTGAGGGTTTCTGGGTTGGAGCAACCTTCCCACTATGGCAGCAAGGGTGTGGAGCCAGAGCTCTGGCTCAGTGAGACCTCCTGCCACCAGAGAACTTCTTGTGGGATGGTGAGGGTGGAGCCAGAGGTTCCAGAGTCCCAGTAAGCTCACTGCAGCTTTTCCAGGTCCCAGTCACCTCACTGCAGCCTCCTGGTCTCAGAGGACTTCCCACAGCATGGTGAAGATGGAGCCAGAGGTCCTGGGATCCCAGTCAGCTAACCACAGCTTTCTGGGGTCTTAGTCAGCTCACTATGGCTTCTTGGTCCCAGAGGACTTAGTATCATCTTCTTTCATGATTTGCTGCATTATGTCTGCCAGTATCTTAATAAGGAATTTTTCATCTATGTTCATTAAAGAGATAGACTTGGTGTTCTTTTTTCTGTTTTAGATAGCAAATCCTTCTGTGGTTTTGTTATCAGAGTAATGCTTACTTCTAGATATGACCGTGAAAGTATTGCTTCACTTTCAATTTCATTAAAGAGTTTGAGAACTAGTGGGGTTATATCTTCTCTAAATTTCTTGCAGGATTTGGCAATGAATCCATCAGGATCTAGATTTTCTTGTTGATAGTTCTTTATTACTTCTTTAATTTCATTGACTAATATTGGATTATTTAGAACTTTTATATCTTAATGATTCAGTTTTTAAAATTCATATGTATCTAAGAATCTGGCCATTTCTTCTGCTTTTACCATCTTATTAGAATACAGTCTCTCAAAGGAGGTACTGATGATCTATGTTTCTTCAGGATCCATTGTGATTTTATTCTTTTCATTCCTAATTGCTTAGATTTGGGCCTTTCCTTTTTGTCCATAAAGTTGGTGTCTTAGCTGCTTTTCTCATTGCTAAGACAGAATACTCACCACCCAAGGTTAAAAGAGGAAAAGTTTATTTCAGCTTACAATTTGTAGAGGTTTAATTCCATATTTGGCTGGCTCCAAGGCAGGGTGTCACAGGGTGTCACAGCAGAGGAGAAACATTCCATGGCAAGTCAGGGCAGGCAGAAAGCAACAAAGCAGCAAAGTAGCAAAGCAGCTTCTTTCTGTCTCTTTATATTTCATCCAGGGTGCCCACATTTTGGGTGATGCCTCCCACACCCAAGGTGGGAAATCCTTCATCCCAGGATCATATCCTAATCCAGCCTCCCAAACCCTAGTCCAGCCACCTTTAACTTCTTACCTATGACCATATGAGGCTTTGGGAGGACATCTAGATACAAGCCATAACAATCGGCTAAGGGTTTGTCCATTTTATTTAATCTTTTAAAGAACCAACTCTCCCATGCATTGGTTCTTTGTATCATTTTCTTAGTTTCAAATGCATTAATTTCTGCTCTAATCTTTACAATTTCCTTCCTCGTATGAACTTTGCACTTAATTTGTTTGTCTTGTTCTAGAACCTTGAGGTTAAACATTAGATTACTTATTTGATCTCACCTTTTTCTGATGTAGGAATTCACTGGTGTAAATTCTCATAGGACTGGTTTCATTGCATCCCATGAGTTCTGGTATGTCATACTGACATTATCATTTAATTATAGAAACTGTCCAATTTCTTTAATTTCATCTATCCACAATCATTGTTCAGGAAGGAATTACTTAATTTCCATAGAACAAATTAAGTTCTTGATCCCTTATATCCCTAGATATAACAAAATCTAAGACAAATCAGAAAATTACATAGAGTAAATATTAACTCAATAGGGCACCTTTACCATAGAAGAAGAAAGTTAAATGGAGGAAGAAGAAAAAATAGAGAAATAAAAGAAAGACTAGAGAGTATAAGCAAGGCTGAAGGACAAAGAAAGATTACTCAAACTTCAGGAAACTAATAAAGACAACAGAGAAAGGAATAAGAAGAAACAAAATCAATAACAAAACAAAAGAAAGCTAAAAACAATGTTCACACTCACAAAAAACTAAAAAGAAGCAATTTTTAGAAAACAACACACAAATAAAATACAATAACAAAGACCATAAGGAAAAAAAGAAATTTCTCTGTGATTTCAAGCTTGTGATTGTTTTCTGGGGCCCACAGTTTCATGGCAGTGTCCAGTCCAAGGCACGACTATTCTCTCACTGGTAGACAAGGGAGGCTGTCAGAGCCCATATTCATGCTGGATAATCCCAACAAGCCAGCAGTAGGATGAGGGCAGTGTGCAGGTTTTGGACTTTCAAATACACAGAAATTCAGATTCAACCTGATTTCTGGTCATGGGGGTTGAGCCTGAGTCATTTAGTTTATAGCATTCAGGGGATCTCTTGCCAACCTGACCATAATTCCCTGACCATGGTTGTCTTTTGTGTTTACCTCTCACCCAGTCACTGGGTATTTAACACTGGGAGCCCTGAGATGAAGCCAACTCTCAGCTGGTGTGAGTCCCAGGCTCAGCTGTCACCTCCCTAAAGTGGTATTCAACCAGGGACTCTCTCCAGGAGATATGGGAGACACTTGGATTGAAGTCACTCACCAAGTGTTGTAGTACACACATCCACTGTTTCCACCTGAAGGCTTCTGGGATTTCCCCCTTTCACTGTGTCTTTGTAGATTCAATCTTCCTTTCCTTTCCATGAGCCAGGAGCCAGGAAGAAAGTGCAGCTTGCCCTTGCCTTATTCTGCATTGAGGTATGTCTCATCCATTTCTCTGTAGTCTCCAATTTTCCCTTCAGATCATTCCTGGATCCCAGGGATCCATCTCCCTCCTTCTTCTCTTTCCCAAATTGTTATTTTCCAGCATCTGGATTCCAAATCTTGGAGAGGCTGATTTATTGCTGCTTACTCCTCTGCCATCTTCCCAGAAGTCCCCAATATTTGTTATTATTTAGTTTTTTATAATTAGGTTTTTTGATGATAACCATTCTTTCTGGGATAAAATGGTATCTCAAATTAGTCTTAATTTGCATTTATCTAAATGGCCAATGATGTTGAACATTTTTTTGGCCACTTGTATACATACATACCCATGTTAATAGCAGCACATTTTATAATAGCTAGATCTTGGAAAGAGCATACTGTATATGTCCATCAACTGATGAAAATATGAAGAAAATGTATTTATACACAATGGAGTACTACTGTTCAAAAAATAATAACTTGAGGAATTCATAGGTAAATGAATGCAAACTTGAGAACATGATGTTTAGTGAAATAAGTTAAACACACAAGCTTAAGTATCTCATGGTTTCTTTTATATGAGAAACTCAAAGTAGGTATATATGCAAATGAGAGAGATAAATAGGAAGCGGGGAGAAGTCAGACAGTTCCCCAAATTACCTATTTGGTGTTTTAAAAATATTTTAATATATAGTCTAAAACATTTCATTTATACTACTAGTTTCTCAGTTCATTGAAAAGAAAGTTTTGTGCTAATATCTGTTTGTTTCTCCTTTGTAAGAATCTTTTTTGTCAATATCTTATACTCTGAGTAACTACTTTGAAGATAACAATAAACAATGTATTGACTGTTGCTATTCTCTTATTACTTTTATGAAATTTTGTTTTATTTTTTCATAAAATAAAAAATAAGCCTGGAAAGAAATAAGCTTCACCTCACCATTGGCAGCAAAAGTAAAAATGAAACTATTAAGATTCATTAAATCAAAATGATACATCCATATACTGAAATATCATGCATCCATCAGTGTGAATGATAATGTCAAAACAAATTTTTGACAGGAAAATGTGCTAAAACATATTCAGTGAAAAAATGTTGAAATTCCATTTTAATTTAAAAGCCATTATCTACCCATCATTTTTTCTCCTCTCAACCTACGAACTTCTTTATTCACTAAATATCCTTGGTTTTTTTTTGTTTTGTTTTGTTTTGTTTTTTTTTGGTTTTTCTCCGGTACCAGGATCCGAACTCACGACCTTGCGCTTGCCAGGCAGGCGCTTTGCCGCTGAGCTAAATCCCCAGCCCTACTTGGTTTTGTATATATTACCATCTTTTAAATTTTTAGGTGATATTCTTTTCCAATATATAATCATTCATTTTTTCTATAGAAATAAAACCATGGGGAAAGTATCAGTGATTACTTAATCCAGATGTTGAATTAGCAAAGAAGAGATTTTAAATATTTTTACAATAAAAATCACAACATTTCTTCTCGGGGACTGAAAAGAAGTGATAAACACAAGTGATAAAAATAGGGACTCTCAACAGAGAGATGGAAAATATGAAAAAGCCATGTTACAGGTAACATTATTGTTACAGAAAAAATTCATTTTTGTTGTCTTTTTATTTTTAAACATGAACACAATTATTTTTAAGTATCTCAAAAACCAAATAAAGGGCATAAGTCATTTAATAGCATAATATTATATTAATAAATCTGACCTATCTAGATGGAAGGAATTCTTACCTTCTTTTTTTTTTTCTTTAGTTTAGGCTTATCTTAAATTCATTAGTAACCCAAGCTGTCATGAACTCATGAGGACCCCCTGTTTCAACCTCCCAAGCGCTGGAATGGTGGGCCTGGGCCATTACACTAAGTAATCTTTCTTTTCAGTTGGAATATTGCTGCTGGCAATTTGCTAGGCCAGGTAGGTAATAAAATCATCACTTACAAAGATGTTGATGGAAGAACAGCTACCAGTACAAATTCTTGAACTACCAATAGATAAAGACAAAACATTTTTTAAAAATCCAATACATTTTCACAATGAAAAATACAACAGAAATATAAAAGGAGATCTTCTTAGAAGGTATCAAGAAAATATCCAGAATTTGCACACCTAAAGTGGAAGACTAAGTACTTCTCACCTAAAATCAGAAATGGCAGATTTTTGTTTTCACCACGTATGCTGGAGACTAGCTACACAGGAAAATTGGGGCTGCAAAACCTAGGCTTCCACTTTAAGAAATACAAAACGTTGTGAAATGGAAGGAAAATGCTCAAAAGTAAAGAGCAACTGGGGTGAGGGAAAAGAGAAAAGAAGAAAATTATGTATGTATGTATATACAGGATAGCTAATATAGTTGTACTACTGACTTCTATCACTTTACTGAAAAGAACAGTTAATGATTAATCATTTGATCAGTCTTGCATGTCTCTATTTGTTTTCCTGAGAAACCGCTTTGAAGATGTCAATACATAATACAGCAACCATTGTTAATTTCCTACTACTTTGTCTGTAAGTCTGTATCGCTTGTATCGTTCTTATGCTATTTTGTAAATAGATGTGTTTGTTAATATGTTTTCCTTCTTTTATTTTTAAAATAAATTTTAAAAATACAAAAGGGTATTTTAAGCTTAAAACAGAAGCCTAAGCAGAATAAAAAGTGAACATAAATTAATGAACTGAACTGAGAACAGGAAAATGGAGAAGATCAAAGAAATAAAAAAGCATGTTCTTTTGAAATGAGTTTTTAAAAATGGTAAGGCAAGATAGAAAACATAAACTGCTAGTATGAGAAATAAAAAGTCATCATTATTGATTCCATGTTCATCAAAGGGATAATAAAAGAATATTACAAATGACTTTACATTCAAAAATTTAACAATGTATATAAAATGGACAAATTAACTTTGGAGACATAAGTATGAATTCATATTTAGTTTAATATAGATATAGATGTACACATTTAGAAAAATCTACATATATACAAAACATATATTTCCTTGCTCTGTCACATACAATGACAGCAATAGCAGTGAGCACCTCCAGACCCCAGATCTTGGTAGGTCATTCTTACTCTCCTATCTAGGTAGAAAAGTGCAGGAAAATATATCTTGTTATGTCTTTCAATTGACAACAAACTCTTTCAGGTGCCTAGACTTTAAATATTGTTGCAATCTTCTATGAAATTGGATACCTTAACAAATGACTTACTACTCTAGAAATAACATTTACATATAACAATTTTTCTCAAGTTAAAAATTGTTGTCAGTTTCTTTGTTGAGGTACCTGAAGAACTATAGCATTTTACTCACCTCGCTTTACACATAGTGTTTTGAAAGAGCATAAAGATTTGTGGTTATCTCTGGTGTTCCTTAACTCGAACACTTATGTTTTTCTTATTTACCTAATCTGCATTGTTCTGTAGTCATAGCCCAAAGTAAATAGATAGAAGGATGAAATAAAGATCAGAGCAGATATAAGTGAAAGAGAGCTGTAGGATGAAGCTGATTTCCTAAATGTAATCTACAAATACCCAGGGTCTAGAATGTGCAGAATAGCAAGGTTTTACCTAGTATTCCTTTGCAGTCTTGGAAAAAAAATCTAGTGTGTGTCATGCCAATTTCTCCATTGGAGGAACAAGTAATACAGTCCACAAAGAAGCAGAAGAGAGGCGAAAGCAGAATTCAGTACTCTCTTCTCTTAACACTCCCAGGCTATGTATGGCCAGACTCACCCCAAACATACTGTTTCAGTCAACTCTACATTTCCTTCAGGGACTGAGGGTTGATTCATGAAAACCCTATTTTAGGATTTCTCCACTGTTGACTTTGGGAGAGAGAGACACATGACACTTATTATCTCACAGGCACCTGATCACTATCCTCTTTTTCTAGCCTGTGAATCTCTGTAGTGTAGAGAGATTTTGCTATAGACACATAGAAAAACCAACCCTAAATTTTAAGGCAGGAATATCTGTAACTAAAATAGAACTCGATGACCATGATGATTTCCTTAGGGCTAAAGAAAACGACTGGATTCAGAAGAAAGAAGAGACAGTATTAAGAGAGGATCATGAAGAGAACTCTGTACTCACGTGGTTTCTGTTCCCGTTACTTAGAAAGAAGGCACCTTTATTACATGGCCTCTCCTCAACCTTTCCCCCTTGTTCTGGCCCAAAAGGTTAGCCCACAATTCCAGCTTAAACATAACCTTCTTTTGAAAATTTTCCTTTTGAAAATCCCAATTTGCATTGTCTTCTGTCTTTCTAAGTGCCCTGTATTTTTCCTGAATTAATTACAAATGTATTTTCTTAGTTGTTTATAGCAAAATCGTTAACAGTAAAGATTCTCTAAAGACTGCTTGCTTGAATCTTGTATCTGTTGTTTCCTTCTTCTGTGACTTTCCTTCTTCTTAATCTCTCCATGACTCAATTCTTTAAACTATGGATCATCAAGCAATCATGAGATTTGAGGCTACCTATCATGGGTTAGATTTTCTGTGTCATTAAACTATAAGATTGGGAATTTACATGAGTAACTTACCTTAAGGAAAAATGACCAATACAGACCAGGCTTAAGCAGGTCAGGATGGCACACTAGTTAGTTGCATGAGCAGGTACCTTTGCTTATTACTTCATCTCCTATTACACATAGATGATATTTTGATTTGTTTCTTTCTATGAGTGACTGATTTAAAAAGGGAGAAAGAGGCATTTACAAATAGTCAATGCCTGAAGCACTAAACTCCAATCAAGAAGTATTATTGTCTCTAAAAATAATAATAAAGAATAACTCTCCATTAAAAGCATTTGCTCACTTCATAAGGAAAGATCTGCATTAACTTACAGCTATTTGCTAAAAATTTGACTGGTGTTAACCTCCCGCCTTGTGGATAGAATTTATTTTCACTGGAAAAAGCATATATAACACTAACACTAACTAATAACACTAATTACAGAGTGCCTTACTTTCTATCAAGCTATTTCACACATTTTTTTTCTACGCTCACAACTCATTTCATGGAGAAGAAGGTATAGCAATGTATTCATGCCCTTGTGCATCATTTATCTTACTATCTACTTTTTTACCATAAGCAACCGACCTGTTGAAATGGTGAAGCGGTGCAAGTCAAAGTATGAGTTCAGTACAAACTCTCTAAGAGGGTTAGATTGTCACTTATAAGATATGCATCAGCAACTAATACATAATTTTGGCTTTTTTGATACAACACATATGTCCAGGAATCAAGGTGTAGAAGTGATAACACATGGTCCCACACCTTCATCAGATTTTGCTTACTTGGAAGTCTTGTCAAGAAAGAAATACTTCCACTAGTGTGATGGTTAATTTTGTCATCTTGATTGGCTTGAGAGAAAGGTAGGAGATGAGTAAAGCAGACCTATGGATGTATCTGGGAGGGTCATATGGTGTGACTGTACCTGGTCCTGGACACCTACCTCTCTAACTCTTCGTTGCTTGTTCTATGTGCCATGAAGTGAGAATATTTCTTCTGGCATGCTCTTCTGCCATGATGATCCTGCAAGCAAGCAGACCATGGATTGAAAACTTTGAAACTGTGAGCTATCATAAGCCCTTCCTCCTTCAGAGAACGTATGTCAGATATTTTGTCCCAGCAAACAAAAAGCCAATATACCTAAGGAACTTAACAATGCTTCAATTGATTTGAAAGTTTACATTGTGTGACCACATTGGTCTCCTTATGCCACTGAAACAATCAGCAGGGAGACTGTTCTACTGGCTGAGAAAACTGATCCTGATTGCTAACAGGAAATCTGAGTTGCTATTGCAAAATGAGGTAGGGATTTGACATTGTCCAGAATCCAGGGGATTGTTTAAAGTGCTACTTAATTCTTCCAGTCCAATAGTAAAGGAAATATGAAATTTTGAAACTGTACAAAAGGAAGGGCCCTTAATATAAACACTTCAAGAATGAAAATTCACTTCACTCCAGAAAATAAACCTTGCCTGTTAAGGTTCTGGTTGAAGGAAAGCAAAATGTAAAATTGGCACTGGAGAAAATTACAAATATTACTCGCTGTTTCATTACCAGTTACAAATCAAACACTGGGCAGCTACACATATCGTCTCTCCCTGTCTTGTCATAGCTTCTTTCTCTCCTCTGTCCCTTTATTGTTTTATGTAAGAATTGGAGGTAGTTGACAGGTGAGATTTACGACTTTGTGAACTATTTCTATTGCATAGAAATAAATATCAAAGCTGTTACTCTGAGATAGACACAAATTTTATGAGTCTGTCTCCTTATTTAAAGAAAGGGTAAGTGTGTCATTATTTGTATGGAGGATAAGTGCATCTTATTAGGCAAAAGCATAGTTGTGTCCAAGTATAGTTGTGTCCAAGGAGTGGACAACCTTGGTATTAAATTATTATCTCTCAGCTTTGTATGCATGATTCTATACTCTGCTTTATGATGCTAGTTTCACAAGGTAATTGTGAAACTGTTAAACTGCTAGTAAGAAGTGGAGTAGAGACACTAGAAGTCTAGACAAGTAGGGGAAATATTTTGGTCTGCTTCCTATTCCTCTTACAGTTCTTCCCTTGGTTTCAGGGACACCATGGGTTCAGTTTTCTGGTCCCCCCGCAACATTTCCAGAACCAGATTTTCAGTACACTCACAGAGATTTCAGAACCAGCTGGCCAGTGCCCCTTCCCCCAAAGTAAACATTTTATATTTTTGGGTTCCTTCTTTGAACCTCTTGAGGTGTTAGCTTCAACTAGACAACCACTTCTCAGATATCTGGTGCCAATTTCAAGAGGTCCTTTTAATTTTTCAAAAGTCTAATGATACCAACCTTCTCCCTGTGTTCTCCCAGGCCTATGGATTTTAGTTGTTCCTGAATTTTTTATCTCTGTGTTATGGCTGTGTCTAGATGTCCCTTCAAAACCTCATACAGTCATGGGGGTGCTTTTCAGAGATGGCTGACTTTAGAGTGTGTGGTGCTTGGATTAAGAGTGTATGTTAAGCAAATCAGCCCACTGATTGGGTTGGCATAATTCTGGCTAGGATTAAGAGTGTGAGTGCTATACTTTCCTTAGAGCAGGTAACATGCATACAATATAAAAGACCGTGTCTTGTCTCTTCTCTTGGTTGTTTTGCTATCTTTGGGCTGCTGTGAACTGCTCTCCTTTGTGAAGCCACCCTGCCTTGAAGCCAGCTGATTATGGACTGGAACCTCTACAAACTGTGAGCTAAATAAATGTTTCCCTCTTTTAACTTTGGGTGTTAGGTAGCTGGTCTCAACAATGAGAGAAAATAAACCAAAGATAGAATCTATTAGAGAAGTGGAGTTGTTGCTCTGACTATACCTGACCATGTGTTTCAGGAGACTTTGGAAATGGCTTGTGGAAATAGAATGTTTGGAAAGGTTTGGAGATGTCAGGTGAAAATGTAGAGCTGGGATACCTTAGGCTGTACTCTATGGGAAATTCTGGTCAGAGCTTAAAAGAACAGAAAGCTTGTAAAGAACAGGCTCAGAAGGTTTCTTCTGGAAAGAAGGAATGTATTGGCTCCTGGACTACAGACAATGTGTAATGCCTTGGCAGAAAGTTTGTCTACATTTTGCTCATGTCTAGGGACTTTGCCTGTGACTGAGATTAAGAGCAGTGGACTAATTAATCTGGCAGAAGATATTTCAAGGCACTCTTAATCCTAGCCAGCTATTTCAAGAAAAATGTTGAGGCAGTGGCATGGTGGCTGTTGAGGGTTTTTAGCCAGATTTATGTTGAGAATCAAGAGAGAAAAGCCCAGCAGAATGATTTAAAACTTTGTGAATTTGGTAAGAAAGGAGTTCTAGTAAAGCTTTGAGCTACAAAGGTAGAAGAGAGGAGATCTTGATTGTTGAGAAGGAACAGGAGAATAAAAAAGATGGCCTGAGGGCATCACAAGAAGCAGCAGGATTCGACCCTTTGCAGCCTTGAAACTGCAAAAGTGAAAGACTTTGCTTTGAGAAAAAAAGCCCCAGAGCACCATGTTTCAGAATGGTGGCAGCCTCGAGAATTTGTTCCTTGGAACTGGATTCAGAGTGCTCAGAAATCCAGACACTTGACCCCTACAGCCAAATGAGAAGAAAGCCTGGCTACTGCTCCAAATGGTGGTGGACTTTGGCATCATCCACATGGCGCTGGTTTTAGGTGCATGCAAAATGCAAAAGTTGTAGGGTAAGGAAGGCTTCCACTTAGATTTCAAAAGGTCTGGGAGGCCATGCAGTGTTCCCCTGAGAGGGCAGTATGTGAAGCTGTGAGTATGAATCCAAAGGTGCAGTGGAGACCCCAAAAGTTTGGAGAAGCCAGGAGCATGGATTGTCTGAGGACAGCTGTGGGAGGAAGCAGACTGCTTGACCTGCTGGATTTTGACTTGCTTTGGCCTCATTCCTTTGTATCCCCCTATTTGTACCTTTTGGAATAGCAATGTTTATCTTGTGCTATTGTATGTTGGACATATTTAACTTTCTTTTCATTTGTACAGGAGCTCACAACTAAGAGTTTACCTTAAATCTCAGGGGAGACTTGGGACTTGGACTTTTCAGCAATGCTGAAAATGTTAGGACTTTGGTAACTCTTAGAGCTAGACCAAATACCTTTTGCATGAAGGAAAGTGCATGAGTCTTTGGGGGGCCAGGGGAAGAATGCTATGCCTTATGTCTAGGTGTTCAAAGCCTCATGCAATCATGGACAGGGGCTTTTCAGAGGTGGCTAAATCTGGAGTGTGTGATGCTGGGATTAGAGTGTGTGATTAGTAAATCAGTCCACTGATTGGTCTGGCCTAGTTCTGGCTGAGATTAAGGGTATGAGTGCTACACCCACCATAACGCTGATTGCCTGCATACAATATAAGGGACAGAAAGAGCCTTGTAGCCTCTTGTTTGTTTTGCTACCTTCTGGCCACTATGAACTGTTCTCCTCTATAAAGGCATTCTGCCTTGGAGTAAGCCAATTATGGACTGAAACCTTTACAAACTGTGAGCTAAATAAAACTTTCCCCCCTTTAACTTTGGGTGTTGGGTATTTTGTCTCAGCAATGATAGAAAAGAAACTAAGACATTCTGTTAATTCAGTGTCTCAGGGCTTCTCACATAGCTTCATATAAGTGTTAACTACTATTATTATTTGTTGTAGGTCTGTCTCTCCCATTAGACTGAGTTCCATGAGAGTAGGCATCATCACTATTGAATTCTACAACCTAGAAGAACCTGCAACATGATATGAACAAATGTTGATATAGTTTTTGGTGGGAATGTAAACTAGTATAATCGCTATAGGAATCAATATGGATATTTTGCAAAAAACTCTAGAAATTTAATTTGACCCAGCTCTCCCCACTCTGGACATATTTTTGAAAGGGTTAAAGACATTATGTTACAAAGGTACATCCATACCCATAGCAGCATAATCTATAATAATTAAGTCTTGGAAGTTGCCTATGCATCCATCAATAGATGAGTGGATAAAGAAAATGCTACTTATACATGATGGAATACTATGTTGAGCAAATGTTTGCTAAGGGGATTGAGGAAGAGATTGTAGGGGAAATACAAAGATAATTTGAGTCAGGTGTGGTAGGTGGTACACACATGTAATCCCAGAATTCTGGGAGGCTGCAACTCAGCAATTAGTGAGAACCTATCTCAAAACAAAAATTTAAACGGGACAGGGTTTAAGGGGATAGGGTTAAAAGAGATAGGGCAAAAGCCCTGAGTTCAAGCCCCAGTACTACAAAGGGGAAAAGATACAGAAGAAATGTACCTTCTAAATGTGCCTTTATCTACATTTATGTTTTCATAATGGGAATTAATCACTTGTCTGGGTTTCCTTCTACTAATGTGTTAAGAATCAACTGCAATTATTTTCTGTTTTTACTTTTAATTTTTATAAATGTTTACATTGTTTGCGTGGATTTTGTATATGTACATGACACATCTTAGTTCCCTTTTTGATTCCTTTTCCCTCCCCACCCTTCCCACTTCCTCTATCTCTTGATGCTCTTGCCATTTGAGAAGGATCTATTTCCCTTCTTTCTATTATCTACCTTTTATTTTGCTCTTTATTTATAATTTAGGTTTCTTATATAAGAGAATCTATGTGATATTTAAGCTTGTATGTCTAATGTAGTTCAGTTAACGTGATCTCAAGATGCATCCATTTTCTACAAACAACTCAAGGTTATGGGAGAATAGTAGCCCATCATGTATAAATACCACATTTTCTTTATCCACTCATCTGGATGGATATATAGGCAACTTCCAAGACTTAGTTTTATGAATTGTGCTGCCATGATGTATCATTGTAATATAATGTCTTTAACTCTTTCAGGAAGATATCTAGAAGGGGAATAACTGGGTCAGATTGAATTTCTACTTTTTGTGTTTTGAGAAATCTCCATATCAATTTGTATAGTGTTTGTACTAGTTTACATTCCCACCAAAAATAGAGAAGTGTTCCTTTTCCCCTGCAGCCTCTCCAGCATTTGTTATTATATGATTTCTTGGTGATGGCAATTCTTCCTGGGTTACGAAGATATCTCCACATTGCTTTAACATACATTTATTTGTGTATTTACTGGCAACTTGTGCTTCTGTGAAGTGTTTATTCATTTCATGTGCACATTTTTGATTGGGTCTTTTATTTTGAGGGAGACTGAGTTTTGAGTTTTTGTATATTCTAAATATTTGTCCTTTTACTGAGGAATAGCTGGAAAATTTTCCCCATTCAGTAGGGTATCTTTTCATTCCATTTGTTGTTTCTTTTGCTGTGCAGAAGCTTTTTTAATTTTTATGATCCCATTTGTTGATTCTTTGCACTATTTTCCGTGTGACTTGGGCACTGTTCAGAAAGTCTTTGCCTCAGTCTATGAATTCAAGAATTTTACCTACTTTATCCTCTATCAGGTGAAGTGTTTCTGTTTTAACATTTAATTCTTTGATCCATTTTGATCTTAGTTTACTACATCATAATTTCAATAAATGGAAAAATATTCCTTGCTTGTGGATAGGAAGAACCAACATCGTGAAAATGGCCATACTCCCAAAACTGCTGTACAGATTCAATGCAATTCCCATTCAACTACCATTAACATACCTCACAGATCTTGAGAAAATATGCCTTAAATTCAT
>NW_004955412.1:26783840-26810904 GCF_000276665.1 Chinchilla lanigera | reverse complement strand
TAACTCTGTACTGTCTGTACTGTTCCTTTGCTATTTTGTAAAATGTTGTCTGTCTGTTAATATTTTCCTCCTTTTATTTTTAAAATAAAAAAAAGTGGTATGAGTGTGCATTAAATCTTCTGCTGGTGAATAGTCAGTTTTTTCAACACAATTTATTATGAGGCTATCTCCTCTCGTGTAAGTTTCTGGCCTTTTTGTCAAAGATCAAATAGTTGAATATGCTTGGGATGGTTTCTTTGTCCTCTATTCTGCTCCTTTGATCCTCTGTTTTGTTTTGTTTTTTGCATATACCATGCTGTTTTTTAATCATTGTAGCTTTGTAATATAACCTCAAATCTAGGATTGTGATACCTCCCATTTTGCTATTTTCACCCAGGATCACTTTTGCTATTCTGAGTCTCTTTTGGTTCTATATGAAATTTCAGGATTATTTTCTCCAATTCTATGAAGAATGTTGTTGGCATTTTGATTGTGATTGCATAAACCTGTGTATTAATTTTGGAAGTATGGCCATTTTGACTATATTGGTTTTCCCTGTTCAGTAACAGAGCATATCTACTTTCTGATTTCCTCTTTGATTTTCTTTTTCAGAGTATAGTAGTTTTCATTGTAGAGGTTTTTACTTCCTTCATTATATTAATTCCTAAATATTTATTGTTCTTTGTGCTATTGTGAATAGTATTTTTTTCCTAATTTCTTTCTCAGTGGAAATGTTATATATTTTGTTTGTAAATTTTATATCCTGCTACATTACTGAATTTGATTATTACCTCTAAGAGTCTTGGTGGATTTGGGGAGGGAAGATCATTGTAGAAGATCATGTTATCTGCAAATAACAATAATTTAAATTTTTTGTTTCCTATACACATCACTTTTATGTGTTTTTCTTGCCTAATTGCTCTTGATAATGATTCAGATAATACATTGAACAGGAATGGTGATAGTGGATATCCTTGTCTTGTTCCTGATTTAGAAGGAAATCTGTTAGTTTCCCCCATTTACTGTGATATCAGCCATAAGTTGTAAAGAAATGGCTTTTATCAGATTGAGATATAGTCCTTCTATACTTATTTTCTTCAGAGTTTTTAATCATGAAAGGACTTTTGATTTTGTCAAAGACTTTTTCTGCCTCTGTTAAGATGTTCATGTTTTTTTCTTTGCCCCTGTTTATGTGATATATTACATTTATTGATTTATATATATTGAACTATCCTTAGATCCCTTGGATAAAGCCTACAAAGGCATGATGTATGATCTTTTTTATGATTCATTGCATTCTATGTGCTAGTATCTTATGGAGGATTTTTGCACCAATGCTCATTTAAGAGATTAGTTCACTTTTTAGATGGATCCTTGTCTGCTTTGGAATCAGAGTAATAGCAGCTTTCAGGAATGACTTTGAGAGAACCCTTTCCATGTTAATTTCATTACAGAGCTAGAGTTGTGTCAGATGTTCCCTGAAGTTTTTGTAGAATTTAGCAATGGACCCACCCAGAACTGAGCTTTTCTTAGTTGACTGGGCTTTTTAAAAAATTACTGCTTAAATTTTGTTGCCTCTTATTGGATTATTCAGGGTCTTTAAATCTCCTTGGTTCAAGTTTAGTAATCTTTATGTATCTAGGAATCCTTACATTTCTTCTAAATTTTCCAGTTTATTGGCATACAGTTTTTAGTAGTTATTAATAATGTTTTTAATTTTTTTTTTTTTTTTTTTTTTTTTTTTTTTTTTGCGGTACCAGGGATCGAACTCATGACCTTGCGCTTGCCAGGCAGGCACTTATGCCACTGAACTATATCCTCAACCCCTGTTTTTAATGTTTTTATTTTGGCAATGTCCATTGTAGTTTCACCTTTTTTCATTCTTAATTTCATTGATTTGGGTCTTTCCTCTTTTTTATTTCATTGGCTAAGGATCTATTTATTTTGTTTATTCTTTTGGAGACCCAGATCTTCACTTCATTGATTTTTTTTTTTGTCTCAATTTCATTGATTTCTGCGCTGATCTTTATAATTTCCTTTCTTATACTAGCTTTGGGTTTGGATTATTACCATTTTTCTAGGATCTTGATGTATACCATTAGGTTAGTTTGGGCTCTCTCTGTTTTCCTGATGTGGAGATTCACAACTAAAAACTTCCCTTCAAAGACTGCCTTCCTTGTGTCTCATAAATTCTAGTATGTTGCATTGACATTACCATTTAGTTCTAGAAACACTTACTTCTTCCTTGATTTCTTGTGTAACCCATTGTTTACTTGAGAGTATATCATTTAGTTTCCATACATTTGCACAATTTTTATGTTTTCTTTTGTGTACTTCTTTTCTTGATTTCTAATTTCATTGTGCTATGATCTGATAATACTCATGATATAATTTTAATTCATTTACATTTATTTCATCTTCTTTTATTGGCTAGTATGTGGTCTGTTTTAGAGAAAGCCCCTTGTACTGCTGAAAAGAATGTATATTCTATGTTTGTTGAGCACAACACTATAGATGTCTATTAAGTACATTTTTTCAAAGGTTTTGCTCAATTCTAATATTTTTGTGGAGTTTTTGTCTGGTTAATATGTCTATTTGTGATAGTGCGGTATTGAAGTCCCCCACTATTATTATGTTATGTCCATGTGGTCTTTTATTTCCAGTAGTACTTGTTTTATGAAGTAGGGTGTGCTGGTGTTTGATTCATAAATGTTAATAATTGCTATTTTTTCCTATTAGATTGTTCCTTTAACCAATATGTGGTGACCTTCCTTGCATCTTTTGACCAGGTATGGCTTGAAGTCTATTTTGTCTGAATATTGGATAGCTATATCTGCTATGTTTTGACTCCTGTTGAATGGAGTATTGCTTTCTAGTATTTGATTTTTAGTCTATGAGTTTCTTTTTGGGTTGAATGTGTTTCCTGTATACAGTATATCATTGGATTTTGTTTCTTAATCCATTATGCCAGTTTGTGTCTTTTGACTAGGAAAATTTTGACTAGTCTCATTCTTTGAGTCTATTAACATTGATAATCATTACTGATTATTGACTTATTCATTACGGATAGGTATTGTCATTGCCTTGTTGGCCTATTGCTGATTCCCAGAAGATTTTCTTCTGCTTACAGATCACTGTACCTGGTGTACTCATTCTTTTCAACCTTTTGTCATTCATTTATCTTGTAGAATATTTTTTCACAATTTTTTGGAGTGGTCGAAAATTTCTTTAGGTGACTTTAACATGAAAATATCTTATATCTCCCTCCATTTTTGAAAGACAATTTTGCAGAATGTATCAGTCTGCGTTGGAAATTGTTTTCTTTTATGGCTAGAAACTCTTTACTCCACACTCTCCTAGTTTCTAAGGTTTGTATTGAGAAGTCTGCTGTGATTCTCATGGATTTTCCTTTGTAAGTGATGTGTTGCTATTATTCTGTTTAAAACTCTGTTCTTTTGTTGGCATTTCAGAATTTTGACTGCACACACTGTGTCATGAGAAAGTTCTTTTCTGATCATGGCTACTTGAGGTTTCATATGCTGCACTTATTAAGTCAAATTGTTTCCCCTTGCTTGAAAATTTTTCTTCTTTTATTTCTGTAAACAAATTTTTAATGCTATATGCTGTCTTCTGATTTTTCCCTAATTTCAGTTCATCTTAAATTAGTTTTCTTTGCATTATCTAGGATCTGTTGGATCCATTTTTCATGTTTTCTTGTTTTTAAGGTATCTCTCATTAGTTGGTCATCAGCAACAGCCCTGTCTTCCAGTTCTGACACTCTGTCTTCACATTGGTCATTTCTGCTGCCCATACTTTGGATAAGATTTTTAATATCTCCTGAATTTCTAGAGTCTTTTATGGTCCTTAATCCTTTTCTATACTGGCCATGCATGTTTTACATCACTTTGTTTAGCTTTGCTAGTTTTTATTAATGTCTCCTGTACACTTGCTTACCATTTTTGATCTACATCTTTTTACTTTTGCCTTCTGTGAGCTTAAAAAATACCTTATTGATTTATTTTATTATCTCCCCTGATATCATTTCAAATAATTTGTGCATGTGGCTTTTGGTTCCCCCTTCATTGCCCTATGGATCAGCTTTGGGGGAGTTAGGAGTCTTTGGAGGCATTCTGTTGGCTTGTCTTTTCATGCTTCTACCTGTTTGCTTCTTTGTTTGTTTCTTGTGTTGAGGCTTGTGGGTTGATTGTACTGAAAAGCTTTATTTCTAGTATGGAGACCTCTTTAGTTAATGTCGATATTGGAGTAGTGTCTTCTGGCTGTAGCAGTTATCTTTTACCTCTGTCCCAGGATCCAACTACCTCCATTTACTTAAGTAGGTAGGAGGTTGTAATGTGTCTGGCCCAGTACCCAGTTGTCCAGGAATGGGTCACAGTTATTGTTAATGGCCCCAAAACAATCAAGATATTGGCATTCAGGAAAATCAATTAAGAGCAACAGCTATGTCACCTTGGCTATAGTCATAAAATTAGCATCAATTATAGCATCAAATACAAACTGAATATTGACAATCCTAAAGACCATTAATGTACCACTTTAACTATAAAAAAGATCTACAATTAGAATATGAGCACTAAGACAAACCAAACATTGACCTACTATTAACGTATGCTAAATACATCCTAAATGAAACAACTTTACCTCTACTAACAATAGAACAGTATTTGACAGAATAGCATAAAGTTAACTAGTTATCTAGAGATTTACAAAGCTTAGTAGTTATACTAGTAAACATAGACAGGGTGGGGAACAGGACAATGAAAACAGCAAAATTTGAAAATGAATGGTATATGAGAAGAAGGAAAAAATGAGATAAGAATCCTAATAAGTGGTTAAAGGAAATCAATAATGCTATAACAGTAACAGGAAAGAACAAATAAGAAAACAAAGAAAAAAAATAAAGAGCAAAATACAGAAAATTAAGATAAAAAGTTAGAAAAAGAGAAGGGAAACTAAAAGAGAGCAAGGGGAAAAACCCAAACCTCAAAAAAAAAAAAAAAAAAACTGATGGAATAAAAAAAGATGGAATAAATTTTTAAAAGATTAAGTAAAGAAAAATCCTGTGATTTTGAATGAATTATTTCTTTCCAAGACTGACAGTACTGGGATTCAGCCACACATGATTTCCTCTGCCTCACTTCAGAGCCTATGGGCTTTTGAGGTGTCCTCCCTGTACCAGAGGTTCCTCTGTCCACTCACCATAGATCATGGTTATTGTCTAAGGCAAGACATGTTGGTGGTCCTTTGGTTGGTGGGAAACACAGTCAGCCCTCTGTCTTTCATGGACTTAGGCCATAAAGCAGAGGTTCAAGTGTATTGATGGAATTAATGTTGACAATCACAGGGTTTGCTTGCCCCCTTCTCTTCCAGACATTGCCCCCACCTCTGCTGCCCTGTGCCAATGGGAAACGAAATGTATAGCCAGCCTGAAGTTCATGGATGGTCACGCTTTTGCATAAGAGGGTCACTGCACATCCAGCACAGGACTGCTTACTTGCATCTGGGGGGGTACCACATCCAGTATGGGCCTACTTGCTTGCAACAATGTTCTAACACTATTGGTTTGTCTTAGTGGTGAGGAGACCGCCATCTAGCACCTGACTGCTTGCTTTGGGGGGGCTGCAATATATCTGGCCCAACTTTAATTCTTGTATGCTTGTGAGGATATTGGTTCCAACCTCTGTTTTTCCTTAGCTATAGTGTGGAAGAGCCATGTATGCATGAGATAGCTGCTATAAATTCTGCTGTCTAGTGGCCAGACCCAAATGACCTTCTCCATGCTGTGCTTCACAGGGGAAATATTTGTGCTGCTGCTTGTGGTCCCACCTTCTTGGAAGCATCCTGCAGCTCTTCTCTGTTTAGGAATTGATGCTGCCCTGTGAGTTTGCCAGGCAAGTCAAGTGCAGGCACTATGTCTAGAATTCCATTGATTTCTCCTCTCCTTCTGCATCTTCAACTCCCTGCCCCAAAGAGAGTCTCATTCAAAAATGTAGAAACTTTTTCTTTCTTTGTGTCTCTGGTACAACTTCCTTGTTATGTCTTAACTTTCTCCTTAGTCTAGGAATAGCATTCATGAACAAAACCCAAGAACACTCAATGATTTCTTTTCAATTTGACACATATATCTCAATGAGGATACTGTCATATCCTTGTGTTGTTTGAGTTGGACAAGGAAAGAGAAAAAGAGAGGAGAGAGAGAGAGAGAGAGAGAGAGAGAGAGAGAGAGAGAGAGAGAGAGTATTCTGCCACAGAACAAAGGAGAAAAGTACAAAAGAGAGGAAGGAATTGGTTTTTGAAACTTAAGTATTATTTTCTGACTTGGTTGGTGAAAGCACTAGGTTTTCTAACCATAGGCAAGATATATTGATCTTGCTGTCAAGATGAATGAATCAATATTCATTCATTCATTCATCCATTCATTCAATTTTTGGAGCAGGACAGACACTCTAGAAAAGGAGAGATTATTCTTTCACACACAGAAGGCAGAGACATGTGTTTGCAGTTCTCTTCAGGGTGTTTTTTTACGAAAGTCATTGGGAAGAGGCTGACACAACAATGCCACCAAATTTTAGAGCCACAGAAGGACTAGCAACTTCTAAAGGTTTTCATTGCACAGGTTATAGCCCCGGCAACACTTGAAGCTCACCAGATAGATGCTCCATGGTATGTTTCTTACATTAGCACAGTTCTTTAAGCAGCCCATGAAAGTTAACCAGAGGCTACCATCCCCTATAGAAGAGAGGAGAAACATGTCATCAATCCTCGCCCTGAGACTTCTGCAAATAACTTTCTCTCCAGCCCACACCAGAATCTAAGGATGACCTTGTGGCATTCAGGGGTCTGTTACTCAAATGTGCAGTATTGGAAGATGTTACAAGTTGGAGGCTTCCTCCCAAAAAAAGTAATGATGCAGCAGCAATTCAGAGATTGCCAACACTTGGGGTTCTGATTGAGAATCTTTACAGAAATGCCAAGGGACTGTGCAAAACAGAGGGTGGGAAACTAGACAGATTATGGTGTCCAGTCTACTTATCAAGGAGCATTTAGCTAGTCTCTTGCTAACACTGGCCCCTCTGTCTCCACACTTCAGCACCATCCACATGGAAGTTCAGATAGGTACAAAGACAAAAAATTGCTTCCTTCACTGCAGCAACTAGCTGTTCTCCAGTAGGCACGTGTCAGACCTCTCCTTTCACCTTAGCTAAGTCTCCTCTGTTTTCTCTGGGCTCCTCAGAAAATTCTGGTCTTAGTTACATATCCCACCCCTAGTAACACCTTTATTTTTGCCTTATGATATGTGATATGAATGAGATAAAGATGTCAGTCATGCCAAGCATGAGACTGCATGTGGTAAAGTGATACCCTCCCTTATCACAGTGGCCCGCATATGCTTTCTGCTTCTTCTGCCCCATCTTACTTTTCCCAGCCCACACCTTACTTGTGAAAATCTTCCCAACTGTGCAGGCCTCCTCAGGTGTCGCCATACATCTCCCTCTTCCTCTAGTACACTTTTCTCCAGGGAACTGTAGATGACACATCCTACATTGAACAACTTTCTCACCTTGACCAGAGAAAGGGAAAATAGAAGGGAAAGAAGATAGCATTAACAGGAAGGAACCCATTTCCCCCTTTCAAGTTTGAAGTCTGATTAGATCCCAAAGGCTTTGTCAGAGCCCTGTGCAGCAAGGACATCTGCCTCTATTAACATGGGCTGAGCCAGGGGAGTGACCGGAGTTTATGGTCTCTGGACTTTAGCTTGGGAAATAGAAGTTGAAAAAATGAAAGGAGGAGGGATGTGGAAAAAAAATCACCATCAAGAGTCAAAAGATCAGATTAGGTACTGTTCATACTCACCAGAGTTATCTTCACTAAAAACCATTTCATCATCTGTACTGGAGAGGAGAAAAAATCCACAATTTTGTCTGCGTTTACCCCACGCTGCGGCCTTTGAAATCTCTCTCCTCGGGGCCCATTTTACTCTCCTAACTAGAGCCATGCTACATGCTTTCTATTCCTTCAAAGCTCAGTCTCCCACTGTGGCATCTTGTAACTCCTCTCTTCTTCCAGCTTTCTTCACCTTTCCAGGCTTCTCAGACTGCCCTACTCGTCCCTACAGGGTACAGCACAGACCAGAAGGAAAAGAAAAAACCCAGATGCACATTTGGGTTTCTTAAATTTTTTTTGCCTCATTCCCCTTTTCCCCCCAGTGGACCCTATGTGGTATTCTTACCTCTCTGAGTCTGGAGTCTGACAGTGGGGACAATGAGCTGAAATGCACAAAAGTGCTACACTTTAGATTTAGACGTCCAGGTCTGAAAGGTGAACATTTCACTTCTCTCTATTCATTTGTTCTTGGACTTTATATTTCTTAATGTTCACCTAGTCAGTTGCTGCTACTATTATTTTTTTTCCAGTCCCAAAATCAGCTCCCATGCCAACTTTCACCTGCTGGGAGAGGTTTCCGAGTTTTGAAGCTCAACATGTATTATGGCTTATTTTGGCCCCTAATGCCCTTCCCCCCTTTTTCTCTCCTCCCCCCACCTCTCTCTCATCCATTTCTACTCACCAATGTTAGCTTTTTCTCTGAGAGACCCAGATAATACTGTTGGGGGTAAAAAACAAACAAACAAACAAAGATACACTCTCTAAAGACCTCATTTTCCAAACCCCATCTCACAGTTTTATGAAAATTCTCTCAATTTCTCTGCAGCTCACGTATTTCCTTCTCTAAAGAGCGAGTCATTTGCTTTAGTTACAGTCGCAGAGACCTGGAATATTGTAGGTAGAAGGCCTGGCATAGAGTGACAGCCCATCATACTTGTGCTAGAGGGCCTCTGTCATGGGAACTCTGCCTCATTCCTGCGTGCTGGGTACATGCTACCAACTCTTGACCCTACAGGCTCACCTTTAAAGCAGCAGAACAGGATGAGGGGTCCCAACAGGAGGGACTTGCCCATTTTGGAGGGAGAGAAGACCGGGTTAGGGCAGGAACCTTCAAGAGTACCTATTTATACACCTTCAAGGCTGGGCCTCCTCAGCAATGGTTAGGGGTGGGGACACTGTGGAAGTCCTTGAAAATCATACCCTGCTCTTAGGTAAACCAATGACTGTGTAATCTCTCTTCTTGGCAACTTGGGGAAAGAAAGACTGGCTAGAAAAGTCCTGGGCCTGATTTATTCCATTCCTGCCTCTTCAGACGTTTGATGCCAAGTTTTAAGGTCTTTTCTGCCACACACTGTCAGAGAAGCAAGGATAAATCAGGGCAGGATTCAGAGTGATCTATGTGCAGGTGACAATTAAAGGTGAGAAAATACATAAATGTGAATGATGAGAATGCAGGCAAAAAGAAAACTGGGCACAGAGCTTAAAAATAAATCCTTCTTGGGAATGGAGAAGAGAAGAGTGGAAATATTACACTCAGAGGCCTTGACAGGGAAATTTTATGAGGTTTCCCTCTGCTAATCACCTTGAAAAGGAGCAGGCCCTGAGGTAAGGCTGAAAGGGCAGTTTTCCTCCCTTGATGGTTGAGATCAGGCTTTAGCTAGAAGAAAATTTAAGACTACATCCGGAATGAGAAAAACTTATGCCTCTTACTTGATGTTAGGCCTGATTATTAGGGAGACAACTGGCTGAGTATAAATCTCCCATAGTGGTGAGCTAGCTTGTAGATTTCAAGAAGAACCACATCTAGTGTCTCCTTCTAAATTTTCTTTTAATTTCCTCTAGTCTTTGCTATACCTTCTAGAGCCTGCAGTGAGAGTGCAGCTAAGCTTCTGCTCTCGCTGCAAAGAACTGAAGGGAGAATCTGCAGTTAGAGCAAAACAACTGGGGAGAAACAGGTGCAACAGGGCACAGTGTAGTCTATAGCCAAGTGGGATAGTGCTCTAAGCCAGACGTTGGCTAAATAGTAGAGAACAACAAGAGTAGTGTGTGGAAGTGTGTCCATGACACTTTGGAGGTTATTATCACATGCCAGTGGAGCAAGCTATCATTTCCAGACACAATATGAAGAAAGAAAGCTATTCACTAGTTAACTGCTTACCTGAGAACACGTCCTGCCCTGGTTAAGCTTTGAAGTGTCACTATTAAATATTCATACAGGACATACACCTATGCACACACATGCACATACACACGTGTGTGCACACACATACAACAGCACTGATTTTCACACTGTATGTATTCATCAGCAGGCCTCTCCCTTTCCTTTCTCTCCCTACCCTGAAATTTGGCATCTTCTCTAGCATCTTCTCATTCCTTTCTCCTCTTTTCCTCTTTTCTCTCCTCTCCTCTCAGCAATGCCACTTTTAATTCCTTGCCTACTGGCAACACTCAAGAAAGGAGGGATGGTTCTCTTCCCTGTCCTGTCAAAAATTGTCATGATATTGTCACACCACTTTGCTGACAGTTCAAATGTTCTTCCTCCAGCTTTACTGATCTAGCTGGACTCCTTGCTTATGTTTGAACTGTATTTTACTAACTTGTTTTCTTCTAAAATCTCCCCCAAAGTCTCACCTCATGTCTGAGTAATCTTAATACTTGATTTCTTTACTGGGGCCTGCTCTGTTCCTTTTCTGAATGCTTTTAGTTCTTGGCACTTTCAGGCTTTGATAATCATTTCTGTCATACATTTCACCTTTTTGAATAAAAAGTATTCAGAAACCCATTTTCCCTGTTGTTTTGGACCTTGTTTAATTCTGTAAGGCTCTTCATTCATGATGCCCCCCTCTCCAAAACAGTACAATTTGTCCAAAAGAGTAATCTCTGCATTGTGTTTCAACTCTAAGAGCGATGAGGTAGTTAAACACGATTCCCTGTGTGTAATTAGAAGACATGGGATTGTGGGCTAGGATCTTTCACTTGCATCTACAACATAATTATGTAAGTCAATAAAGAAAGATAATTTTTGGATGGAAATTCACCTTCCAATGAATTATTATTATTTTAAAAGTAGTTCTACTTATCACAGGTAATGTAGCAAGATCCACTAAATTTCATTGGTAATTGAAACACTTTCACATAATGAACTTTTTGAATATGTGGTGAGTGGCAGGATGTAAGGTACGAGATCTCAGTGTAGCTGGCCCCTCATGTGATAAGCAAGATAGACAAGAGGAAAATCACAGATGCTGTCCTAATGGAGCAGCAATTGACCTTCGACTCCTGAGGTTTCTCTGATAACCACGGGCCTTGTACTGATGATCCAGAAGGGAAAGAACAGTTTCTTCTTTACTGGGGTTTGAAGCAATGATCAGATCAGAACAACCTGTCTCTTCTTCCCTCGGACAAGTGAACAGAACAGATAAGACCTAGTGGAAACTAGAGTTCACCCTCCCAGAGGGGATGAAAGACAGAGAAAATATCTACACAATGTATAAAGATCTGAGAAAGGCTGTATGTCACTGGGGGCCCTTTACATGTGGTCCTTTTCTACTTTGAGACTTTCTGTCTCCTAGGATTTTCTGGGAATTTCAGGACTAAGAATTGTTCAATATGTCCACAGTTCCATAGATAGCTCCTTCCAGTTGTGCTGAGAATTGGAGACTTTATCAGAAACATTGAAGCAACTAGGGAGGTCTGTCTGGGAGTCAAGGGTGAAGAGGTAGCCAATGATTTGTCCATTGTTCCCATCCTATCATAAAGATTATATAAAATTTCCTAGGTTTTCAATATGCTGTATCAACAAACTAGCCATAACTTAAGAACTCTTTCAAGTGTGACCTCAGCTAAGGAAAAATTAGAGACCCTCTACTACTGTTCATAGTAAATTCACCAGCATGTGGAGGCCGCAGTGAGAGACCTCTGCAACCTGACAGCACTGCTCAGGTGGCACATAGCTGTCTCTGTTGCCAGGTTTACTACAGACCTTTTAGATTGAAATAATCTCTCTGTTCCCAGAGTTTGTCTGGAGCATATTACCTGAGCAAGGTGGCGCTCATTATTTCATTTGTGTGTGAGTGTGTGGGGGTTATATTGGTGAAATACAATATACCTGTCATAAAAGCCATAAAACATAAATTCATATCTCAAATTATTTTAAATTGTGTAACTGTAAACCAAATCAGAAGACTGTTGACCAGACTACAGAGAATTCACCATAGCAAGTGCTCCTTTCTAACTACATCCTCATTTTCCTCTCCTTACAGGAAGCATTACCCTTTATTTTATGGAATAAAACCATTGATGTATTTTATAGTTTTGCTACACTACATTTTGCTTGTTTTGAATAGTGATATAAACAGACTAATACTATATGCATTTATATGTTATTAATGGCATTGTTTGAATTTTTCCCTTTGCAATATAATGTTTCTTAACAAAAATATTATGGTGAGACATGCAACACATCAGCCCAGATGTTCAAGAAACTCTCCAAATCCTAAGCCCTCTGTTTCCTGAGATTCCCTGCACTGCACAGCTCCTTAGAGCTCCACTCTGAACTCCTATAGCTCCAAACTCCACAGTCCTCCTTATAATCAATCTTCCTGTACACACGGGGGCAAGTCCAGCTGTTATTACTGAATCCAGTGGACATAGCAATGGCATCTTTGGACAAGCAGTGCCTTTGGTACTTCAGAAGTTCATTAAAAAATCATCACCCACAGATAGAAAGAATGGTATTTTTCCCAAGCATCAACTCTACCAAGAAATTAATTAAAATAGAGCCTTAAAAGTGCCAACAAATTTAGGAACATATAGGTCAGTCTTCTCCACAGAGAGAAAAATAAAGGAAAAAAAAGGAAGCCTGTATCTAGAGATGGTACAGTAACTCATACAAAGAGAATGAAACACTTTTTAGGTCTAGTTTCTCTCACTCAGCATAATATTTTCATCCTAAAGAAAGGAAAATACATATTCACACAGAAGCTTGAAAAAGAATTGTCATAGTGGCTTTATTTGTAATAGCCCCAAATTGGAAAGAACACTGACTTTTCTCAAAAGCTGAATGGATAAACTGTTGTACATATATAAAAATAATGCAATATTATCTGCAATAAAAATGAACTCTTGATACATGCAACAGTTGGATGACTTTCAAGAATATTATCATGAATGAAAAAAGTTCAGTCTCATATTATGTACTATGATTCCACTCATGTAATACTCTCAGAATGACAAAATTATCCTGATGCTAAACATAATGTTCAGTAGGCTCTAGAGTGACAAGGAGAATCTAGTGCAAGGGAGAAGCTTGAAGGAGTTTCTTGGTGGTGATGAATAGTTATGTATCCTGCTTTGGAGGACTTTACACAAATGGTGCATATGATGAAATTTCATTGTAATACATACCAAAAGAAAAATAAGCACAGCTCAAAACTGATGAAACTCAACATTCTCAGTTAATGATATTGTGCCAATGTCTATTTCCTGGGTTAGAAAATGTATTATGTTTATTGAGGGTGTATAAAGAAAAGAGAAAGAAAGATGAAAGGAATTAGTGAATTATTCAACCTTGGATAAATCAAATACAAGTTGTAACTACATGGCATGTAACTACTGCTCTGTCTGTTACTATTACCTGGAGAAGCTTGGTAAAATAAACTCAGAAACTATTTTTTGCAACTTGCAACTCTTAAATTATTTCAAAATAAAATTATTTTCTTAATAGCTTGTTTGATTCTTTTCCAGATCTCCAGGTTTGAGGAAAATTAATGAACATATGTGATTGAATTTTTCAGTCAATGGTCATATTATTTTTCTCTATTTTTGGTTCGCTTTGAGCTTTTTGTTATGTAATTTTGTGCTTAGAGACGTTGTGTAACTTGTATTAGATTTATTCCTAGATAGTGGGAGCACTGTTCCAGGAAAAGCCCAGGAGCCAGTGTGTGGGGTTAGGGGAAGAGAACATCCTCTGCTTGGGGCTGTGGGGTGGTTTGGATGATAAAAGTGCAGCTAGGCAACAGATAAGCGGCAAGAAGCTCAGTCAGGTAAGAAGAGGGAACACAGAGACCTCGGACAAGCAGCTCCAGGAGCTGGCAGCACTCAGGTGAGTGGGGACAGAGAAAGAGGTCCTGCCCACACTGAGAAGATATGAGCACAATAAAAAAAAAAATCCCCAGCTCTTTGTAACTTCAAAGACTTAACATATGTCAAAATGTTGAAAATTCAATGTTACGAAAAACACACGCAACCTTTTCTCTGAGTCTTAGGAATTTCCTAAGCGTGCATATAGATATGTGTTACCAGAAAGTGAGGGGTTTTTTTGTTTCAAATGATTCTGGTGATGGAAACCAGGGCTTTGTGCATGCTGGGCAAGCACTTTACCACTCAGCCACACCCCCAGCCCTAGAAAGTGACTTGTGTTTTTGAGGTACTAGGAATTTAACCCCAGGGTCTTCCCACTGAGCTACATTCCCCAGACTCTCAACTCCCTATATTTTTGGAAACAGGGTCCCCCTAAGATATTCAGGCTGGGCTCAAACTTGAGATCCTCTGCCTCAGCCTCCTGGAGAGCTGTATTATAGATAGAAAGGCAAGTGTCACCATTTCCAGTGAAAGTGAGAGCCTTAAATTCTCCATACTCTCATTCCTGCCCCAGAAAACCCTCTTCTGCAAAGAGAGGCCTAGCACACAAATCAAAGGCGCTCTCACCAGAACTCTCATCTTGGGTACCAATGAAGTACCCAGGTCTCCATAATTTCAAAGTTAGTGCAATAGTCAAAATTGTAGTATCATAAGTCTAATGGGGCATAATTTGAACTATGATGCATTTTTAATTTGTTGAATTGTTTTCTTGACTCTTCTACTTGTGGTTAACTGTGCTGTTTCCTGTCCCACCTGCTACCATTCAGGGCTACCACCTTGTCTTTAAGGTATGCTACATTTATAAGCTTGCATATAGTTAAAGTGTACCCTAAAGTTTCATGTGCCCAACGTGGTGGTGTGGGGGTGGTGGGACCTATTGGAGATGCTGCACTTGCCCTTAGAAGGCATGAATTTAGATCTTGAGAAGTGAATTAGTTCTCACAAAAGTCAATTGTACCAGACCTTCCTGTGTAAGCAATGTATTGTCTCACTAGTGTAAGAACCTGAAAGAGTGAATAAAAATTAGGAGGTATGATAGACATTGTGAAATGAAAGGAAAATGCTCAAAAGTAAAGGGCAACTGGGGTGTGGGAAAAGAGAAAAGAAAGAAGGGGAAATTATGTATATATGTATACACAGGATAGCTAACATTTGTACTACTGCCTTCTATTACTTTACTGAAAGGAACAGTTAATGATTAATTATTTGATCAATCTTGCATGTCTGTATTTGTTTTCCTGAGAAACCACTTTGAAGATATCAATACATAATACAACAGCCATTGTGAATTTCCTAACACTTTGTCTGTAATTCAGTATTGCATGTATTGTTTTTATGCTATTTTGTAAATGGACATCTGCTTAGTAATATATTTTCCTTCTTTTATTTTTAAAATAAATTTTTAAAAAAGTAATTTGTTACAAAGTGAGGCCACCTTCCACCTGTGGCCTCTTCTGCATGTGGGAGGGTCTCTTTCTGTTTTTCCTTGTTGTAACAGACCCCAGGGTTCCTTGCCAGGATGCTGGTGCCATCCTATTTGGACCCTCTAGCTACCAGAATTTTGAGTCAAATAAATTGCTTTATTCTATAAAGTATCCAGCTACAGGTATTTTGTTAGAGAACAGAAAGTAGACCACCACAGGATATTGTGGTAGGGCCCTCCCTTTGCCAGGCCTACAATTCTAATGTCCTCTATTCTGAGTTGTTCTTGGATAGAGAAAATTAGCATAAGTCCCCACTTATTCAGGAAGTTTATTAGCAGGTAGCTCAGTAATAATACAGGCTACATTTTGAAAATCATACAGAAAAGGCTGCACTTATTTGGCACAGCCAAACAATGCAACAAATAATAATAGTACTGATAGCTTGGGTTTCAGATTTTCTTTTTAGTACCAAAAACCTGAGACTGTATTTTATAGGACTTGTCCTTCTTGCTCCATAATCTCACCCGATTATGTCATCCCACAACTCTAAAGATTCTCCACTGATGACTGACAATTTTTTATTTTGTTCTCTAAAATTTCTTCTGACCTTTAGACTGCCTTCCTTTCACCAACATTTGAACAAGCACCTCTCTCTATCCTGCTTCTTACTGGTGAATCTGCTGTGTGCCCTATGAGGCGGGGAGGAATGAGGATATGGCAAGAGTCAGCCTGTGTCTAGGTATGGCACACATGCCCATCCCCAAGGGTGCCCCTGACTCAGCTTAGGGTTAAGACTGAGAAGTTCGTTCGGTGTGGTCACACAGAGTCCTCCTCAGTGCCCTCAATCAAACCTATCATGGTTGTTATCAAGACTGTCTCTCAAAAACTCATAGCAGTGAAAGCTTAGTCACTGATGGATTTTTAGGAAATGACTGGATCACCAAGGGCTCTAGCTCCATCTGTGGATTAACACGCTGGTAAGGTCATAACCTTGTGGTATTATTGGAAGGTGGTGGTCACAGAAAGTGGGGCCTGTTGAAAGGAGTGACTCAAGGAAGCAAGCGTGACCTCAGGAACTCTATTTGGTCTCTAGCTCCTTCTTTGAAGGCTCTTTGTCATTCTACTTTCTGGCTGCCACAAGACAAGGAATTTGTGGGGAATGCCTGGGTCCTAAGAGGATCTTCATAACCAAAAAGCTATATGTCTCTCTCTTCTCCTTTTAAGTCCTTTGTACTTGAGTTTCCTTTGTATAATAATGAGCATCTAATGACATTTCAGCCAATAATGAGCTGCAAGATGATGGTGGTTCCATAAGATTATATCACCTAGTGATGTGGTGGCTGTCTCACTTGTACAAGTACACTGTATGCCGTTCACACAGAGGAGAAATGACCTAACAGTGCCTTTATCAGAATGCACCTCCATCATTAGCTGACGGTGACTGTACTTCCGTTTCACACCCCTTCTTATGAAGTTATACTTCCTTGCTCTCCTACACAATGATTGACCTCTGGTTTCTTGGAGAAAAAAAAAAAACACTACTCTGAAATATCTTAACAATCAACTTATCACCATCTGCTCAGACTTCAGATGCATTTCAAGGAAGCAAGAGTCATAAAAATGCTGATTTTTGTCCCTAATGTATACAAGACTCGGCCCAGTACTGTGCAAGCATCACCTGGCTCAGTGGTCTACAGCTTGTGGACTGTGGAGACAGGCTCAGATTGAAATCCAGTTCTGTGCCTTAGCTTTTGATCTTAGCAAATCACCTGACCTGCCTAGCCTCCACTTACCAAACTGTAAAGTGGGTATGATGATGTCTCCAGAAGAAAGCCATTTAATGCAATGTCTTAGAGCTTTCTTCAAAGACCTCCACTGGAATTAACAGAGGAATCATCTTGGCATCCAGAACTAGAAGGCACATGAGATGGATCAGTGTGATATGCACTGACATTCACATCAAAGGGTCTCCTTGGCCATAACAGAACCATTGGAGAAATTTCCACTAGAGTGTGGGGCACTAAATTTTCAGCTCCAGCGCCTTTCTGAGTCACTGGAGGGAGCGGACTTAATCATCTACCAGTCCCTTGAACTATGGGGGAGGACTTACAGGATGAAGATATGGTCCTTAGAAAAACTATCGCTTGCTGCTTCAAAGGCCACATTAGTTAAGAGGAAAGAAAGGGTTGCCTTCAAAGGCTGCATGTTCAGTGTTGATGTTCTTATTCCTTCTGCATATACAGTATGTTAGTATTCAGGTCTTTTGCACTCCTGCCACTTGGTAGTATAGATTTTTGAGTGATCTTAACCTAGAGTACTTTTTTTCTTGGTCAAAAATTGATCTTTTTCCTTTTTAGAAGGTGTAAATATCAATGACTACCCTTTGGTAGACACCTATTCTGTTTACCTTAAATTCTCACTACAGCAAACTGTAATAAGCAAACTCATAGTGTGCTTATGGCGGACAGTGGCAGTTCTGAAAGACTAAGTACCAAAGATCACCCACAAGGAAGAAAACTACATTTTTACTCATTGTAGATATTAACCTTTTCATTAAAGACTTCCTCACAAAATGTCCAGATGTTTTTATTGTTCAACTTAATGGAATAGTTCAGGAAGAAATAATAGCATTTTAGAAAAAGCCTTCCAGGAAATTGAAGAGGAATTACTTTGTTTTCACTCATTTTATTTTGCATAATTCATTTCTTTAGCTGATACCAAAACCAGATTTTAAAAAGAACATTATAAGAGGGGCTGGGGATTTAGCTCAGCAGCACAGCGCCTGCCTGGCAAGCGCAGTGTCGTGAGTTCGATTCCCGGTACCAGAAACCGCCCCCCCCAAAAAAACCACTATAGGAAAAGAATCTGATCTGTGAAACACTAAATCTGCTGGAAGATAGAATAGATAGAACACTTGAAGACATAGGAATAGGCAAAGATTTCATGAATGAAACCCCAGTGGTGTGGAAAATACTACAAAGAATCAACAACTGGGATGTCATCTTATTAAAAAGCATTTTCACAACACACACACACACAAAAACCACTAACGGTGAAAAGACAACCCACAGTGTGGCTAAAAAATTTTGCCAGCTGTTCCTCAGACAGAGGATTACTATCTGCAATATATAAAGAATACAAAGAGATTAGATCCCTCAAATTTAAAGACTCAATCCAAAAATAGGCATCTGAAATGAATAGACACCTCTCAGATGAAGAAATGGAAACGGCAAATAAATACATGAAAAAAAGTTCACCATCTCTGATCATTTAAGAGATGCAAATTAGAACATGCTGAGATTCCATCTCACACCAGAAAGAATGGCTATCTATTATCAAGAAATCAAGCAATAACAAATGCTGGGGGTGCTGCAAGGAAAACATAACACTTCTCCACTGTTGGTTGGAGTGTAGACTGGTGCAACAACTGTGGAAAAAGGTGTGGAGATTCCTCAAGAAACTGAGACCACAGGTTCCATTCAACCTATCTATTCCGCTTCTTGCTATCTTCCTGAAAAGATTAAAAGCATCATCCCACAGCAATATATACTCATGTTTATGGCAGCACAGTTTCTAATAGCTAAATCTTGGAAACAGCCCAAATGTCCATTGATAAATGAATGGAGAAAGATGTGGTTTTTTAATATAATGGAATGCAGCTAAGCCATAAAGGATAAACTTGAGACATTTCTACCTACATGGATGCACCTTGAGACCATACTCTTAAGAAGGGTTGAAAGGAGGGTAAGGGAATGGGAGAGAAAAAGTCAAGATATATCATGTACAGGTACACATTCCCTATGATGAATGTGATCTTTATGTATATCTAAAATGTACCAATAAACTTAGTGAATAAAAAAGGATCTGATCTGTGGCATACCTTCAGTGTCTAGGAGTCTGCATGCATTGTTCTTTCATTGTAGAATGCCACTCATCTTAATTCTACTCAGCCAAGTCTTACAATTCCTCACATTATAGCCCCCTCGATAAGTTATTCTCATCCTTGTCAATGGTGGCCTATTCCTCTAAATAGATGTTAGTCTCCTTAGGTGGTTATATTCTGACACCTTCTGAAAAGAATTAGGTTCTTTAGCCTTGGATCTATTCTTGGGTCACAGAATAGCCTTCTTGGCTAAAGAGGTATGTTTGTAATTTATCTATGTAAGGGTGGGGATATTTCAAAATAGAGCAAGAGAACTAACTAGACAGCTATAAAAGCAGCTTCTCTTTCCCAGCTGAAGAGGTTGAGGCTTAGACTTGGTTGTGTCCATAAAACTAGTCCAAAAATGACTGGATATTTCTCCCTAAGGGATGGGGAGAGGGGAAAGAACAACAAGTGGACTTCATGAGTTATTCAAAAGAAAAAGAGAAGAAAGTGAAGGAAGAAAAACATATTGAGATGTTTGCAAGGTTAAGCTGCCTTTCCTTGGAAAAGGTGCCATGTTTTCCTGAACTCAGTCTTGCTTATGCCTTCATGAGAAAACTGACTTGTTACAATTTGGTTTCAATTCTCTCCTTTATTTTTTTCAATTTTTCCCAGGTACATATAGACTGAGGAGTTTATCTTTCTCAGGTTCACTATTTTGCAGGCAGTTCCCCATTTGAAGCAATGTGATCTGGGTTCATCTCTGGTTTCTTGTGTTGTTCAAATGAAAACTGAATTCATAATCTCTAACTCCATTATTATCAGTCAAAATGGAACTCTGAGGTGAGCTCGGTCTTCACCTTCTTTGACATAGTCACTCCTTTCATCAGTCCAATGTTATATGATGTGGTTGGGTTGAAGAAAGCAACACAACATGTGTGTGCCATGCACATATATCCCTACGAAATAAAGCTAGCTTGTCCTCCCTTGACATGAAATGACCTCTTTCCTATATTAATTCTTTCATAAAAGCCCGCAGTTCGCTGTGGATTAGAAAGAGGAAGCAGAACACCCACTCTTCTAGAGGCAGGGCTTCACAATGCAAGTAAATGAATCACACTATTTATAGCCCATAACTCACAGAGCAGGAGACCAGGGAGGAAACTGCAGCTTCATCTCCATCCCACATCCTGCCCAGGGTACCACAGCTGAGCCCTTTCTGCGTCTTGGCTGCCTGCCTTATCACTGCTTTCCTTAGATTCATGGACTGGCTCCTGTTCCTCCTGCTCCCAGGAGCCTTCCTGGTTTTGTGCCTGTCTCCCACGGAGGGTGAGTCTCAAACAGGAAAGTGAAGGGACCAGGACAGCGGGATCTAGGAATAATCTCTGATCATCCTGACAAAGAGGGCAGGGACAGTGTTTGTTGGGTACAGATCCCTGAACCCCTGGCTGGTACAAATTCCTTCTTTGGCCATGGAGGCTCTTCCTGGGGACCTTGCTGTTGCTGCTGTCCAGTAGTTCCATCAAACTTCAACTGCAGGGAAGCTGTGAAGAGGGAGGCTTGAGGGAGGCTGATAAAGAATCATTGCAGGTTTGGAAATGGGTCACCAGATCAATAGTACCGTTTCTCAACTAAGGCCCAAATTTTGGTAAATAATTCAGAAAAGAGATCCTTTTCTTTCATTTCCCCCACAGCATCCCGGGTCTTCTCTCTCAGCCTTGCTGAGAATTTACTAGCAATGTCTACTGCAGTGTCCCCTGAAGAAACCACAGCTTCATGCTGAGCCTACAAAGAGGGATGGAGAAGGTTTCATACTAAAACCAGATTCCCTGATGGACTTGAGCTCTGCAGGGAGTGATACACCTGAAAGGAAGAGTCTGCAGAGGTCTCCAGGAATGTGGCTGGGGAAACCTGAAAAGTCTAAAGTCATTCCACCCTTCAGTCTGACATCTGCCTCAGGGTCCCTCCTGTCTTCCTTGCATTAGTTGGAATCCCCTGGTCTCACCCTCTGATTCTGCAATAATATCTAGATCCTATGTGGAAACCTCCAGTTTGCATCTCCTGTGATGAATTTTTTGGCACAGTCTGCACAAAGAATTTAGGAGCCTGTCAATCGAGACATCCTGACTTTGCATGCCAGACCAAAGAAGTATACACTCAACATTTCACGGGAGGTAAGGTGAAGGCAAGAGGAAGAGAGGGATGGGAGACTAGGGAGAGAAAGAGCACTAGAACTGGAATCAGAAGTCTCTAGTCCAGGTTGGGGTGGGAAAAGAAACCTCTATAACACCCCAAATTGGTTACAAGAAAAGCTCTGAGGAATAACATAAGCATATGCTGGGTCTCATGGGCTCTTTCCATATAGGACCAGATAAGAAGGAATAGATTCTGGGCAGAGAATGATCTGGCAAAAATCCCTGAGGTATAATTCACCTGATGCCTTGGACACACTCCTTCTCTTCTCTGGGTTCAAAATTCCCTTCTGTACAATGCTTAGATTTCAGTAGGTAGCCTCCAAATTCCCATCCATCTCTGATGTTCAGTGACTTAAACCCTACAAGATGAAGTTGTTACAACTCCTCTGGTGTAAATGTGTGTGTGTACTCAGGGCATGGGTCAGCTTCCCCAGGAGGAAACTTTGTTTATGAAGGAGATTTTGGGGTCTCAGGTGCTTTCTCTGGGAGTGGGAGGAAAGGGAGGGGAGGTTTACTGAACCATCTCAGGTCTAACCCAAGGCCTGTCTGTTATTCTACCCTCTTCAGAATATGTGTACAGATATTCCATCTTGGGCTGCCCAAAAAGATGTGTGGAATACGTGCGCATCACCAATTGGGAGAAGAACATCTTTTTCTGTTGTAAAGAAAACTACTGCAACAACTTGTCAGTCAAACACTTGGTCCCTTATCAGCCAGTTTTGCCTCATAGTCTCAGTTGATCAGCAGAGCCCTCTCCTGGTCACATCCTGCCCATTATTTCTGAATACACAGCAAGATCCGGAAGTGCCTTCCCTCCCACCCCACACCCACAATGCTACTGAGAGCCAAGGGCCCCAAGAAAAATGAACTATGGATATAGAAGGAAGGTGATAGAACTTGGAATGCTACCTGAGCCCGAGTCAGACCCACAGCATCTGCTGTTCTGGCTAGGGACCAAACCCCAAGTCCAGGTTGGGGTGGGAAAGGAGACCTCTATAACACCCCAAATTGGTTACAAGAAAAGATCTGAGGAATAACATAAGTATATGCTGGGTCTCATGGGCTCTTTCCATATAGGACCAGATAAAAAGGAATGGATTCTGGGCAGAGTATGATCTGGCAAAAATCCCTGAGGTATTTCACTCTTCAGATGTCTAGGATCCTAAATCTTGTTAGGCCCATTATGATCTAGAGTTGAAGGAGTCCCTAAAACAAGGTGCCCTGACAATATGGTCCTGGCTTTTTACAAAGACATGCTCTGCTGTCTTGGGTCTGGTTGAGATTTAGAGGCTTGATGAAGGCAGTGGGAGGGAAAACTTTCTGGTCACTGTAGGACTTAAGTATTAAAGAATACAAATTCTGAAGGAGATTGTCTGAGTTTGAATCCAACCACTCTCCTAGGCCTCATGACCTTCCGTAACTCACTTAGGTTTTTTGATACCACAGCCACCTCCTCCTTTACATTGTTCATATGAGGACTATGTGTGTTTCCAGCTATTAGGAGCACACCGTGTCTGCTGTTTATCTTCAGCTTTGTGCCAGTTGGTGGGTTGGCCTCTTTACATATCATCTCATAAACCAGTCAGTGCAATGAGATGTTTACCTCCATTTTTGACAGAGGAAAAAATGTTGCGAGGTGGGGAAGTTAATAACTTCGTAGAAAGTGTGGAGCATGGGTGCAGAAGCAGAGGCATCTACCTATATTTTTTACCCAATCTAAAATGAGGGTGCCCAGAGGATCCCCACCCTCACCACCATGACTGCAGCCAGTTCTCATCACCCCTACCTCTTTCCAGCCAGTGGTCCTACTTCTTTACTCTGGCCCAGATCTTCCTTCCCCATTCTGCCCAGAACTCTGCTGTCAACTCCACCTAAACCTCCCCTTTATTCTACTGACTGTGTGACCCACTGGGTAGCAGAGTCAAATGTTGGAGAACACAAATTTTTAGATAGAGCCAAGTAGCTAACAGAGCTTTGACAGCTACTGGATACAAGAATCTGGAAAAGACCACCATGAGTCCAACTTTCTTCTGCAAAATAAAAATAAATATACCTGTTCTAATGATCAGTGTAATAATTAACAAATATCTCCACTTGGCACAGTGCACTTAACATTGACTTAAACAGAAGCTGTTACCACCCTTCTTACTTGCAAGTCACTCTATCTAGTTTATCTCCTTTAGTTTTTGTGGTAGTCCTTTTGCAGGAGAGGAATCTGAGGCTACGAGGTGAGAATCACTTGCCCAGTGCCACCATTTTTCCATCTTCGGAGTGAGCTAACCCAAGATAAAAGGTACATTTCAGGGCTGTCTACTCAGATGGCTGCCTCCTTGACTGAGTTTCTTGCATGAGGTTTGTCCTAGGTTCCAGCAGATAGCACAAGACCACTCAGCCATCAGCATGCTTCAGACCCAGATACACCTGGGCTCTAATTGCAGTTCACCTCTCAAAAAGCTATTACCTTTGAAGTATTAGGGAAGCTTATGAGCCTTCATTTTCCCTTTATAAGCTGTGACTTACAAAAACTTCCTCAGCTGGCTAGTGATAAAGTGCACAAAAGCAGTTTGTATAGTGACTGACATGGCTTATTGCCCAAAAGAAAATAATTACATTTTATAATAGAGCTCCCAATCCAGTACCAGAAAACCACGATCATGTCAGGTTTTTAAAAATTCTGATTTGATATAGGTAACATAAAGTTTACTCTCTTAAATGTACAATTTAGTGATGTTTGGTGCATTCACAGTGGTGTGTGTAGCCATCACCTCCGTACATTTCCAGAACTCCTTCACAATTGCACACAGAAACTTTGTACTCCATTTGCTTCTCTTCCCCGCTTGTGGTAACCTCTATCCTACTTTTTCCTCAGAGTTTTCTTGTTCTAGGTACCTCATGTAAGTAGAATTATACAATATTTGTCCTTTTAAGCCTGGCTTGTTTCATATAATACAATATTTTCAAGGTCTAGCCACATTGTGGTGTGTGTCAGAATTTCATTCCTTTGTATGGCTGAATCATATTTTAGTGTATGTATATGCCACATGTTTCTACATTTGTTTCTACATTCATGATCCATTGTAGACGGATGTGTTGTTTTCATCTTTTACTCTTGTGAAATAATGTTTCTTTGAACGTGGATTTACAAGTATTCGAGTCCCCATTTTTGATTCTTATGATTATATACTGAGAACAGGATTGGACACATAACATGGAAATTCTGTGCTTAACTTGAAGAGATGCATCATTAGCTGCACCATTTTACATTCCTGTGAAGGTGCAACTCCTCCACATCCTCACCAACACTTGTCATTTTCTGTTTCTATTTATTAAATAACAGCCATCCAGTGGGAATGACATCATTTGGTCTTTACTTTGCAGACAATTGAATCCAGGCTTTGAGCTTGCTAGGGAAGTGCTTTACCACTGAGCTACATCCCTGGCTCATGGCCACAACATGGTTTTTATTTGCATTTATCTAATGACGTATACTTGTGCCTAACTAATATGTGTTTCTGTGCATTTAGCCACTTGTATGTCTTCTTTGGAAAAATTTGCAGTCATTTTTGTTGCCCACTTTCGAACTGAATTTCTTATTTTGTTGGTGTTGAATTATTTATATCATATAGATAGTAATCCCTTATTGGGTATATAATTTGAGAATATTTCCTCTCATTATATGAGTTGTCTTTTCAGTCTCTTGATAGTGTCTTTTGATACACAAAAGCTTTTAAGTAAAGTCTAATTATCTATTTTTCTTTCATAACCTCTGTTTTCATGTCATATCCAAGAAATCATTGCCAAATTCAGTCTCAGAAAATTTTTCTCCTAATCTTATCTAGGAATTTAATGGTATTAGCTCTTTTTTTTTAAGAGAGTAGTAAATGAGACACAAACAAACAAAAATAGAGCAATAGCAGCATACCAGGATCATAAACATAAACAAAGCAAAGCAAAAACATTTAAGGTGATACAGGGTTTCAAGACAAAATAATATGAATTAACAGTAGTTATTATATCACATAACACTATCCTCAACTATGTTGTTCAGATTACCAGATGTAGGAATGGAAGACTGTTCAAACCATTAAAAAGAATAAGAAAATAATTATTAGATAAAACATTAGAGATAATACAGAGTTTCACTAGACAAGATGGTAGGAATTCACTATGGTAATTCCATTGTATATTGTTAGCTTCGAATCAGCTGCCCAGATTACCAGACACAAGCATGCAAAATTGATCAGAACATAAAAAATTTTAAGCATTAACTATTCTGTTCAATTAGCTCTTAAATTTAGGACCACACATTTGTTAATTTTCCAGTTTTCATTCTGTTGTTGATTTCTAGTTTCACTTCGTTGTGATTAGAAAAGATATCTTGCATACTTTCAATATTTCTAAATTTATCCAGACATGCTTTGTGGCTTAATGTATGACCCAACCTAGAGAATGCTTCATGAAACCTAAGAAGATATATTCTACTGCTGGAAGGGTATTTTTTTTACACTGCTATTACATCTAATTGTCTTATTTTTATTAATATTTTTGTGGTGCATAATAATTACATTCCTCTGGGGGAATTTGTACATATATCTATAGAATCTGGATCATGTTTACTCCCCCTTCCTTCCTTCCTCCTCCTTGCTCAGATCCCCTTCCCATCCCCACACAGGCTACCTCCTTGTTTCCTACCATCTCTCTTTTATTCTGCTCTTTATTTGTTCTATGGGACTCTCATCTGAGAGAAACCATGTGACATTTAACCTGTTGTGTCTGATTTATTTCACTTAGTATAAAAGTCTCACAATCCATCCATTTTCCTGTATATGACTCACATTTATAATGTTATTTAAGTTCTCTATTTCCTTGTTAACCTTCAATCTGATTGTTCCACCATTACTAAGTCTTCTCTTACTATTGTGGGATGTCTGTTTCTTCCTTCGATGGCATCAATGTTTGTTTCATTTGTTTTGGGATTCTGTTGCTATAAACATATTTATAACTGTTAAATATTTTTGATAAACATCTTTTTATCAGTTAAAATATTCTTCTTTATCACTTGTAACAGTTTATGATTTAAAATCTATTTTTTTCTGGTTCATTTCTCCAGAGCTTTGGGTTACTATTTGTATGAAACATCATTTTCCATCTTTTCACTGTCAGTGTATTTGTGTCTCTCAAATGTGTCCTGCCTTTTTATACAGCATATAGGTGGATTGTTTGTCCACTCTTCCAACTGTTGCCTTTTTATTGGAGAGTTTAGTTCACTTACATATAAAGCAGTTATTGATAAGGATGAACCTATCTCTGCTGTTTTTCAGTTTGCTTTCTGTATGCCTTGCAGCTTTTTCTTTCTTCCCATTTCCTCCATTACTGATTGCTTGCGTGTTTGTTGAATTTATGTAGTGAATTCTTTTGAATCCCTTTTCATTTCCTTTTGTGTATGTTCCATAGGTATTTTCTTTGGTTATCATGGGACTTGCATTTAACATTCTAACATCATAACAATCTAATTTGAATTAATATGACCTCACTTTGATGACATACTACTCTTCTCA
>NW_004955412.1:26775121-26783541 GCF_000276665.1 Chinchilla lanigera | reverse complement strand
TCTGCCTTGTAACCTGCCAACTATGAACTAAAACCTCCACAAACTGTAAGCGAAATAAACCTTTCCTTCCTGAGTTTTGGGCATCAGGTATTTTGTCCCAGCAATGAGAGAAAAGTAACCAAGGCACATAGATTTATAATTATTCTATGTACTTGTGTTTAAAATCATGTAGGAAATAAAAGATGGAATTGTAATCAAAATTACAATAATGATAGGTTTTATGTTTATCCATGTTTAAACTTCACTAGGGATTTTTATTTCCTCATGAGATTTTGAGTTACGATTAACATCCTTGAATTTCATCCTAGAGGACTGAAGCATTTTAACAGGGAAAATCTAGTGGTAACAAATTCTCTGTTCCGTTAATATTTTCACAGAGCTTTCCTTGAATGCCAGTTGATAAAATAACAAACAAAACCACAAAACTTCTAAACACACACACACAACACGAATACACACAAAAACACCCACCTCTTGTAGTCTTGGCAAACTGTCCCTACAAATTTGGGCATTCATTCAACACCTAGCTAAGCTTTCTATGAGCCCAGAGATCAGCCCATAGTGAAAGCTTAACGTCTTTTAAGTCTTTTCTAAGCATGATGGGTTTTGCTTTGGATACATGCGTGGTTTTCAAAGTTCTCATTTACATGGCTGCTTCTTGATTCCCCAGTTTCCCTGAGAATAATGCTCCAGCTTCTTTTCTGTGCTTCAGTGTAATCTCTTGCTCCACAGGTCTGAGTGTCTTTAGTCTTGCCTGTAGATTGTATGAACACCTCCTGTCACTCTTCCTGGTTGCACTCTTAATCAGATGAAACAGAGGGGAACATTTTCACCAGTCCTTTGAGTATCCCTCAAATAAGTTAAAACAAAGGTACACAATAATGGAAAGTAAGGTCTAGGCTGCTTCTTCCCAAGAAAAAGAAACTGGGACCTGGGCTTCAAGATCCAGGCTTCTGCCATGCCACAGATGGAGTAGGACAAGGTTCAGTAAAAATACCACAAAATCTCCCACTATTTTGAAGATTTTTCTTGATCAAGCACTTACCTGGTTTTTGTAAACTTCTGACTGTTTTGGGGAAGTCTGGCAAAGTTGGTTCTAATGATTTACAATTGTTTTTTCAATGCTTTTGTGGGAGAGCTTGGAGCTTCTCATGCTGTTCTAATGATTTACAATTGTTTTTTCAATGCTTTTGTGGGAGAACAAGAGCTTGGAGCTTCTCATGCTGTTCTTCTGGTATCACTCCCCAGTCAATGCTACTTTAGACAAATTATTGGTGGATAGCTCTAGAAGTCCAAAGGAAGGAAGGACTTCAGAGATGCTTTAATCTATGAGCTTTGATTCCATTTTCAGGAATTTTTCAGATGTGCTTTTATTTCTCAGTAGATTCAGATATCATTTTATCTTCTTTTATTATAGCAAAATGTCTTTAGGAGTTCTAAGACACACACCTGCAACCAATAGCACCCAGAGGAAGAAACACTTCAGGGCTCTGAATTCCTTCCCAACACTTAGAAATTTACTCCAATTCAAGAGTTATTACATCTTGTTTATGTCTACATAGGATCTGTAAATTTCTTGAAATTGTTAGAGTCTGATTAATCCAACTTAGGTCACCCTCCCACCTCAAAGCAAACTGGCCAGAAATATCAAATGTGATGAAGTCCTGAGCCATGCTCACTGTTTCTTCCTTGAAAATTGAACTGAACTTCCCTCACCTGGAATGACCAGGGGATCCTAATATTAATCTGATGTTGCTGGAAATGGAGAAGGGCAATGGTTTCCAGGTCCTGTCGAGCCACGCACAGAGCCTTCGTATAGGCTTCTCCCAAGGGACAAGCAGCTTCCCTGGCTACTGTCCTGGACAAAGTTAGTGCTAACAGAATGGCTCTTCTACTTTAAAGTGAGCTTCTATACTCCTCATTTCTGACAAGATTACAGCATGCTAACAATTTCACAAATCTAGAACAGTCCCAGTGTATATATAAAATGGGAACCTAAATCTGGAGGAGATGAAGAATGGAAAGGAGGGGGAAGAGGTAAAAGGTAGCATATTACCAAATTCACCTGGACTTGGCTTGCTCTGCCATGGAAGCCTTGTCTTCCTCTGTTTCTCTGCTCTCCTTCCCTCTCTGCACTCCTCCTGTACCAGCTGATAGTCCCTCAAGATCCCGTCATATATATTAGTGCTGAGCGTATGCTAGATGCTATGTTTAGAATGAACTTCCTTTCTTCTAACTAGTAGAATTTTACCTTTAAGACTCAGTTATTCAATATTTATTAAGCTTCCCCAACTGATCCAAGTGAACAGAGGAATGATCTAATCCGGGTTCACAGAGCAGAATTTTCATTCCTCAACTGAGCACTTAATCTTAAAGAAGTGCAGTGATTCATTCTGATAGTATTTACTCTATCTGATAGTCTAGATTGAGTCTTTCATGTAATCACTCCAGCATCTGGAACAAACTGGACATTATACAACTATTTACCTGAGTGTCAGCCTGCTCAGGGGGCCCAAGGGAGATTTTTGTGGGTGAGGTCCCCAGGTTAAAGAACATACATGTGCAAGACATCAGCAACAACAGTAGGCAGCATGGAGCAAAGCTGAGCACAAAAGCCACCTGTATCTTTAGCACATATTTTTGTACAGGTTGTTATCACTTATTTACATTCTTACATGCTGGCCTCATTGGTGCATGCATAGTTGTCCACTGCTAAGTCATGATAATATAATTATGCCCCTAGGTGCACCTGCGCAGACAGTGGGGTCATGGCCTCAGGGCTGTCCAGAAGCATCCTTACATGCCCAGGGCTTTGACTTGGTCTGAGTGGTTCCCCACACTGAGTAGCTGAATAAATTCTGGTAGCATGGTAGGGTCCCTGAGGCCACTTTACCCTGGTATCTTAGTCTGTTTGGGGTTGCTATAACAATACCACAGACTGCAATGAAAAAAGATCTATTTCTCATTATTGTAGAGGATGGATAGTCTAGTATTAAGATGCTGGCGTCTAGTGAGGGCTTTCTTACTACACCACCCCATGGCAGAGGATGGAAAGGGAAATGAGTATGAGAGCAAGAAGGGGGTTGAGCTCTTTACAACAAATCCACTCTCACCGAGCTCTCGTGAGTTAATCATCTCTTATTCAGTCCCACTTCCTCATGCTGTTATATTGGAAATTAAGTTTCCAACACATGCTACCTAGGGAAGACATTAAAACCATGTCACCTGGATGGGGCATCCACGCCTCACAGGTAGATCTATCATAGCACTTTTCACATGGATTGGAACTACTTATTTACCTTCCTTTTCTCACCTGAACAATGAGTTCCTCCAAAGAAGATATGTCTCCTTCCTTCTTGTGCTTATAGTCTCTAGGACAACACCTGGAAAACTCATAAATGTGTATAAGCCATTTTGACTTTATTTTGCTACATGATGATAGACATGGGTCTAGTTTTAGTCTTTGGTATGTGGAAAGCCAGTTTTTCCAGCAACATTTATTAAGGAGGCTATCTTTCAGTGAACATGTTTGTCCCCTTTGTCAAAGAGAAGATAGCTAAGTGTGTTTGTGGTTGTGAATAGATCTTCTAGTCTGTTCCATTGATCTTCAAGTCTGTTTATCTTTTGCCAATACCATGCTGATTTTATCACAGTAGCTTTGTAGTATAATTTCAAATGATGCCTCCTGCCTTGCCTTTGTTGCCCAGGATTGCTTTTGCTATTCTAGGTCTCTTCTGGTTCCAGACGAATTTTAATAATGTCTTTTTCTAGATTTGTGAGGTATACTAATGGTATTTTAATTGGGATTGCATTGAATCTGTACAACAATTTTGGGAGTGCAGCCACTTTCACAGTGTTGGTTCTTCCTATCTATGAGCAAGGAACATCTTTCCATTTCCTGAAATCCTCTTTGATCTTTTTTTCCAGTGTACTGTAATTTTCACTGCATAGATCTTTTACTTCTTTGGTTAGATTGATTCCTAAGTTTTTCATTTTTTATATGCTATTGTGAAAGATGTGTTTTCCCTAATTTCTGTCTCAGTGTGTTTGTTGTTTGTGTACAGAAATGCTATTGATTTTTGAGTGTTGACTTTTTATTCAGCTATGCTACTGAATTTGATTATTAAATCTACAAGTCTTTTGGTGGAGTTTTTGGGGTCTTCTGTGTACAGTATCATGTCATCTGCAAATAATGATAATTTCACTTCTTCCTTTACAATCCTTAGGAGCCCCATTGTCCAGTGTGGGAAATCCCACATTTGTGAATGAAAGGTTCCAAGTTATTATGGCTTAGTCTATTTAATCAAGCTTCAGGGAAGCTCTACATAAGTGTTTTAGTCACATGTCAGCTAATTGACTCAAGTGTGGTGGCAGTACACTCCTGGTGCCTGCGTTGAACGGTCTCCCTGTTATCATATAAGGTCTTTGTGGATGAGAAAGGGGAAAAGATTGAAAATGAGCAATGGATGGATGTCTAGTAGAAAGCCTGTAAGATTAGTATATTGCTTATGCAAAGGAAAATATCACTTAGCCAAGAAATTCTCATAACTTGAGAGAATTATGAGCAAAGACTGTCTTTCCATTTATTGTGAACCCTCATCCTAACAATGATTTGGGGCCATTGTAATCACTAATTGTGTTGGATCTTGTATTCCAACACAAAGCTAACACATACAACATTGCAGGAGTGAGTTATTTTCGGGATTGAGGGAGAGAGGTTACAATGCCTGTCAAGATCCATGGTGAGAAGTCCCTCCCAGCTGTGCATGCACAGGGAACAGAAGTTGTTAGAAAGAGAAGTAAAATGAAAGGGGATGTACATGAGCAAGACCTTCAGGATCCAGCCCCAATTTAGCTAAGCAGACTCATCTTCTCGACCTCCTGTACTAAAGGGATGTGATGATGCTGTTCCAGACTTCCTCAAACTAAGGAAGCATACTCGGAATTATGACTTCATTGCATAAATTATCATAATTACAGCAGGATGTTAGCACTAGTCGATCACTAAAATCTTCATATTTATTTTCACAGTCCTTCATACACATTGTCTCTGTAGTCAACACATCCACTGCAAAGAGAAAAGCAAAAATATAACATCATTTCAATAGCTAGGATATAAGGTCCAAATCCAAGTATGAGTAAACCAAAAATATATTGAATGAAAGAATATTTCTTCTATAGCAAATATCATCCCTGCACTAGCAGTCCTGCTACAGATTCCTAGGTCATATCTAGCAAGCTCCCATCTCCTAGAAGTCTGTACTTCAGGAGCAATATACACTTGGTTGTAAGCTTCAAGCTGTGTCTGTTGAAGCACAATTTTTCTCAAGCAAATAGGTACAAAAAACTTTCTGAAACCTTCTGAATTCCAGGCTCTGTGGTAAGCACCAGGCTAGGGTGGTGAGCAACATTGTCTTTTTTTAAATTTATGTAAGAATAAAAGAAGAAAAACATATTAACAAACAGACATCCATTTACAAAACAGCATAAGAACAATACACGCAATACAGAGTTACAGACAAAGTGGTAGGACATTAACAATGGTTTTTGTATTACATATTGTTATCTTCAAAGTGGTTTCTTGGGAAAACAGAGACATGCAAGATTGATCAAATAATTAATCATAAACTGTTCCGCTGAAACTGAGACTGAACATAGAACCAAGTCTATCACCATGCAACAAACTAAAGTCAAAATGGATCACAGATCTCAATATTAAAACAGAAACACTAAAGCTATTGGAAGAAAAAGTAGGTAACAATCTTGAAGACACAGGAGTAGGCAGAGAGTTCATGAACAAAAACCAAACCACACATGAAATACTTCAAAGAATCAACAACTGGGATCTCATCCTACTGAAAAGTGTCTGCACATCTAAAGAAATCACCAGCAGAGTAAAAAGAAAACCCACAAATTGGGAAAATTTTTAACATTATGTCTTAAGCCCAAAGAACTTGAGGGTGACAGGCAATGGAAATACACCATGAAAGATATTGTGAGATGGACATGGCAGGGAAACCCTGAGAACACATAAAGGATAAGGATAAGAAGGGATAAGGAGGCGGGTCATGAAAGTTTCCAGGCTTTCTGTGCAAAAACAGAAGTTCGATCAGCATTCCACATGTAGAACAGAGGCTTCCAAGATGGAGTGTGAAAATGGCATATTTAGAACCTTTGGTCCTGAACATCAGGGAGGGTAGAGCTCAGAAGTCTAAAGGAGGGATCAGTACAAAAGTGGGAATCAGCCCAGTCCACTCAATGTCAATATGATTTTAGGATTCTGTAATGAAGGTAACAAGGCTTATAACTTCACACCTAGACCTCAGGTGATTCTTTATATGGACACCATGTCTTCAAGGAAAGTGGTCTGAGCACTGAAGAAGAGGGGACTTCCCACAGCTCTCACCAGATCATTAAACACACTTACCACTAGGTAGCACAAATGTTGTACGGGTCATACAAAATGAAGTGTCATTTGTAAGGCATGTCTCCATCTTATGATTACAGGTCGCATTTGTGTAGGCACGACATTGTCTACACAGGAGATCCAAGGATGCTAGACAAAAGAGTGTTTTGAGAGAAGAGAAGGATCACTGTCACATCCCAAAGAAAGTAGAGATCCTCCATGAAAGCTTGGCTATACCAAGGTTTTACCCTTAAAATGGAATGTTTTAATACCACAAAAGACAATACGTTTTAATACACACATTGAGCAGGAGGAAGTAGAGAGATTATATAATTCTCCCCCTAAATTAGGCAGCATATCATAGTAATTTTTATGGGAATGAAAAGCTCAGAGCACTTCCTGGGTTTTGAGATGCTGGACATGTAGTCCAGGGTTATGATCAGGTTGCACAGTACTCTGGCTGACTAGGAGACCCTGAATAATCATCCATAGATAAACCACAGCTGAGAGAGTACATAAAACACAGAAATCAGAGCAGGTCTCCAGTGGAGGACAGGGTGATGGAAGAATCTAGGACATTATGAAAACGGAAGAAGTCAGGGAGCCATGATGAAACCTCTCTACAGGTCAAAGTGGACTTATTCCTCAAAATCTAGTTAGAGCTCAAATAACCAAAGGGAATGGAAAAATACAGGCCCTCCTTAAATATATGCCATCACCCAAGGAATTACCAGTTTCTATCCAGAGGAGAAAGAGAATGAGCTTCAGTATCCATTTATCCATTTTGTCTGGGCTATTTCTTGAAACACGTTGTATTAGAGACCAGGCAGCAGTTAGAAAAAATGATGGTGGAACTCTGACTGCTAAGGTCTGTCCCTGATCATTTTATAATGCACTCAGATAAGAATGTGGGCCACTGGATGTAAGAGAGTCCAAAAGCAGATCTCAATCTAAGGCCCTCTAAAAATGGCAATACTCCAGATCCCTCTTCCATGACCCACTTTGTTCTTACCGCCTATGACTTCCATGACCCACTTTGTTCTTGCCGCCTATGACTTGCTCCAAGTAGACCTATTATAGAAGACTAAATGGTAATCTCATCATCTGAAATATTTATGTGAGCACACAAAGTGCCTATTCCACTATATCATACTGCAGGTGGCCCCTAAACACACATGTAAGTCATCCCTCTCCACAATCAGAACAAAATGATCACAAAGAAAATAATGAGAGATTACCCATAATTAAGTTGTCCATGCCAGGGACCTCTGTATGCACAGATAGAGTCATATGATAGTGTGGATGAACCAGGCCTTGAAGATGTTCAAGTTTAAAGAATGGAAGACAGTGCTCCAGAATGAGATTTCCCTGCAGAACTAACAGGGATGGAGCCCATGGAATCAGTTGCTTCCTAATGTGTGCTCCTCGCTATTTGAAGCTATGGTACTCTCTGATGAGATTTTTTTTGCTACTTGTGATCAGAGATATCTGTAAAGGGACATCCTCAGATCTAGCCACTCTCAGATCCACTCTCAAAGACTTGAGGATATATCTCTATCTTAACCTTTACCAACTGTCAGAGGGATGTGGCCATTTGTATTGACCAACACTGTTGGCCAGGAATGGGAGAGGAGACTTCACACATTAGTGCTGCCCTAATATCTCTGGGATTGGTGACACCCTCTGATTCCTCATGCATCTCTGTTCCCTAGTTGTGTCAAAGCTTGAAGTCCTTGTCTTGCCCCCCAGGTGTAATTATAAATCTGTGCTGATCACCTACCTGAGAAAAACTACATAGCATAACGCACACCCCTTCCCCAGAATGCCCTCAAGACATTCCATATTCCATTTGTGATAAACCACTCTGGAAGATTAACACTTTCCTAACTCTAGATGCTACCTGAAATAGCAGAAATATGAGCTAATTTCATAACTGAATCTTAATCACTCTCTTTTTTTTTTTTTTTTTTTTTTTTTTTTTTTTTTTTTTTTTTTTTTTTGGTGTTTGTTTTGA
>NW_004955412.1:26771843-26775021 GCF_000276665.1 Chinchilla lanigera | reverse complement strand
GCATGGTCACTCTCTTTTCTAACATTCCAATGTCACCAACTTATCTTATGGCTCATAGAAATGCTCTAAGGAAAATATGCTATTAGGACGCAAAGTCAGGATTTTTTGGCTATAGAATACACTGTATAATCAGGTGCTTGATCTTATTTAGGGAGAAGCAGTCATGCTATTAGGGTATTAGCTAGTCCCCAACTCTACCATCAGAGCTACTTGAGTTTTTAACCCATGTCCAAGCAATGAGTTATCTGAGCATGGAGGCTGGAAAACATCTTTGGCCAATCACCCTTACTATTTGGTTGTACGGAGCCTCTTGTGCAGTGGGTGCCTCTAGGTTAGCCCAAACTTGTCAGGCAGGAGATTCACAGCATAAGTTTTCCTATATATCCACCCACTTGCCTCTTTTCCAGATCTCAATTTCTTGATCTATCCACCTTCTTTCTGCTGATCCCTCAACTCCTACACTTCCCACACATTCATTGGCCATACTCCAGGCCATTTCTCTTTCTATGAAAAATATCCCATTTTCCTACGGTGGGCATAAACTTTTTACAGTCTGCCCAACTAAAGATGAGTGAAACTTTACATATATCATGAATATTGTTTCTTGGATTATGAGGAGGAGTCCAAGACCAAGTCACAGCTCTATGATAAGTTAAAGTGTTTTATGTTCTAGAAAAGAGTCACAGATAGAAGCCCCAAATAAATAAAATTGGAGGTTAAAAAGAACATTTGGAAAACAATATACAGAAATGTAAAGGATAATTATAAACTAAATGAGAAGAAACTACATGAAACTTGAAAAATATGGGAAAATTGACTCATTTCTGTACACATATGATTCACCAAAGTGAGACCTAAGAACATTTTTTTAAAATAGCAATAAAAAACCTGGATCAGTAATTAAAAGCTTGCAACAAAGAGCTATGTAGGACTATACAGATTCACTACCAAATTTTACAAAGCTTTTAAAGAACTAGTGCTGATTCTTAAAGTTTTCCGTAGAGCTGCAAAGTAAAAAATACTCTCAAAATCATTCTGAGGCTAGAATCCTCTTACCAGAACTAGACAAGGGCAAAACAACAACAAAAAGACACTATGTACAGTCATCCTTGGTAAACACACGTGTAAAAATTATAAAGAACATACTTGCAAATTAAATTCTACAGCATATCAAAAGATCATTCACCCTGAAAAACTTGGTTTCATCTAAGTGATGGGAGGACAGACCAACATAGGGAAATCCACAAACATAATACATCACATCAACAGAATAATAGATAGAAACATTAGATCATCTAATACATGAAGAAAAAACATGTGACAAAAATCTGCATCGCATTATGATAAGACCCTGAATCAATTAGATATAGAAGAGTATACTTCAACATACAGGCTGTTTATAACAAACCTGCAGCTAACACTAGACAGGAGAGGGAAAGGATGGCAGCACATTCTTTGAGATCAGAAGCATAAGGAGGGTGCCTACCCTTACCACTGTTATTCAATATAGTACTAGAAGTTTCAGCTAGAACAATTAAGCAAGAAAAAGAAATAAAAGCCACAGAAATAGCAAGGGAGGAAATAAAATCATCCCTGCTTAGACATGCTATAATTTTTCAAATAGGGAAACCTAAAGAGTCCATCAAAATCTATTATACCTATGTAAAAAAACTCAGAAGAGTAGCAGGATACAAAGTCAACATACAAAATGAGCAGCCTTTTCTCTACCCTAGTAATGAATTGGCAGAAAAATAATTCATGAAAACAATCCCATTAGCAATAACCTCAAAATATAGGAAGGAATGTAACAAAGAAATGAAACACTTGTACCATGAAAATTACATAACACCAATGAAAGACATTGAAGAATATAATAGAAAAACATATAGACTTACCATATTCCTGAATTGGAAGTTAATATTGTTAAAATGTCCACATATTCTAAGTAATCTTCAGCTTCAGTGCAATCTCCAGGAAAATACCAAAGTCATTTTTCATAGAATTATTTTAAAAATAATTTAAATGATGTCCCAGGGACAAGTCTGTGCACTGTATCTATTGCCAACTGGTTCTTGACCAAGGGCACACAAACATACACTGAAACACGGATGGTATCATTCACAAATGGTGCTGGGGAAACTGGGATACACATCTTTTAACACCTACCATGCACCCTATACCAAGATCTACTCAAAAGGATAAAATCCCTAAATATAAGACCTACAATTCTGAAGCTAACAGTAGAAAATGTAAGGAAACACTTCAAAACACTGATGAAGACAATAGTTTTCTAGACAGATCCCCTAAACTACATAAAACAAAAACAGAAACTTTCAGTTGGATTCCATGAAACAGAAATTTCTGTACAGCAACGGCAACAATTAGCAGAATGAAGTGACAGTATACAGAATAATAGAAGATATCTGTCATTTGTTTACCTGGCAGAGAACTTATATCCAGAATATATAGAAACATAAAACAAAAATGTAGCAATAAAAATCAATATCAAATTTTTAAGTGGGCAAATAATCTGAATAGATCCTCTGAAAAGCAGAAATACATATGACCAACAAGTTTATGAAAAAATATTCAACATCATAGGCCTCAATGAAATAGCAATATAACACAGTAAGATAACATCTCACTCCATTAGACTATCTATTAACAACACCCAAAATAATGAAGTCTGGGGGGCTGGGGATTTAGCTCAGTGGCACAGCACCTGTCTGGCAAGTGCAAGGACATGAGTTCAGTTCCCAGTATTGGAAAAAAATAATAATAATGAAGTCTGATGAATGAGTGGAGTAAAGAATTGCTTAGGCATTGGTGGTGAGAATTAAAGTAGCATGTACCTTTCTATCATAATTGAATGTAAATTCTCCAATGAAAAGGCAAAGACTGGAAAACCGCATCACAAAATAAGACTTAATTCTGTGATGTTTGCAAGAAACACACCTCAGTAGAAAAAACATGCACAGATTGGAGGTGACGGGATAGAAAACAGTACTACATGCAAACAGAACCCGAATGCAAGCAGGAACGTCTACATTCCTACAGAGCAGGTTATAAGACAAAGTAAGTCAGGGGCTGGGGATTTAGCTCAGCGGCAAAAGCGCCTGCCTGGCAAGCGCAAGGTCGTGAGTTCGGTTCCCGGTACCGGAGAAAAACCAAAAAAAAA
>NW_004955412.1:26769679-26771743 GCF_000276665.1 Chinchilla lanigera | reverse complement strand
AAAAAAAAAAAAAAAAACCAAGACAAAGTAAGTCAAATGAGACAAGGAACACCACTACATATCAATGAAGGGAATAATCTGCCAAGAAGATATAGCAATTATGTAAGCACCAAACATCAGTGTGCCCAATTTAGTAAAACAAACACTACTCACCATAAAGAGACACATAGATGCCAACACAATAAGAGTGGGTGACTTCAATACTCCAGTCTCACCAACAGGTAAGGCATCAAGGCAAAGATCAACAAAGAGATGTCAGAGTCCACTACAGCACAGGATGAATGGAAGTAACAGAAGTCTACAGAATACACGTTCTTCTCAGCAGCTCCCGGGACATTCTCCAAGTAGATCATATTTCAGGCCGTAAAGCAAAGCGTAACAAATACATGCTTTTTGTTTAATTTTATCTATTAGTTCATGTTCTCAGTACAAAATGGTTACATACTGATATTTTTATAAAGCTATTCCAAGAACACTACAGAAAATGCTGCTTTTTAAAACACAAAAATTATATTATTTGGGAATAATTAATAAAGCCATTTTTATTTTAAAAGTAACTATATGAAAAACACAAAATTTGGTATTATGCTTAGCTTAAGAGAGGGAGGAGTAACATATAAGTTAGACTAGATGCAAGAGCATTCACTACAGTATGATTTATACATTCACACACAGAATATTGTGTGATTTTGATGTATCCTATGTGCAAAACAATGATGCAAAGAAAAAAGGTCTGGAAGAAAAAATTAGGATGTCAACAGTGTACCTATTGGGTTACAGAAATTACATATGTTTTTTTCTTTTTCTATAATTGTATGTTTTCTACAATCCACATGTAGTTGCTTATATTTACCAAAAATAAATGTAAAAAGATAAAACCACTTGGTGCATCTTATCAGATAATAAGATAATCTTGGAATGAAACTAGAAATCAACACTAAGGCAAACCACAGAAACTATATAAACACATGCATATTGATGAATTTACTTTTTAATGTAGAATCATATAGATCTTTTTGGTTCTTTCCCTTTTAAAATTTTGCCTGTTAGTGGTGGAGATAAAAGTAGTAGAGATGAAACTCTAAATAGCTAACCTCTTTTAAAAGCATATGTTTTTCTGAAAAGGGTGTGAAATATTTTTGGAAAACTGTATTGGAAAATAGTTTAATATAGAATGTTTTTAATTTAAACTAAAACTAAAAGGCAATAAAACATATACAGTCTTTGACTTTGTATCAACTATTTTTATATATTTCCCTTTTCTACTTAATATATGCTTGCATTTTAATGGCAATGTATGTGTTCTTTGCTAAAAGTAATCCTACATTGTCTTTTTATGGTCATGCAGAAGTAATATCAGTTACCAGAACAGAAAAACCAGGGTGGAATCTTTGACATGCAGAACTTCAGACTGTTGCAGAAATACTTGGTGAAACATTGTTCTGTGTATATAAAACATAAGCATCTGCCCACAACTAAAACATGTTAATAGTTCTACTAACTAGCCATAGAAGAGAGGGTTCCTTTAAAAATTGAGACTCAGGCTGGGCATAGTGCCCCATGCCTGTCATATCAGCATTTGGGAGGCTGAGGCAGGAGGATTGCTGTGAATTAGAGGACAGCCTGGATTACATGGTAAGGCCCTGTCTCAAAAAACAAAAAAAAAAAAAGAAAGAAAAAAGAACCATTGTGCCTATATCATAGCTGTGTTTTGCTTTAAATTATCAGAATAATTCATGATGCTTTCTATGTTATTTCAATATATGTCATTCTCATTTTTTTTGAGACAGAGTCTCACCCTGTAGCCCAGGCTGGCCTCTAACTTGTGGCAGTCCTCTTACTTCAGCCTCCCAAGTGCTGGGATTACAGGCATGTGCCAACACACTGAGCTGCAACAGTTCTTAATAGTGGAAGTGCATTTAATTTGAACATATTCTCATTGAATTAGAAGTATTGTACTATAATATAAAGATAATAAATATTTTGAATTGTAATTACAGCTTGATGTTCTGTCACCTACTTATTTTTATGATTTATTTTTTTAAATTTTTAAAAATTTTATCA
>NW_004955412.1:26705884-26768806 GCF_000276665.1 Chinchilla lanigera | reverse complement strand
ATTAATAAAACCTGAGTTGGCCCTGGGTCAAGGCCTTTGTTCCAGTTAGCCATCATTCTAGCTGAACTCAGAACCCCCTTGGCTCCCCACAACTACAAAAATTCCTTAGTGTCTTTAGTGTCACTGTGGATTATACTAGAAGTGGTAGATTGGAATTACTTATTGGAATTCCAATGACTTTTCCCTGGGATTACAAAAGTGGACTCCTCTAGACCACAATGAGGTCCAGGAGGACTTTCTATAATGAAGTTTCTCATGTAAGAGAAATTATGTGATATTTAAGCTTGTGCATCTCATTTATTTCACTTAACATGGTGTTGTAGTCAGGGTTTGCAACATAAATGATGTAATATAGGACAGATAATTTGTACGATTATTTGGTAGTATCCACCCAAAGAGTCAATGCAAAAGAGTGTGAGAGATCTGTCCACACACTAAAGACCCAAAGAATCCAGCTGAAGGCCTGGATCCAACGGCAATGTCCTGAGGGGCTGGGGATTTAGCTCAGCGGCACAGTGCCTGCCTGGCAAGCGCAAGGTCATGAGTTCGATTCCCGGTACCAGAAAACAAAAAACAACAGCAATGTCCTGCAAGACTCCATCTGAAGACCATGGGACTCTCCCATAGGTCCAACTGGAGGCCTAGAATCCACAACGATGTCTCATGCAAGTCTCTATTAAGGATCTGCACTGGGAAGGCCAAAGGTCAGTGTGGAAGCTGGAAAGTCTGCATTAGCAGGATGAAGACCTGCACTGGAGCCAGGAAGTGACACTCAAAGTAAGGATCAGAGCTCCCCTGGAAAAAGAACTGCAGCCATCCTCAGCAATAGCGAGATCCCGAGCTCTTCCTATAATGAGAACAGCCAAGTTCATATCAGGAAAGCCAGTGTGACAAGCTTCTCTAGGAGCATCAACAGCACACACTCTTCCCCTGCATTTCTCTTATTATGCTGTTGTCCATAATCCTCAAGTGGGCCTTCTATGTACAGCACGACACTGATTCAGTTCAGCTGGGCGTCACAAATTGACCACGCATGGTCTCAAGGTGTATCCATTTTTTTCTACATAAGACTCAAGCTTATACTTTATGGCTGTGCAGTATTTTCGTTGTGTAAATATTACACTTTCTTTATCCATTCCCAAGTTGATAGACATGTAGGCTGCTTCCAAGATTTAGCTATTACGAATTGTGCTGCTGTAAACATGGATATGCATGCATCACTGTGGTTTGATGTCTTCAACTGTTTTGGGAACATGCCTAGAAAGGGAATTGCTGGGTCAAATGAAATTTTTCCATTTGGTTTTGTGAGGAATCTACATATAGATTTCTACAGTGGTTATACCAGTGGACACTCCCACTCATAATAAAGAAGGGTTCATTTCCCTGGCATAACCTCACCAGCATTTGTTATTGGTTGCTTTCTTGATTGTAGCCCTTCTTTGCAAAGTGAAGTAGAATCTTCATATAACAGTTTTATAGAAGTATGATCATTTTTACTACATAGTTTACACCTATCTAGGAGCAGGGGCTATTTTTCCATTTTCTGATATCCTCTTCCCTCTCCATTTTCTCAGCACTATAGCTCTTATTGTAGAAGTCTTTCATGGTTGTTCCTTTAACAGATGTTTTCTTTATTTTTTGGTACCAGGAATCAAGCTCAGGACCTTGCATTTGCCAGGCAAGCAGTGTGCCACTGAGCTATATCTCTGGCTCTTCCCTCAACAAATATATAGTGACCTTCTTTGTCTCTCTTGATTAGTCTGGGCTTAAGTTCACTTTTTAAAATTAGGAAATTTACTCTTTTTCCCAGGGTTTCTTTGTTAGGTTAATACCTAAAAGTTTCAGTTTTCTTGGTGCTACTGTGAAAAGTACTATTTCCCTAATTTCTCTCTGGTATACAGAAATGCTCTTGATTTTGAGATGTTGATGTTGTATTTTGCTATGCTACTGAATTTGGTTATTAATTCTAGGAGTCTTTTGGTGGAATTATTAAGGTCTCCTATGTAGAGTATCATGTCATCTGAGAATAATGATAATTTCACTTCTTCCTTTCCTATACACATTCTGTGTGTTTCTTTCTCTTTTCTAATTGCTTGGGCTAATGTTGTGAGAACTATATTGAACAAGAGTGATGATAGTGGACATCTTTATCAAGATTTTTTTTTCTTTTTTTTTTTTTTTTTGGTTTTTCTCCGGTACTGGGAACCGAACTCATGACCTTGCGCTTGCCAGGCAGGCACTTTTTGCCGCTGAGCTAAATCCCCAGTCCCAAGATTTTATTTTGTGGGAAAGCTTTCAATTTTTGACCATTTAGAATGATGTTGGCCATTGGTTTGTCATAGACAGTTTTTATTAGGTTGAGATAAAGACCTTCAATACCTAGTTTCTTCAGGGTTTCTATCATTAATGTATGTTGAACTTCATCAAAGTTTTTATCTGTCTGAAATCATCATGGGATTTTTGTATTTGCTTCTATATATATGGTATATTACTTTTTATTGATTTGAATAATCTCCACATCCCTGAAAGGAATTCTGCTTGGTCATGATGTGTGGTCTTTTTTATGATTTGCTGCATTCTATTTTCCAGTATCTGATTGAGGATTAAAGAGATTGGCTTGCGGTTCTTTTTTTTTTTTTTTTTTTTCTGTTCTATTTTGGGGGGATACTGAGCATTAAACTGAGGGCCTTTGACTGAGCTACATCTTGCGGTTTTTTTTTTTTTTTTTTTTGCTGTTCTATTTTTTGGTTGGGTTCTTTTCTGGTTTTGGAATGAAGGCAAAGTTTGCTTCTAGGAATGACTTTGAGAGTACTGTTTCCCTTTCCATTTCATTAAAGAGTTTTGGGAGGTATTGGCATTAGAATTTCCCTCAAGTTCTTGAAGAATTTAGCAGAGAATCTATTGGGACTAGGCCTTTCTTAGTAGGGTTTTTGTTTTTTTTTTTTTTTTTTTTATTCCTTTCTTCAACTTCATTGACTGATATTGGAGTTTTTAGGATCTTTATGTCTCCACGGTTTCTCTAGGAATTTATACATTTCTTCTGAATTTTCCATTTTATTGGAATACAGGTTCATACAGTAGTTACTGATAACCTTGAATTTGGCAGAAGTTGTGATTTCAACTTTTTCATTTCTTATTGCACATATTTAGTCTTTTCCCTCCTTATTTTGGCAAGATTATTTAAGAATTTGCCTATTATGCTTAATCTTTCAAAGAATAAACTCTTCAATTCATTGATTCTTTCTGTTGTTTTTTTAGTCTCAATTTCATTAATTTCTGCTCTGATCTTTATAATTTCCTTTTTCTCACTAGCTTTAGGTTTGGATAGTTCTTCATTTTCTAGGACATGAAGTGCATCATTAGGGTATTTGTTTGAGCTCACTATGTTTTTCTGAGATAGAATTCACTGCTATAAACTTCTTTCTTAGGACTACATGCATGTGTTCCATAGGTCCCAGTATGTTATACTGGCATTAGAGTTTGTAGGACATATCTAGTTTCTTTAATTTCCTGTGTGATCTGTTATTTAAGAGGGTATTGTTTAATTTGTAAATGTTTGCATAGTTTCATAGTCTCTTTTGCCGTAGATTTATAGTTTCATTGCTCTATGATCTGATAATATGCATAGGACAGTTTTGATTCTTTTGCATTTACTTAAACATGCTTTATGGGATAGTATATGGTCTATTTTGAAGAAAGTTCCATGTGCTGCTGAGAACAGGTATTTTGTTGTTTTTAATGGAATCCTCTATAGATATACATTTAGTTCATTTATTCAAAGGTTCGATTCAACTTTGACATTTTTTGGTTGATTTATTGTCTGTTTATCTATCTATTTGTGATAGTGGGGCATTGAAACCCTCTTTACAATTTTGTTGGTGTTTATCTGATCTTTCATATCCACTGGTGTTTATTTTATAAAGTCAACTGCCAGTTTTTGGTACCAATGTGTTGACAGTTGTTATCTTTTCCTGCTGATGTGTTCCCTTAACAAATATTTTCTTTATTTTTTGGTACCAGGAATTAAACTCAGGACTTGCATTTGCCAGGCAAGCACTGTGCCACTGAGCTATATCCCTGGCCCTTCCCTTAACAAATATATAGTGACCTTCTTTGTCTCTCTTGATTAGTCTGGGCTTAAGTCCACTTATGTTTGGAACTGTCAAGTCCTTGCTTCCAGGTCTTCCTGAAACAATATGGTATGTTCTTGCGAACTAAATGCATCCTGCTGAGCTGCAGAATACCAGGACTTATTTCACTTATCTTGTTGCCATGACCACTTCTAAGAAGAAACAAACATGAAGCTTTAAGTTCAAATAAATTTATTAGCTGTTTCATATTTACCAAAGTTAATTTCCATTTGAAAAGATTTTGTTTTCAGTGTTCACTTATTTTTTTATATGAGTCTGAGAATGCATTTTCAATATCTTTAAGAGACAATCATTCCTCCTGTAATATCCAATCATATATGTGGTTAATGACTCACTGATGTCTGTGTGTATGTTTTAGACAAAAAAGAGGAAGAGATAGCTCTCATTGTGTGAAACCAGTGTGTTCAAATAGACTACCCTGGTAGATGTACAAAGGGCCACAGCAGAACACAGGAAGATAATAATCTTCCAAAATATCTTCTTGTTTCACTGGACTAAGAAACAGATCCAAAGTTCCCCATCAAAGAAAACCCTTTACAAACCCAGTGCAGCATTTGATGGCTCTATTGTCTAACAACTCTAGAAATGACTGGATAGAGGTTTCCACAGTTGCATGCATGGGGCAGCTCTGACTCTATTCCTTTGTGATTCTCTCAGCTGTTTTGTTTCTTGGAAGATAATACTGGTGATGTTTCTGTTCTCGGTCTATGTGGTCTGTGGCAGTGCCAGGATTCAAACACACCACCCTCATTGCCCAGCACAGGACACACCCCATATGTTCAAGACATCTCTTCTAATTGCAGTCTGCTAGATTCCCTCTTGGTATACTGCACCTCTACACAAGCCTTTGAAGCAGATGTTGATGGTTTCACCCACCCATGCTCCCTGCACATTCCTGTAGCCTGAGATCAAAACTGTCTTCTTGGTTTTGTTTTGTTTTGTTTGAGATAGGCCCTTGCTATGCAGTTCAGGCTGAACTTGAACTCACTATGTGGCTCAGGCTGGCCTTGAACTCGTAGTGATCCTCCTGCCTCAGCCTTCCAAGTGCTGAGACTACAGGCATGCACCACCAAGCTGAAACTGCCTTCTTGGAATCACATACAGTTTGGGGAGATAAGAGAAAGCTATAGAAGTAATGGACAAAGCTCCAGAAGAGCTCCACTCTCACTGCTGTCTAATCAATTATCAAAGAGAACAGAATAATGAAACATGAATTCTGACAGTGAGGGTGAGCTTTGGTGAAATAAATGTCTTCACACTTCAGATGATCCTGCATTCTGGTCACAACCTTGGACCACCCCGAAGAAACATTTGTCCTATGAACAGCACATTAATAATTCCACAAACATGGTGATTATTAGAAAGGAGACACATGCACACAGTAAACACACAAACACACAGCAGCACAGGGGTGACATGCTTGCATATAAGGCGACATGTTGTCTCATTGAGCATATTTATCCACCTCGGATATGTACATGTGTTGGGGACAGAGATTGTTAAGAGAAACATGAAACATAAGAGCAAGCTCCTCAGGACCTGGTCTGAACCTTTCTATGAAGCTTCAGCTTCTTGACTCCCTCTGCCATTCACATCAAATTTATATTCTTACACAATTTCCATCATTCCATGAATTGGTGATATATAGACTGATATGCTGCCACAGCACTTACTGTGAAAGTCATCCGATAATTCAACTGGATATCATTGTTCTGAATCTCTTTAAAGTCTATGATACTTTAGTGTATATCTCTAAGTGATAGGGCAGGAGAGACTCCATTTTCTGTTTTTAACTCCACGTTAAGAGAAGTTACTTAAAGTTCACTTAAGCGGCAGTTGACCCCCACTTTTCACCCCAGGCCCCTTGGTTAGTTATCAACTCACCTTAAAGCAGAGCAGTCATAAAATGGAAACAGAACCAACAGGACAGATTAGGAACTAGGCTAAAAAGTTAAACTGCAATGGTCATTTGGAATTTGGCTGTCCAACCTTCTGGGAGAAGTAAATTTTGTGATAATTTTGTGACATTCTTGTAAGATTCCCAAAATGAGGTAATGGTTACTATGGAAACCTAAAAGGTACTTAAACCAAAGGTGAGACCTAGATCAGGGTGAATATTTTCTCTGGCTCCTGGTTAGAGACTGTCCATCAGCCGGCTTAATAAAGCTTGGCTCATTCCTGCCTTTTCGGTTTTGTTGTGAGTGCCTTTCTCATGGAACTCACTTGTGTATCATCAATACCGACTCCTTCCAGGTCATAAAAATATCGAGCCAGCCAGGTTCATGTTAACTGGGGAGAAAAGAGCAACAGGAGGGTGTGGGCTTTGTGGCCATTGAGTCTGGAGTAACACAAAGGCAGTGTCCAGCTCAAGCTCCATGATTCTAAGAGTGAAATTGTAGAGGCACTTTTCCAGAGTAAAACGGAAATGTGAGGGAAGACAAGAGATACTCTAAATATGTTTCATTTACTGATGGTATGAAATCATCAATAGGTACAAAGACATCATTGCAGAAACCATGGGAATTACAGCACATGTACACCATCTTAAAGTACATGCTCTCCTGGTAGGAAGAAGTGCAGCTATCTGTGCATTCACTATAGCCATATAGTGGGTAAGTCCCTGTGGAAAGTAAGAGAAGCAAAAAGTTATCACTTGGGATGAAAGCAAATAATCTTGCAGATTATTTAAGGTAAGCCACAGATACTTTAAAAGAAAGGGGGCATCTTCAACTAAACTACAACTCCAAACTCTGAAATGCCAAGGCACTCCTATGAAACATCATTGGCATGGTATCTCTCTGAGATTGTTTTACAAGGAAATTATACACTTGAGGTGAGGTGTGTATGAAGAGATGGGTGACACACAGCACTCCTCCCTCACAGGCAGAGAGGCAGAAACACTTGCTGAAAACCTGCTCACTTCTGGGCTATCAATAGAGGTCATACCAAAGAGATGAGAAGCAGTGAGTCTCTGTTCTCACAGACCAAGTATTAGAGAAATGACTGGCAATTAAAATAGAGCAAGACAGGTGGAGTGGGATGGATATAGCAGGAAGTCAGGAGGAGCACTGAAGAGACACATGTGGTAGTGTGAGGGTGGAAGAATTCCAGGGTAAATGACTAAGCACGTAAAAAAGTTCAATCTGCATTAGACAAACAGAGCAGAGACCACCAGAATGGAGAGGGAGAAATGATGCATTTAGAAATCTTAATTTTTAGGAGTCTCTGGACACTTATGCAGATGGATTTATCTGGAGATTGGGAAAGAACAGCAGTTATAAACAAGGACCACAGGATTCTTGATCCACCTCCACACTTAGGGTTCCAAATCATTATGACTTTATCTCAAGGCTGAAAACCTCACATCTCATTCTCCAGTCTCCATGCATCCAAATAGGATGTCTTAGAAGATGTTTTGACCCCTGAAGGGAAGAGAAATTACCCCCAGGCCTCCACCAGATCCTCCCACCATGTGAGCACTTACAATTTTCACCTGATGTTACTCTGAGACTGAAACAGACTTGGCCTTTCTCAGCTGTACATGTTTTCTCGTCTTCATCACATTTCCCATTATAGTAATATGGACACTTTCTACAGTGAAGAGCTAAGGCTGCCTGGGAAAAGACTGTTGACAAAAGAAGAGAGGGAAAAAACATCACATTCCAAGGAGAGAAGAGATCACACAAACTGCCTGGGAAGCAGGTAAAGTTTTTACCAGAGGGATTTATTTAGGTGTGAATGTGTGGAATCTCAGACTGAGCTGGAGGAATCAGTGAGATGATCTCATTGTCTGCATGTTAGAAAAGAAAGAACTAATTGGCTGGCACGGAAACTAACACACCTGAGACAGAAACATCTCCATGACCTCTGCCCCAGCAATGCTTGCCCACCATTGAGCAGCATGCTGACTACTGGACAATGTCACAAGGCTGTGATCCCAGCAGGTCATCCCTGGATTCTCAAGAGTCCCTGCATCTCGCCCCCACAAATAAAACATAGTTGAAAAACTCATAAAGCATAGAAGTTATAACTTCTCAGTGGTCAAGAAATAAGAAGGAACCAAAGACTAAGGGTGAAGCCGGGCATGGTGGTGCACACCTGTAATCCCAGCCCTCGGGAAGCTGAGGCAGGAGGATCATTGTGATTTTGAGACCAGTCTGGGCTACAAAGTGAGCTCAAGGCCAGCCTGAACTGCATAGCGAGACCCTGTCTTAAAAAGACAAAAAAAAAAAAAAAAAAAAAAGACTAAGGGTGGACAAAACAAGCTGGCCAGGGCTGAAACCACAATTTGTGGAATAGGACATCTTTCCTCAGAGATCAGTAGCCCCTCAAGCAAACCAAGGAAGTGGAGCAAAGACAGGCTCTACTTAACTCTATGCCATGAGTGAGTATAACTGATATGGTAAACACTCTTACTCCACAGCCAAAGAATTACCAATTTCCATGCAGAGCAGGAAAAGCCTCAACTTCAGTAGTTCTCCCATTCTGGCTGGGCTGATTCTTGCAACGCGATCTGTTAGACAGCAGGCAGTGCTTGAGCTGACAAGTGTGGAGAACTGACTGCTCAGCTTAGCCGGCGGGCCCTTAATCATGCACACAACCAAGATGTTGACCAGTAGAGACAGGAGAGGCAGCTGGCAGATCACTCTGTAAGCCAATCCTCTTCATCCATACTGAGATCCCTCCTCCTTGACCAATTTCTCTCTTCTGTCTCCTCCTTTGTGTTTGCTTTTGTTGGTTTCCAAAACCACCAGGGATCTAAAAGTCATGTGCCATCAGTAGAGCTCCTCAGAAGCACACTAAGTGCCTACCTCTCTGACCTGGGGCAAGCGTAGGCAGGATATGTGACATGAAATATTCCTTGACTGAAAGCCACTCTCTAGTTAATCTTGAAAAGTCGATCCTCAGAGGAAATACAACCAGAGGATACTGAGAGTTAGTCAGGGTACACACAGGCAGAGCCAGCAGGAACTTCTCATTAGATGGCCTTTGGAGATGGTCGGTTTTGAGAAACAGAAAACAGCATTTCAATGAGACCCAATTTGCAATGGATAAGAAGGCCAGAGCTTACCACATATATAGAACCAGATGAACCTTAGTGACCAGAGAAACAGTTTCCTTTAACAGACCATTGGTTGTGCCTTGGTACTTGTAGCTACGGCATCCATTTCAGACCTCCTTTCCGTTCTAACTGGGCTATGTTGAATTGGACTTTCATTTCTTTGCACTCTGCCACTTCAGATTCCCTGTGCATGTCCATATCCTGGCCCTTTCTTACTCTGCTAAGTAATGTATAGGTAGATTGATAAAGATGATATAGAGGGGCTGGGGATTTAGCTCAGTGGCAAAGCGCCTGCCTGGCAAGCTCAAGGTCGTGAGTTCGGTTCCCGGTACCGGAGAAAAACCAAAAAAAAAAAATAAATAAAGATGATATAGACATAAGTAGAGGTAGAGGTAGGAGTAGAGATAGAGATGATGATAGAGGTAGAGACAGAAATAGAGATGATAGAGATGAGAGAGTGACAGACAGAGACAGAGATAGGTCGTCCTGAGTAAATACCAGCTTGGGTCATGTTACAGATATGTCAGTGTATACGTCACTGCTGCTTCAGTTGGTCTGTGATAATTTTTGGCATCTGCTTCCATCATGAACTCCTATTCCCTGACTCAATCAAACCCTGAAGACTTTTTGCCCAACTCCAAGAACAATGTGATACCCAAACTAATCACCCATTTGAGAAGGACAGGGTGTTCTGAACAATACTATTTCAATCCGATGCCTTTAGTACATTCCTTTACAATCTTGAAAAGTCAGTAAAGATTAAGATCACCTCAATTCCAGATGCTCTGTGTAGTTTTGGAGGACAGTATAGGATAAGTACATGACAGAATTAAGCCAGTAAGTAAAAGGGTCCTGAGAGAGGCAAACCCAAAGCAGGAAAGTGACGTGTGTTGTGGGCCCCTGGCCAAGTCCGTGTACCTGTAACACAACTACACCATCAAGACCTCCTTTCCTTTCATAATCACAGAACAACAGAAAGCTTCTTTTGCTTCTGGCTTCCCACACATCCACTGACGGATCACAATCAGCACTAGCACTAAAATCTGAAGTGAAAAGGCAGTCATATGTGGACAGCATCAGTCCACAAAACATGACAGAGGACAGTGGGTGTGATTCTCAGCGTCAGGATGAACCAGGTTTCCTTTATTTTCCTTGTATCAGCAGTTTGTTCATCCAAGGCTCTTCTTTACTTTGAGATAGTAGCGATTGAAAATAAGCTTTCCCCTACTGCAGTGATATATGTACATTTTCACAATGCAGAACACTCCATGGGATAATAACTATACATAAATCTGGCACTCAAAAAGTACTGTGGCCAGATATATATCAGATGAATGCATAAGAGAAATAGAAATCTAAGTAGAGATTCACAAAAGAATACTAGGTGTATGTTATGTCATAAGGGATCATTTTCCTGTGAAATGTTCTCCTTTTGCCATGTAAGTATATTTTTATCAGTTCATGCTATAATGCAGTATTCAGATTTCCCCAATTGTCCAAAATCATCTTCATAGCTGGCTGTGCACAAACCACAAGCCAACACAATCTCTGGTGGCATACAGTTGTAGTATCCTTTCACTATCTGCAACCTAGCCAGGCCCTCTCTGATCCCCGACTCTGTCATGCAACAGAAAGCCCTGCAGCCTTGAGCAATCTTGATTCTCCCTTATAGTGTTTTTCCTACTCTTCTCAATGCTCACTCTCTCCTTTTAACTGGAAGTCTAATGGCATGTTGGCTTCAAATTAAATAACATTGGCTGCAGTGGTGAAGTGCATTTTATATTAGGTAATTAGTAGAGCATAACATGAGGATTCTCCACTACCTGGATAATAAGACAGACCACAGGACTATAACAATAGTAGTCTGGATCCTTGTGTAGTAATGATTCCTCTAGACATTCTTTTATGTTTTAGCTAAGTCTAGTTTTTTTCTGTCAGCCATGCTTTGCATTGCTTAATAACAATCAGAGCATTCAGGAGGCTGAGGAAGCCTGATAACCCCAAATTGAAGTCCAGTTTAATTTAACTAAGCTATTTAGTGAATTAAATGCCGACCTGACTTACATAGAAAAAGTCTGTCTTAAAAAATAATTTTAAAATATTATTAGAAAGCCGGGTTTTGGGGCTGGGGATTTAGCTCAGCAGCACAGTGCCTGCCTGGCAAGCGCAAGGTCATGAGTTCAATTCCTGGTACCGGGAAAAAAAAAAAAAAAAAAGAAAGCCTGGTTTTAATCTATTTCATAAGTGATTGCACACTAATTATTTCCTCTTGCTTCATAAATGTAAAGAATTATGAACTAAAGTATACAAAAACTTAAATATAACTTTTTTTATTTTTGTCATGTGTATTTTACTGCCTTTCATTTTTAGAATAAAATTTAAATGTATATATTGTAACATATGTCCAAAGGAGTGACTATAAACTCACATCTATAGATATTTGTCCCTTTCTTCTTTATTTCCTATGAATGCATGTTTGTGTACATAATAATTACATGGTGGTATCAGGTTAATAATATCCCTTAGTTATTGCCTACTGATCAGGTGAACATTGTTTTTATTTGTTTGTTTGTGATAAGATCTTCCTATATACTTCAAGCTCGCTATGAAACCCATGGTGAACTCACTATATAGCCCAAGCTAGCCTTGAACTTTCAACAATCCTCCAGCATCATTCTCCTGAGTACTGAAATTACAGGCTTATGTCATTATGCCTGGCCTCTGTGTCTTTGAAGGTGGGAAGTTAGTCATTGTTTAATGTCTCCTAATCTGTATTCCTCACTTATGATTTATCATTGAATTTTTATTGTTGATTAATAGGTGTTCATTGAATATATTACTAGCATTCTGTGTGATAGTTCAACATATTCATATACACTATACTGGTGACTATAGCTTCTCTTTAATCACCACGAGGGAGACCACAAAGCAGCCCTAAGCAGAACTTAAATTAATCAATTGGTTTTCCATGTTCACTTGTGAATCTGTTCAAGGCCTAGGCTTCTTGTCTGGAAATGGGTGATGGACTCATAGTAAGTGAACCCCTGTGAGTTATTAATCCCTACTGTAGCCTGTAATGGCAGATGAAGCCAGAAAACCTCAAAGGATAAGACAAGATCACAGCCAAGGACACCTGGATCCGATCACAACTAGATAAAGACTATAGCCTCAGGCATCTCACTCCTGGGTGGATTAACTTAATCCTTATTAAGGATTAATTTAATACCTTACTTGGAGAAGTCCTTGAGTGATTCTGCCCTTCTTGAGTACTCCCCTCCCTTCTTCTGATAACCAAATAAATATGGACCATCCAGAGAAGGTCTTGGTCTTAGTGCTAAGAGAATCTCAAATTCTGTGAGAGGGTTTTGAACCTCCTGGAGCCCTGAAATAAATCCATTTGCCTCTTTTTTTTGTTTTTTGTTTTAGCCTTCACGATACACTCATTTGGGAGATTGCAGACCTGATCAGTAGGCAATAATTAAGGGATATTATTAACCTGATACCACCATCTCTCCAAGCCCCTTGAAATAATTATAGTACTACACTCTGGTCAAACATTTTTTTAAAGTTTCCATGTATGAGGGAGAATGTACAATACTTAGTTTTCTGTGCCTGACTTATTTCACTTAATATAGTGTCCTTCTGTTCTATTTTGCTATAAAAGACAGAATTTCATTCCTCTTTGTGGCCCTGGTTCATTTATTTTGAATATTTTCTCAATGACATATGAAAATCATACTTATTTATGGGTACCATGTTTTGCTGGAAGCATATATTTTATAATGTTCAAAACACAATAAGCATGTCTGTACCCTCAAAAATTTATCATTTCTTGATGGTAAAAATTCACATTTTCTGGCTGTTTTGTTTTGGCAGTTTTGTTTTTGTTTCTGTTTTTGTTTTTTGAGACAGAGTCTCACTGTGTAGCCCAGGCTTGCCTTCCAAGTGCTGAGATTACAAGGGTCCACCACCTTGCCTGCTATTTCTGGCTGTTTTGGAATGTATAGTACACTATCACTATTTATAGTCAGCCTACTGTGCAATAACACAGCAGAACTTCTTACTCTTATGTTACCATAGTTTAGTATCTATGATCAACCTTTCTCCAGCTCTTCCATCCTTTATTCTCCCCATCCACTGCTAGCTATAATTGTCCTCTCAACTTCTAGGAGATCAATAGAGATGGTAAAAACAAGTCTATGGGGCAAGCATACAAGAGAGTTGATCTGACAACATATAAGGAAGTTGTCACCCAGAGATGTTTAAAACCTACCAAGCAAAGTGATCCAGCAGGACACTTTCTCCATTTAAAAATGTTCCTGCTTCTAAGGCAGGAAGACCTCACTCATATACTAAAATCTTAAACATTTTAGTATTCTACAGCCAAAATAACTTTTAAGTATGATAGTACACAATTCAATTAGTGTTAATGAGGTCAACTGAATTGTTCCATTCTAGTTGAAATAAGTGTATTTGAACCCATATATTGTTCTAGAAATGTTATGTTGCTTACATTCAGTCTCATGAGGTTATTTTTGTTTAATCTTGGTCATCTTGTGGAATTTAAGAGACTACAGAGACCAACAGGTGAACCCGGAAGATTTACTTAGGTGTGCACTGGCTCAGCAGATTCATATCCAAAGGCTGAGCCCCAAACAAAGGAAAGGGCTCTAGTTTTGTACGTGTGGTCAAAGGGGTGAGTCTACCTACTGGCATCAAACTGGTGGATGGCTCCAGAAGCAGGACAAAGGCAGTTAATCAAGTAGTGACAATTTTGCAACTTAGTATACCTTGGTGGGAAAAAAAAATGAACAGGATCTTACAGAAGTGAGAGGTCACAAAACTTTACTTACAGGAACAAAATTACTAATATCTTTGTAATAGAACAAGGAACAACAGCCATGGGGAAAGGACGAGTCTGAGATGGAATTGCTTAGGGTTAGGGAGAATTATTTTCCTTTTAAATTTTGCTTCAATCTGGCGTAAATAAGGAAGTAAATATATATATAAGGCAATGTATATATGATATTCTCTTGTTTCATTTTCTTTGATTGTTACTGATTACTTGTAACTGGTGGACACATATTCAATAATTGTCAGGGTTGCCCAGGTTGGGCTCAAACTTGTGATCCTCCTGCCTCAGCCTCCGAGAGTACTGGTATTACAAGGATGCACGACTGTGCCTGGCTAACTGCTTGATCTTACGATTTTGTATTACGTCCTTGCTTGAAACACACAGTAGTGTTTTTGATGATAGCAGAAAGGCAATTTACTTTCAAAGTACTCAGAGAAGAAAAGTTTATAATTATAATTTAACTTTCCTGTAACTAGGTGATTGATTAAAAACTAATTTTTAAAAATGGAAGCAACTATGTGCCAAAAATAAATTTATAAATAAATTTGAGAGAATTTAACGTTTCACAATTGAACTTTGCCACTCAGGAACATCTAATCTATCTCCATGTATTTAAGTTTTTAAAAAATATTCTCCAGGCAAGTGTTTCTCTTACATAGGTCTTTCAGCATCTCGCTCTTAGGCATCATATAATATTTTTACTATTATAACTGGGTCATTGTTACATTTCAGTTAGGCTTGTTTTTGGTTTGCTGTTATGTAATAAACCAATGACCATTTCTTTGTTTCTTTTGTACCTTTGGCACTCAGCTGACTTTCTGACCTTCTATTAGTTTTACTATATTTTTAGTTCTTTCCTTTTGTATTTTCTTAGTACTAAGTCATATATCTTCAAATAATTTTAGTTTTAGCTGTTCATTTTATAAATTTATACCTTGTAGTTTTTTTCTTAGTTCTATGGATTCTAGAACTTTGGAGCATGTGGGTTTAAAAGCAGATATCTTTGTTTTAAACTGGGCTTGACAAGGACTTCCACAAATATTTTACAGTTAGCTACAATATTTATTATTTGTTTTTACTATATACTCATTATAGTAAGAGAATGTTACTCTATTCCTTAGTTTACTGAGAATTTTTTCTCTAAGAATTGAATGTTATATTATATTAAATATCTCTGTGGTAATTATCAACATAAAAACATTTCTCACTAAACACTGTTGAGTAGTATTTAAGTCGGCTCATTCATGACTTCCTGGAAATAGTTCAAATTTAGAATCGACATAACATTGGATTTAACAGGATAATATTTATACTGGATTTTACATGTATATTATGTTATATTGGTATTTATTCATGTTTGTTATGTTGTTCTTGTTGATTTTAAACTTTAACTTAATGTTAGTCTCATAAAACTTAGAAACATTCCAGTATTTTCTGTTTCCTATACTTGGACAGATAACATAGGACTTAATCAAATCTTCAGTAAATAGAGAAACCTTATCCTAAAACCTACAGGTTTACTGTCTCTCTTTTTTTCCCCTTATTATTATTGCTTAGTATTTTTTGGTTTTTCCTACTTGTTATGCTATGCAAATCTGCAATGCTTTTCAGCTGATCTTGCTACCCTAGACTTTCCTGAAGAGTCTTTTTTTTTAACTTTGTGATCTTGCTTTCTTACTGTCTTTTGTTGTACTGAGCAAGTTTCCTTTGGTCCTTTTCTCTAGTGACTTGAAAGCTACACATCCAATTTCCATTTTATCATGGATTATTTTACATTAGGAATATATTTAAGCTTACATCTTATGTCATTCTCAAGAATAAAATAATATCTGTGTACTCTGTATGTTCTGTCTCTGCCCTCAAAGAAAAGTTAACCGTTTTACATCACTCTTTCATCAATCCTTTTCTAGACTTTACGTAAGTGGATTCAGATTCTTTTTAAATATTATACACCTTTATTTTTAAAATGTTTTATAATTGCTTTATTTTCATAACCAGAATTATGTATATTTTAAATTTTTGTTTCTTTGATGTTACAAATATAGAGATATATTCTAATTGTAAAAGTTTAATCATTATGCCAGAAGAATAATGCCAGAAAGAAGAATTAAAGTCTGCTTTCACCTGTGCTTAAAATGCCAGTGCTTTTCAAAGAAGCTCTTGCAAGACATATATACCCCAAATCTATATCATGTGTGCAGTATTCAGAATAAATAAGTTGGTTGTTATGGCATGCACCTGTGGTCTCAGATCTCAAGAAGCTGAGGTGGAAGGATCAGGCGAGCCCAGGAGTTGGAGGAGAGCCAGGGCAACATAGTGAGACCCTGTCTCAAAAGCAGCAAAGACAAAAATTTAGAATGGTGTAATATGACGCAAGTTATCATGTAACTTATCTTTTTAAACTGACCAATATATCTTTACATTTTTATGTCAATATTAACTTGTTTCGTTCTTTTAAAGGGTTACATATGGTAGTACTACAACTTGTTCAACCATTCCCTATTGTTGGATATGCAAGTAATTATAGTTTTAGTGTTATTTCAAATAATATTTTATATGCCTCTTTTTTGTACTTGTTCAAGTGTTTCTCTAGGGTTATATATCAATTGGGATCCTCTATTTTAGGAAATAGAAAGTAACCTACATCCTTCAAACATAAAAGGATTTAAGTACAGAAATAAGTTGTCAATAAAATCATTGTAAGTGCTGAAGAAAAATAATTGTCAGGTATGACCAATCTTTTAAAAAACTACTTTAAATGCCTCTTAGTGAGTTCGGTTCCCGGTACCGGAGAAAAACAAAACAAAACAAAACAAAACAAAAAAATGCCTCTTAATTTTTATGCTATTTTTATATTCCCTCAGACCTCAGAGCCTCAAGAACTACATAACATAGATAGAATGGAATGAGTCATAAGTAGAGGAGACAATCAGTGGATGATGTCATTTTTCCCTCAACACATTAAATATTTAAAACATTTTTTTATTTAATTCTTTCTAATTCTGATCTCTAGTAATCAAAATTCATTATAAGTTCATCACTGGTTCATTGTCAAAATATATATGGTTCTGAAAATTAAACACTAAAATGTTCATTATTCTAAGAATCAGACATTAATATATGAGTTAACATAATGAGATCTATTTGTATATCCTCAGATAAGCATGATTAACCTAAGAATTCCACTTCCCATGACAATTATTTGCCATGAGATTTAACACGGAATTTATGTTTAGATTTCTACAAGTATGCAAAAATATCCATTTGACTGATACAATAAGGTCTAGGTATTAAATGTACTTGTGATGTCCTTTTCATTGCTGTAATATAGCAAAGGTCTGTTTTGTGTCAGCAACAACAGAAAAGTAACCAAGACAAAGACCCAATTCAAAAATGGGCATTTGAGGTGAATACATATTTCTCAGATGAAGCAGTAGAAATGACAAACAAATGTATGAAAAATGTTCAACATCACTGGTAATTTAAGAGATGAAAATTAAAACAATGCTGAGATTCCATCTCATTCCAGAAAGAATGGCTATTATCAATGAATCAACCAATAACAAATGCTGGTGGGGCTGTGTGGAAAAAGGAACACTTCTCTACTGTTGGTGGGAATGCAGACTGGTGCAACCACTTTGGAAATCAGTGTGGAGATTCCTCAAAATCTAGGACTACGGGTCGCATTTGATCCAGTTATTCCCCTTCCTGCTGTTTTCCCAAAAGAATGAAAAACATCACACCACCACAATATATGCACATCCACGTTTATAGCAGCATAGTTTATAATAGCTAAATCATGGAAACAGAACAAATGTCCACCAATTGATGAATGGATAAAGAACATGTATTTTTAATACAATAGGGTACTACTCAGCTATAAAAAAGGATAAACTGAGACATTTCTAGGTAAATGCACCTTGATATCAACCATACTCTTAAGTGAAATGAATTGGACAAATGAGTTAATATCTCATTGTCTCTCTGGTGTGAGAAACTCAAAGTGTAAATAAGAATCAAACTATGTAATAGGTATTTTAAAATAGGAAGAAATCATTCAAATGGAAATCAGAACTAGGGAGGAGGGGAAAGAAAGGAAAAAGAAAAATGAGAAAAGAAATATAAAATGGAAACAAAGCTTTATAAATAAGGACAGGAAGGGCGATTGAAGAGAGAGAAGGGGGAATGGGAAAAAAGAGGAATCAAGATATGTGATGCACAGGTACAAATTCTCTATGATGACTGTGATCACTGTGTATAACTGAATTGTACCAATAAACTTAATAATAATAATTTTAAAAGTCTAAGTTAGTGGGTACACATTCACCTGCCAATGTAGTATATGTAGCACAATGGGGCTGGGAAAATTACCCTCCCCTCCACCCACTTGAGTTTGGGCAACACCTCAGGTCCAGTCTTTCTTCCATTGTTCCAAGAGAGGTAGAAAACAAAATAATAGAGACCCAGGAAATCACTGAAGCTCTAGGCAAGAGCACGTGCACGAAGGATCTTCTAGCCTGGCCTTCAGTGACATTTTCCCCACTTGAACCTCAAAATATGAACTGCATCTCATACATATAAATAAATCAGAGTGAATGGTGGGATGGGCATGGATGTTGAAATCCCCTGAGATGACTCAGCACCCTGTCAATCACTCTTGTCAGTTTTACCCCAGAGACCCAGTGAGAGGTACATGGGCTGGGGTGCACATTCTTTAAATTCAAGGATGTGAATCGTCTGTGTACTGTGTGACTTTCACTTTCTTGTCATCCCAGCACTACACTTCTGTTCATGCCACAATTTTTGTCAGCACGGACTTGCCCTGAGTACATCTTCCTGTGATCTTCAATAAACATAGCTGCTTTTCATTTGCCATCAGATGTATGCTTTGTAATTCTTTGCTGGTTGTACACAACAGCCTGGAATCCATCTGCTGGATGAATCCCATGGTATAAAATAGGCAGCTGTAGCTACTGTGAATAATGCTGTTGAGAACACCCATGTACGAATGTCTCTTGGACACCCTGCTTCCAGTTGTTTTAGGTATATATCTGGAAGCAGAATTGCTGAATTGCCCAGTAACTAAATTATGTTAGGAGCCACATTACTGTTTCCCATAGCTGCTGTTCCAATTGCCACTTTTATCAAGAGTGTACAGTGTCACTATTTCTCAATCCTCACTGACACTTGTTTCTGTCTTCTTAGTAGCCATCCTAGTGGGTGTCTGTGACAAAAGGAAACTTTAAAAATAACATCAAGCTCTCCTACTGGCCTTCCCTCTATTACCATGACTCTTTTCTGGGTCTTTTTGGTGTGACCAAAAGCTTAAATCTAACTTAATTTAGGCTGGACTCTTTGAGTTAGGATCATCATTGTCGGTGTGGTCATAGTTGCTACTGATATTTTAGCACTGAATAACAAGGCGCTAACTTATGCTATTCTCCATAACGTCTGATCCAACCTATTTCCTTCTTTTCCTTTCAATTTCTACTTTTTACTGGTATATGTTTGTAGTATATAGTGATCACATTTCTTGTGGGAGTTGGTACATGTAAATAACACATTTCAGTTCTTTTTTCATGCCCTTTCCTTCCATTCCCTCCCCACTTCCCCTTCCTATTTGCAAAAGATCTAGTCTCCTATCTCATTTCATATTTAGATGGAAAATTTAAGGAAGATATCTAAATTTTATATATGGAAAGAAAGGTAGACATAAATTTTTTTCTAATGAGTTAAGAAAAAATTTACTTAATAGACTTGTCAGAAATTAATTTATTTTTGCTAGTCTTTTTAACAAAAATTAAATGTTTGATTTACTTTGTTTCAGACCATAAATGGGAAATAAGTAATTCAAAATGCAAATAATAGTCTTCATTTTCTCATAATAAACTACAAAGGGAAAGACAAGGAAAGAAAGAGATAAGAAAAGAAGAAGAAAAAAGAAAGAACAGATGGAAGAAAAGAGCAGGATATATTAAATACAGAATGGAAGAAAGTATTGAAACACACATTGGAGAAAAAAATATATATGTATATACAAGGATAGCTGGGGTAAGTGTACTGCTGATGTCTGTTGGTTTGTTGAAAGGAACAATTAATGATTAAATTGTTTGTTTGTTTGTTTTTCTCTTTTCTCTTGACCGATTTTGCATACTTATATCTGATAACTGAAACAACTGGTCTGAAGACAACAATATGCAATATAACAGCCATTTCTGAATTTCTACTTTCTTGTTTGAGAAAGCTCTGTACCATTTCTAATGTGGTTTTTATTAATTGTCATTGTCTTTAATTATTTGATCAATCTTGCATTCTTGCATGTGGTCATCTGAGCAACTTCATTGAAGATAAGAATATGTAATATAACAACCATTGTTAATTTCCATCATCTTGTTTCTGTATTGTTTTTGAATTGTTTTTTTTTGTGTGTTCATTGTTCTTATTTTGTTATTGTTTTCTTTTACTCTTTAAAATAAAAAAAAATTTAAAAAAGAAATACACATTAGAAAAGGTAATAAGATGCTTACAGATTCCTACAGAGGGGAGGAAAAGATTTATACATAAAACAAATGTGAAAATGAGAAGAAATAAAGACTTCTTGCTCTAAAAACAGATCAAACTCTCCCCCACCTCTTTGAGACAGGGTCTCACTATGTAGTTCAGGTTGGCTTTGAACTCACTGTGTAGCCCAAGCTGGCCTTGAACTCATGGCAATCCTCCTGCCTCAGCTTCCCAAGTATTGGGATTACAGGTATGTGCCACCATGCCCAGCCTCTCACTCCTCTTTAAAATAAAATTTAAAAAAGACTTGTCTTAAAGAAGATTAAAGAAATTTTAAAAATAGACCCCAAACAGACAAGCAAATAGCAATTTTTAAACTATGCTTTTTTTTAAAAGGCAACTTCAGGACACAAAAGTTACTCAAGCCTTTTTCATTCTAAGGAAAAGTTCATAAAGACCCAATGAGCTTGTAAACGGCATTCCAGACCTAAACCTGTCCTTTTCACCTGTAAAGTGTTTTCTCCATCTTCAGGGAAGCAGCAATATTAGTGGGCATCAGCTCTCTTCAAACACATGTTAGTGACTTGCACCCTGACAACCTGGCAGGTGGGTAAACTGACAGCCATAGGAATGCACATCTTAGGTCACCCATCATGAAGACACCCAAGACCCCATAAATGCCCAGCTCTGCACCATAAGTCACCTCTCCGCCTCTTGAGGACTCACAATCATTTCTTTTGTTTGCTTGTTTGTTTGTTTGTTTTTCTTCCAGTACCAGGAATTGAACTCATGACCTTGCACTTGCCAGGCAGGCACTTTGCCACTGAGCTAAATCCCCAGCCCCTCACAATCATTTCATTGAGTGTGTAGTTTTGAATTTGTGCCTGATGAAACCCTACTCGTGTCTCTTACTGATCAGTCCTGAAAGTACTTTTTCTGTGACAGGAGTCAGAAAATCTCTGAATATGCTTTGTCTTGGGTTGGTAAAGTTGCTTATCTCAGCTCTGAGATGCTCCTCAGAGCCAGTCTGGTGACGGTCCCTCAATTCTTTGCAAGTTTCTTGAATAAGAGTTACACAAGTCACTATTTCCTCCTATTACAGTCCATTCATTCTTCAGCCCACTGGTTTGTGGCTTCTGTGCCACTTCTCTACGAAATCTGCTCTATCACCAGTCCCTTAACTGCCCCCCAGAATAGTGATACAGTTCATTCCCGATTCCCTTTCTTCATCTCTGACCATCACTCATTAATTTTCTGCAAAGACATTCATTCACTCTCTATTGTGGTGTCTGTCATCTGTGATCCATCCTCTTGCTTTTCACTTGACTTGTTGACAATTTCTTTGGAATTCATAACTCAGCTATCAAGTAAGTTTTGAGTTTGTGCCCAAATATGATCCCAACTTGCCTGCCTCAAGTCTTGATATCTTCCTGAACTTCAAGATCTCCCTGTTTGCCAATTAGACATGTTTCCCCCTGACTCCTCACGTATAAATTGCAGCCCAACAACTGGCTGGGCATCAACAATCACTTCTAAGTTGATGGGACTAGAAGCCCAGCAGTTAGTCAGCAAGAGTAACTCAGTGACTCTCAGAGGTGGGGAAACACAAAGCAAAGACGACTGATGGCAATTTTGAGATGGGAATGAAGAAGGAAGAGGATGTTAGGATGAACTTCTTGTGTTTTGCGTCAGGAGAAGGAACCAGTGGTGAGAAGAGAAGAGAAGAGAAGAGAAGAGAAGAGAAGAGAAGAGAACAGAACAGAACAGAACAGAACAGAACAGAACAGAACAGAACAGAAGAGAACAGAAGAGAACAGAAGAGAACAGAAGAGAACAGAAGAGAACAGAAGAGAACAGAAGAGAGAGAAGAGAAGAGAAGAGAAGAGAAGAGAAGAGAAGAGAAGAGAAGAGAAGAGAAAGAAGAGAAAGAAGAGAAGAGAAGAGAAACAGAGAAGAGAAGAGAAGAGAAGAGAAGAGAAGAGAAGAGAAGAGAAGAGAAGAGAAGAGAAAGAAGAGAAGAGAAGAGAAAGAAGAGAAAAGGGATACCTGGAGGCTATGGATGATACTGTATGCTCAACAGAACAAATGTAAAAGGAGATCAATCAGAGATGCCAATGATGAGAAACATAAATTCTACTGCCTCCTCGGGAATCTTCACTGCCAAAGGAACTGATAGTTAGTAAGCATTTTTCTTCACTGATTTTCCTTGAGCTCCATTGCAGAAATCTTGACCTTTGCAGCAATAGGTAGATATCATCACATTTTCAAGATACATGGTGTGAGACATGCATCTCTCTGAGCAGTCCAGTTCAATTTCATAGAGAGACCATTCGCCTAGAAGAGAAGAATATGTAACCTTAGTGCCAGAATTAGAACTGGGAACTCACAGTGAGAAGACCTTCTACCCATCTCTGTGCTCCAAAACAGGAACATATATGCCTCCCAGCACACTGACCCCAGCACTTATGCTGGCGTGATAGTGTTACCTGTTTCAGTGAAAGTAAAAAAATTCCTGGTTCTGCATCCAAGTCCAGAGTCCACTGTGCAGTTGCCCTTGCCACTCAAACAACGATTGTTCTTAAAAGACTTGCAGACCATGCACACTGTGGCTTGAGCTGTAAAAAACAGACATGAAAGCTATGCCCAGCGTTGACTAGGCTGGCACCAAGGTAAGGTAGGAAACCATGAGGACCCAGGAGGTGAGGAACATAGCCTGACCTTAAGGAAGTCCTTTACATAATCTCAGAGGCACGAAATGTTCCAGCATGTTGGAACCATGGATTGCTTTAGGAGTTGGAGGTTTGGCACTGACATTTTTGTTGCATTGAAAATAAAAGGAAAGCTATCCCCTAAGCGACTGGTGGCAAACCTATGACACATGTGCCACAGTTTGTATCAATGAGGGTTCCAAAATGTTTGCCTTCGCTGACCTAAACTATGGTGTCACTGTGACATGAACAGGAAGACCAGCTACATACAACCCCATGGAGTCCAAATATACCTTTAAAAATGGGTGGAGCATGAAATTTGAACTGGCACAATGGTGAAGATGTGATTGCACAAAATTCACTTCTGTAGCTTGTCCTCCAAAAGGCATCTGATATTTAAACCTACCTAATGAGACTGTATACTCATGAGGAACACAGGTTTAAAATAGTCTTTTAGTGACTTCCTCTTGCTACATGATGCTCTAGGGAGCTTCTACACAGGGACATTTGAGCAACATTTACTTGCCACTTAAGAGCAAACAGCCAGACTCAAGCCTCTAAATTGAAAGGAGCACCCCAAATCAATCTTTCCAGTGAGAAGAACCTGGGAAGACCTGAACTCCTACCTCGGGAGGAGTCAGGGTGGACTCAGCACAGAGCCCTACCTTCCCTGTTAGTTAGATCACCCCCAAAGCCTGACCTTCAACTCTGCCTTCCCCAGAGGATCACAGCCCAGGCTGCTCACCATCATCCCAGCTCTGCTCCCAAGCCTCCTCTATGTCCTCAGCCTCACTCTCCCCGTCCCCTGCTCATCAAAGCCCCACTCACACCTTGGAAGAAGACAAGAGGGAAAGCCCCCAGCAGCAGCAGCACAACCAGGACCTTCTCCATCTCAGTCTGGATGGCAGAAGACGCAGCAGGGCAGCAGGAAGTGGGCAGCACAGAGCCAGGAAGGACCAGACAGGCTGCTCTCGTGTAAGGATGAGGGCGGGCTGGAGAATCCGCTCTCAGCTGTGCCAAGGCCTGGGCAGCAGCTTCCTTTTACACCCCTGCCAGTGGGTGTCTCGGCACCGCCAGGCTCAGGACAGCTTCCCACACAGTCAGCTCCTTGGAGCTTGTGGGGACAAAGGGTGCCCAGGAGTCTTTCCTGTTCTTGTGCAGGTGAAGTCCAGGTTGTTCACTTCCCCTGCCCACTCTCTGTACGGCTGTGCTCATTGCCAGGACTGTGGTCCTCCATTCCTGATGATGTGGACTTGGTGGGGGGTTGTCACCACAAACGCTGTTTCAGTATTTCCAGTATATCAAGGTCTTCCTCCTCTGCCACCGTGCATTGTCTCCTTTATGATGGATCTTAAGTTCTTTTTGACTCTTATTTTTCCATTTGCCAAAATCATGTACATATGCTGAGCAAGCTGAACTTTTGTACACAGAGGCTGTCAGCCATTGCTCCACACTTTGCCCAGGCTTAGAATTTCCACACACAGAACTGGGTATGGTGGCACACACCTATAATCCCAGTGTTCTGGAGGTTGTGGCAGGAGAATCTCCACCAGTTCAGAATGAGACCCTGTCTCAAAAAGCCAAGAAACAAAAAAAAAAAAAAAGAAAGGAAGGAAGGAAGGAAGGGAGGGAGGAAGGAAGGAAGGAAGGAAAGAAAGAAAGAAAGAAAGAAGAACTTACACACACATTTTTTCATAGGCCTGGCCTAGAGTGAGGCTCCCAAAACACGTAGATAAACCATATTACCCTAATTGGGGAGGGGATTGAGATAAGGTTTCACTATGTAGTTCAGGCTGACCTTGAATTCCCAAAATAACCCAGACTGGGGTCATACTCATAGTGATCCGCTTGCCTCAGCCTCTTGAATGCTGAGATAAGAGGCATGGGCCACTATGACCAGTTATTATCCTAATTTTTTTAAACGACAGTTTTCTACTGATTCTCTAAAGTGCTTTCAGACCTCTCAACATGCTTCATAAAAATAACAAAGCCCCTACATCCTCAGTGCCCCAAGGGAGAAGGGAGCATGCAGCAAGCTCCTGACTGTGCAGCTCTGTGCTAGACAGCACAGCCTAGGGGACAAGGGCCATCTTTTGCTCTGTCTCTCCTCTTCCCTCCAGACAATCCCTTCATGGCAGAGCCTTTCACAGGCACCCTTACCTGTGAGCAAAACTCTCTGACCATGCATGTTGCAGGCTAAACACTCTACCATGCTCTCGAGCAGGTGCTCAAGATTTACTGCTTCTAAACACGTAAGGGTGCAAGAAGTGAATGAATGCGTGGTGACCTGCAGAGAGGAAGCAACTCCTAGAGAGCAAGAATCCAGATTCCCCATGTACCACAGTTTGAGCATCTGATTTGACCCACACCTCAAGACATTGATCTTGTGCATGAGAACACCACTCCCCAACTTCTCAAGACAAAGATGGTGCACAGAAGACACTGGAAGAGTGTGGGGTCTTTGAGAAGTGGGCTATAATGACCTTGTGGTCTACTCAGTCCCTAATTGATCCATTGTATGGGTCACCCGACTTACCAGTATGTTCAATGCAACCACCCCTCCAACAGTGACAGCAGAATTCTGGGGAATCTCAATGTTTCCAAGCCTATCCCATCCCATCATAACTGTCCAGAAAAAGGGATACAGAGGAATAGAAAATGAGACACAGGATATAATCAATTTTTTAAATGTCCTGTGAACATATTTGCTCTTATGAGGCATCAACTTATGAAGCACCTCTGTGGATGTTGCAGGCTAAAAACCTTTAATTGTAACACCAGCTGAGTTGTTGGAGAGGGATTTGTTATTGGCTTGGTAATATGGGAGAAGCTTTTAAAAAGAAATAAGGATCTAACTAGATATCTTACAGAAATTTATACTCATCAAACACTTCATGGTGTCTTCTAAAGAAGGGATAATGGTAGGTTCTTTAAAATGGATATTGAATATGATGTACATGTCCAAGATGCTAATCCTAAAGAAACCTGCTCTCTTGCATTTATGGAATGTAGTTTTACTAGGAAGTCTGTGATGGCTATCTTGTGATAGGAACATAAATTAGACATTTCCAGAGACCAAATTAGCTCCATTCCATGAGCCTTATTAAAAGTTGACTCCCAGACTCACAAGATTAGCCAAGGTTCTACAGTCTTAATTTATACCTCTAGTTCAAGCCTAATTACTAATAAAGCCCATTTTATTCTCACAAAGTGTCCCAGATCCAGGGTGTACTACAGGGCCAGCATACGCCCACATAATTAGGCACAATCTCCCTTCCAGTACAGGAAGCTCCTGTGACCATCCCAGACAGTGGGTGTCCACAGCCACCACAAGGTTCTTGGCCCACACAAGCCCATAAGAACTGCCAGTAATGGTCTCAGCTGAGATTCAACAAAGGGAAAGCTCTGGCCAGAACACAGACTCATATCTAGGATATCTGTGTTTGAAGCCTTGTCCCAGTATTTTCAAATTCTGTGAGTAAGGCAGGTGTTATGGTTTGGATGTGATTTAAACATAGTGACCCAAAAGGTTCATGTCTGGGATATTGGTCCACAGCTAGGTATTGCTTGGGTGGTGGAACCCTTAGGAAATGGGACCAAGACCAGAAGGTGATTGGATCCACTCAGAACAGGGACCCTACTGGTCTCATGGAGTGAGTTATGGTCTCCAGAGTGGGTTGTTTCTGTATATTACTAGCTTGTTTGCTCTTTCCATGTTGAGGCTGAACTCAGGGTTCCCACGAGCCAGGGAAGTGCTTTGCTGCTGAGCCACACCCTACACCCAAAGTGGGTTGCTTTAAATTGGGGTCACCCCATGTTTGTCTTCTACATGGTGCACTAGGGCCAAGGATATAGCTCAGTGGCACAGTGCATGCCTGGCAAGCTTAAGATTCTGAGTTCAATTCCTGGTACCAAAAAAAGGAAAAGAAAAAGAAAAATATATGGTGCACTTCCTGCCATAGAGATCCTTCTGTCACTCAGACTACCCTGAGACCCGATGTCACTGTCCAGGCCAATGACAAATTGAAGTGCTTGCAAAACAGAGCTGCTATTCTATGAGGGGAGGAGATGAACAGGCTTCATTCACCACTAGCCTTTCAATGATTCCCAAATTACCACCCTGAAGAGTGCCTTCTTACATCGTGTTCCGGCATTTGCTCAGTTTTCAGCTATGCGTAGTGTATTCTGCTGGAAAATCTGTCCATTGTCCAGTGCTGAATTAAAGCCCATCGGTGTAAGCAGACCTCTCCTGCCTGGCCCAACCTGCCCACCACACCAGCACATGCACTTCTCCCACCACCACCTCAGCCTCCAACACCAGCCGAGCAAATGCACGCCACACACTTTTCATCCTTGTCGTTTTCATCTATCATTGCTCAGAAGCCAGGATATTTCAGTTCACATGTCAGCTTGGGGCAAAGGTGAAAGATATACACAGTGGGGACAGATATGAAACCAGGGCAGAAAACCTGAGAAAATCAAAACTCTGAGTCTTTGTGTCTATTTCCCAGATGACATCAGTGAGGATTTCTCCCCACATTATCAGGGCCATGCAGCATGTACCCTTCACAGCGTGGCCTCCCTGTGCTCTCTCATTGGCATCATTCTTCAGACTCCATTTCTCCAGAGAGAAAGGAAGAACTTACACTGGAATAATCAGAAGGGCCCACTTGATAAAGGACATTGCCAGGAACCCTATACAGTCCCCAGAGCAATAGTCAGGGTCAGAGCACTGTCATCTGCCCACAGGACTGAGAGTTGAACAACTCTGCCAGTGCTTGATGTATACTAAGGCAAACGCCACAGGGAAGCTGTGCTGCTGATCTGCATGCTTCTACCATCTGAATTGCAATAGTGGTGCCTCTGTTCATGAACTTAATTCTTTCCATGATTCTGGGTGCAAAGCTAATTGGATGAGACCCAAATCAAATTCAACGCTTAGGTTCAAAGGAGATCACATGAGGAAATTTGATTCAGTTTTCATCCAATTCAGTTTGCGACCAGAATCGTGAAAAGAATTAAGTTTGTGAACAAAGGTATCAGCATAGTTCCCGATAAATTACTGGTGAGTTATGTTGAGCGAGTTTGATTGACAACCCAAACCTTTAATACATTCTGGTAGTTTTTCATTAGGATCCATCTTTTTTAGTCCATTTAAATAGAATGGATTAAAATGTCCTCAATGGGGGCTGGGGATTTAGCTCAGCGGCAAAGCGCCTGCCTGGCAAGCGCAAGGTCGTGAGTTCGGTTCCTGGTACTGGAGAAAAACGAAAAAAAAAAAACGAAAAAAAAAAACTAAAAAAAAAATGTCCTCAATGAAGTCCAAAGTTTGCTATGTAAATTAGTATTTGGCTAAAGGAGTTGTTGGATCTTTATCAGTGTAAGGAATTCTATTTTAATGGTCCTTTCCAAAATGTTTTTATTGATATTTTTGTTGTTATTTTTAAACAGATTGAACATAATGATATATTTTCATTATTTGAGATCATATGATTTGTAACTTTTAGGATATTAGTGTAGCATGAATTGACTAGTAGATTAACATTGAACTGTGCTAATATTCCAGGGAAAATTTGAAATTCCTCTACATATATACTTGTGGGTCAGCTTTTTAATTCTGCAGCTAGTATTTTATGTGGTATTTTGCATTTAGAATAACAAATGAACTATAATTTTCTCTTTTTTCTGTAGTCACTGAAGTCAAATCATTGGAGTCATTACAGATTTGCTTTTATTCCCTAGCAGTGTTCAAAAGACAGAAATTAACTGTTCTTGAAAAATTAGTAAAACTGACACATGAAATCACCCGAACTTGTTTTTATTCTGTCTGTGCAATGCTGTGATCTCAATGCATTCCCCAAGCTTCATCTCATAGGTAAGAAACTCATGACCAATGTGATGGTATTACGAGGTGGACTCTGGGGAGACAATTAGGCTTGGGCAGAGTTTTCATGAACCAGGTTAGTGCTCTTATAACAGAGGCCCCAGGGAACTGCCTTGCCCTGTCGATAACACAAAAAGAGGTTCCATCTACTTTCGGCCATGGACCCTGTTGAGGAAGCATTGTCAGTCTGTCTCTTCTCACAGTTGTCAAGCCTAAACCAGTCTCCTAAAAAGTTGGAAAAACTTTGGAAGCTTTTCATTGAGGGCTGAGCTTTGAACCAACCATGAGCACCTGAGAGCCATTCCGAACATTGGGGAACATTCATGGACTCTGGTGATGAGATACACAACACCAAATGTTCCAGGGGCTTTGAGTTTGTTACTTGTGCCACTGTGGGTGCAGTTGTGTAACCAAGGGAGCAGATGCCCATTTAATTGAGGAAAAGGTCTTAGTTGCTGACATAAAAGATACTAAAGAATATCATGTATGAGATTATTTTGAATAGCAAGGAAAAAAGGAAGTGATTGAAATTGTGACTGGTGAAGGCCGTGGCAAGAACAGGGGCTTTGATTTTATAACCTTTTACTATCAAGATTGCATGGATAAGCTGTTCATTCAGAAATACTATACATGTGACCCACCATGACTAGGAAAGGAGCAGAACCCAGTCAAAGCAAGAGATGGCTAGTGCTTTGTTTAGCCAAAGAGGTCAGAGCCATTCTGGAAACTGGTGGTGGTTGTGGAGGTGGTCTTGGAGGCAATGACAATTTTGATGGTGGAGGAAACTTCACCGTGGTTGTGGTGGCTTTCATGGTGGGGGCGGTGGCTACAGTGGCTTTGGTAATGAATGGTAAAAACAATTTGGGAGTTCATAGGAGTGCTTGGATACTTTTCTCTCATTGCTGAGACAAAATACCCAAAGTCCAAAATGAAGGAAGGAAAGGTTTATTTAGGTCATGGTTTGTGGAGATTTCAGTCCATAATCAGCTGGCTCCAAGGCAGGGTGGTGTGGCAGAGAAGCAATGGTTCATGGTGGCGAAAGACAGCAAAAGCAACGAAAGCAAAAAGGGAGCAGTGTGACAGAGGACTCTCTGTCCATTATATTGTACGTAGGCTACACACCCTAGGGTGAGTGTAGTACTCACACCCATAATCCCAGCATTAGACCGTGAATCAATCACAAACTCTAGAAGCTTGTCCCCATGATCACATGAGGTTGTGGGGGGACTTCTAGACACGAACCATAACAAGGAGCTTCAATGATTTTGGCAACTACAACAGTCAGTCTTCAAATTTTGGACCCATGAGGAGAGGAAAATTTGAAGGCAGAAGCTCTGGCTCCTACGGTGTTGGAGTCGGTACTTTGCCAAACCAGGCAACCAAGGTGGCTATGGTGGTGCCAGCAGCACAGTAACAGTGGCAGTGGAAGAAAGTTTTCATTACCGCCAGTGAACAAAGCGTAACAGGAGAGAAGAGCTGGAAAAATGACAGAGAAGCTACAGGTTATAAACACGTTTGTGAACTTGGACAAGCGCAGAGCACACAGGGCCTGGTTGCTACAAAAAAGACAAGTTTGGAAATACATAAACTGGCAAGAAACTAAAGGGCTATATTTGTGACTCCTTTTTTAACAGGTTATTTTAGTAACTGTTCTTGGGAAAGTGTAAGGTTTTCCCATACAAAATTTAATATAAATTTTTATTTTTGACCCATTTTTATTTTTGACCCATGTTATTGATTACTAAACATAAAAAAGTCTGGCCATGATGTTGGATAAATTTTTCAAAGAAGGATGAAGAGGAGAAGGGGAGAGAAGAAATAGGATGGGGGAGGGGGAGGAAAGAGAAAAATAAGAGGAAGAAAAGAAAAAAGGAGAAGTCAGAGATGAAGAAGAAATCATTTATGAATTAATAAGAGGATCCTCATCAGATATGAAATCAGTGGGTTTCTTGATCCTGGACTTCAAAGCCTTTGGAATTGAGAAATACATTTATATTGTTTATAAATTATAGAGTTACGATATTTCATCACAACGGCTTCAAAGAATTAAAACAGTATATTGTTGTGGTTCCAGCAGCAGCAGTAGCCGTGAAGCACTTCTGAAAGTCATCTTTCCTGTTTCTGCGATGTATGCCCAAAAAGACAGTGAATGCTGCTGCTGAAGGCCGTCCAGTGAAGAAGCAGGCTCAACACAGCATTACAGTGTGTCCTCATCCGCCTTATTGCTCTGTCTGGCACCTTTCAACTTCTGGCTTTTCCTCAAAGTAAACGTTACCATAAAAGGTTAATGTTTTGAATCTGTTCAAGACATTGAGGAAGCCACAACAGCATAACTAAAGACGCCCATGAAAAGGCCTTCCAGAACTTCTTCAGATAGCGACAAGAGCAATGGGATAATTGGGTTTAAAATGAGGGAGAATGTACTGAAGGGGACTGATGGCAATGTGGCTTTTACTATAATAATTGCTTAAATCTAAACATTCATTTATTTTCACTGAGCCTTGGACCTATGATTTAATAATAGCAGCCGTTGTTCTACCAATCTTAGAACTGTGTAGACTTCATTAAAGGGCTTTAAGTAAATGATTTAAAACCAGTGAATTATAAACTTTAACTGAGAAGCTATGTGTCCTGCTAAAACTATACTAGGTAGCAGGAAGGGGGATGTGGACAGCAAGACAGGGACAGTTGGCCACGTGGCATAAAGACATGTTGTACATTGAAGGAAAAAGATGTTGACTCCTGTTTTTAGTGGCCCCACACCTCTTATCTGGTGTCATGCTGTACTTCATTAGAAAGTCCCTGCAGACACACAATGCATATGAACACCAGCAGAAGGAGACATCTGTGTGCCCCTTACCCATAGGAATTGAAAGATGGGAAGACACACGCATGATTGAGTATTAGGTTTACCAGTTAATGTATTCCACACCAATGTATAAAAGGAGACAAACCACACACTGATTTCAATTAATGAAAACATTGTTTTTGTGGTTCAAAACTCATTTATGAACATATATGGAATTGTCTTACATGACACTGTTCTAAAAGCAACCTGACTTTTAGGAAGGCAAATGGAAGTTCAAGATATACCAGCATTGGTGAATGACTCACCTCCTATCCAGGGCCAGTCACAAATCTTGCTTAAGCTGGCCAAGCAGGAGGAGGGGTCAGAGAGTAACCCACTCCTCATTGTCGTCCCTGCGCCATTCCTCATGATTCCCATCACCCAAGACCTATAAAGAGACAAGAGGAGTTTGGGCTGATGTTACTACGCAGGGACTCAGTTCCGGAGGGCCCTCATCAAGCTGGTGGGCAGTGGCTTCCTGGTTCAGCTCCCGTAAATCTCAGGGAGAGGAATCTGTTGAAAGCAGATTCCTGACTCCCCCTACCACTTCTCTTGAATGACATAAGGTAGGAGAGATGCTTAGAAAGAGATTTCAGCAGGCTCTGAGCTGGCAGAAGACAATCAGGAGTGTAAATCCTACCGTCTGGCCTTGTCTCAGGTCTCAAAAACAGTTTGCCTTCATGGTGCACATTTTTGGTATGATCCCTGTTAACTATACAGTAAGTACCCAACTTATGAAAGAGTTCCAGTCCAGAACGTTCGTAAGCTGAATTCTATCGTAATCCGACAGTGAGCCTTACATAGCACACCCTTGAATCTTATACAGTACACCTGTAAAAGTTTGAGACTCAAATATTCCTAAACTGGGAACTTATTGTATATTCCATAGTGAGTGTGTGTGTGTGTGTGTGTGTGTGTGTGTGCACATGTGTGCATGCATTGTGGTAGGAATATACCAAATCAGAGCACTATTTCTCTCCAATGATTGTCCACAATGGTTTTTTCAGTAACTTCTAATTTTACAAGTTTTGAAAAGAAAGGGCATAGTTCAGAGTCTCCTTATGCTCCCCACACTTTCCTCTGCAGTGAACTCTTACACTGGTGTAGTGTATTTGTCACAAAAAATGAACCGACTCTAGCCCATAGTTAGTAACTACACTCCAAATCAGATATTATCTTCTCTTTCTCTCCCAGGAACCACAATTTTGTTCTTCATCATGTCTTCTTACTCTCGCTGGGCAGTGGCAGCCTCTCCGACTTTCCCTGTAGTTTCCGCTGTTAATAGTTTTGAGGAGTATGGGACGAGAACTTTGAGAACATCCCTTGGTTGGTGTCTGCGTGATGTTTTTCTCATGGTTCGACTGAGGTTGTGGGTACAGTGGTCGGGGAGGATCACGGAGGTGAAGGACCATTCATCTCCCACCACACCGAAGTGTGTGCTGGACACCTGCTCCAGCACTGACAGCCATTACCTTGACCATGGGCTGGGGCATTGTTCACTGGCTAGTGCACTGGAAAGGTGTGTTTCTTCCCTTTTTATATTGCACTTTTTGAAAGCAAGTCACTAGGCTTACTTTTTTTTTTTTGGTTTTTCTCTGGTACCAGGAACCGAACTCACGACACGACCTTGCGCTTGCCAGGCAGGCGCTTTTGCCGCTGAGCTAAATCCCCAGCTCCACTAGGCTTACTTATTGTGTCATTTTTTTCTTTTTCTGTTAACTCATTTGTATTTCTCAAATATTTGACAAAGTTCAGAATTTACATTGGTCATGTGGGTATGGGCTGGTGAGCAGTTTGTAGAATAACAAAAAGCCTGCTCACCAGCCCTGTCCTCATCACCATGATACACTCAGGGTCCTTTCGGTGGAATGAGATAGGAGACCCAGCTTAACGTGAGCAAAAATTTTGAGGCGGTCACTATTATGATTGTTGTAGTTGTTAGTAACTTTTTAGTATTTAAAAACAAAACTCTACCTTGTACCCTACTCCCCAATAGTTAATTCAAACTGCATTCCCTTTTAGCTGCAGTTCAGTCACTTTAAAAGGAAAAAAATTCCCTGAAAAAATATTGATGTTCTGAAACAGAAAAGTAGATTTTTAAGATTTTATTTGTTCAAAAATTTGACTCAGTCAAGGTCAACCAAATATAAATTCAGTATCAGTCTTCACAAGATACATATAAAATATTCCTCTTACATCTTAATTTATGAGTGAGAGGTATAAAATTATATTCAATGAGTAATATATAACATGTTAATAAAATTCTGCACACTTGTATCACCTCTGTGGAGGAAAAGAGAATGAAGAAATGGATAAAGGACAGAGGGAATTTAATACAAAGAAAAAAGACAAGGGAAAAAAATATTTATTAGGTAAGATACTTTTTGAAAATACATACTCTAAAAGAAAAAAGATAGTGGCAAAGATTCTTAATGTGAGCAAGAATTTTGAGGCTGTCACCATTATGATTGCTGTAGTTGTTAGTGACAGGTAGTTGTTGCAGTTGTAGTTGCTAGTAAAAAGACAGTGGCAGATTCTTACAGTCTTCATGAGGAGCACTTTATGCAAAGTGAGGACCAAAGACTATTTTCACTTAAAAGCTTATTAAACTCATTCTTTAAAGAAAAAACAGTCACACCCTTCCTCAATTACTCCCAAGTTTCTTGAAGAGTTGCACAAGTTGTTCTCTCCTCCTGTGATGGTCCGTTCATTCCTCAGCCCACTGGGCTGTGGCTTCTGCCCCATTTCCTCACTGAAGCTCCTTCACTAATAACCTTAGAGTTGTACCAGAAAACAGTGATGTAGTTCAGCCCTGGCTCCCCGCCTATCTCTCTGATTACTCTTCTAGAGAATGACCTTCATTCACTCTCTTCATTCACTCATCGACTCTTTAGATCTCATCAGGGAGCTGTTGGTAGGTTCTGGGAATGTGTCCAAAGCCAAGGATCTCGACTTGCCTGCCTCAAGCCTGGATGTCTTCCTGAATTTTAGGACCTCTCTGGCCATTCTGCCAACTAGACATGTCTTCCTGAGTATCCTACTAACCCCTGCAACTCCTGATGTATAAAATGCAGCCCATCAACTAGCTGGGCATTGACAGCACTTCTAAATTAGTGGGACTAAAAGCCAGGCAGTAAGCCAGGCAGTAAGCCAGGCAGGTAACCCAGTGATTATGAGGGATGGAGAAAGGCAAAGTAAGGCAATTAGACGGGAATGAAGAAGGAAGAGAATGCTAGGACGCACGGAAAGGGCTGAGTGCACAGAGCGGAGGACCCAGTGTTCAGGAAAGAGGAGAAGGAGTGCGGTTGGGGGTTATATGACGATGCTGCATCCTCAACAAAGCATATATTGGAGTGATAGACCAGAGATGCCAGGAAAAGAAATAGGTACAGAAGTTGACAGTCAGAAAATATTCTTATTCACTATTTTTCCTTTGTATCTATTACAAAAATCTCGACTTTGGCAGCAAAAGCTTGAAACCTTCAGATCCTCATTATACAACTTCCAAGCCTTACATGGATTTGAGCAGTCCAATATAGTGTAGTTGTAGGAAAACCCATCTGGAAAAGAATAACACTCATACTTAGTGTCAGAAAACAATACCTGGGGCTCAATGTTAAAGAATCCCCCACTCCTCAGTAGAAACATGTATATCTCCTGCACAGGGCTACCTTGCACTTTGGAGTAGTATTACCTCTTGAGGTGAAAAAATAGATGTCCCTGGTTCTGCATCCACCACCTTCCTCCATGGTACAGTTGCCCTTGCCTTGCACACATTTGCCATTCATAAATACGTCACAGACCATACATAATGTGGCTTGAGCTAGGGAGAACAGACAAGAAAGCTAAGCCTAGAGGTGCATAAATGAGGAACACCATGAGCTAGAGTAGTTTAGCGATGAAGCATGACCCTACAGACACTTACACATAATTGAGGGCTGTCTGTATTCTCATTAGATACTTTCCTTTGGATATTAAGATATGGACTCTTTGGCCTATGGGTCTCACAGTTCATTAAATTGATTTACACCTCTAATGCATAAATTTATGGTATGTTAATTATATCTCATAAAAACTGATTTTTAAAAATAAGCAAATAAGCTTCTATAGGACAATATTTGCTGGCTGATATGAAAAATACTAGGAGGTGAGATATTGCATGTGGAGATATGAAGAAGCAGGTGCAAGTTCAGATTTTTCACTTAAACAAAGCAGAGAGATTTTGCCTCCTTAAATTCCATTCCCTAGAGCCTAGTTAAATTTCTCTTACTACCAGTTCTTTGCTCACACTCTCCTGACACTGAGGGAAGATATTCCTGCAACATGGTGTCTCCATGCAGAACAATGACAGGGTTTCTGTGGACAGCGAGCCTGGAGCTAGTATCCTTGGAGAAAAGGATAGGATATAATGACTATACTGACTTGAAGAAAGGTTTAGCGTCTACATATTTCCTAAAACACCACTAAAAGTTATCCAAAGAACACACATCACTGAGCAAAAAGAATGTACTTGCTATGAAAAACTGGTTTAAAATAAGCCCTTTAGTCAAGCGTGGTGGTGTATGCCTATAATCCCAGCATCGGAGAGGCTGAGGCAGGAGGATCACCATAAGTTCCAGGCCAACCTGGGCCACATAGTGAGTTCAAGGCCAGCTTGAACTACACAGTGAGAGCTTGTCTCAAAAAAAAAAAGGTAAGCCCTTTAGTAACCTCTTTTTGCTACATGATACTCTAGGAGGATTCCACATAGGTTTTTGGAAACCTTTAGCTGAAACATTAGGCCAGCCAGACTCAAACCCCTAAATTAACAGCAGTACCCCAAAACCAATCTTTTCCAGTGACTGACCCCACCCTGACAGCTTGGGAAGAGACTTCAACTCCTACCTTGGGAGGAGTCAGGGTGGACTCAGCACAGAGCCCTACCTTCCCTGTTAGTTAGATCACCCCCAAAGCCTGACCTTGAACTCTGCCTTCCCCAGAGGATCACAGCCCAGGCTGCTCACCATCATCCCAGCTCTGCTCCCAAGCCTCCTCTATGTCCTCAGCCTCACTCTCCCCGTCCCCTGCTCATCAAAGCCCCACTCACACCTTGGAAGAAGACAAGAGGGAAAGCCCCCAGCAGTAGCAGCACAATCAGGACCTTCTCCATCTCAGTCTGGATGGCAGAAGACGCAGCAGGGCAGCAGGAAGTGGGCAGCACAGAGCCAGGAAGGACCAGACAGGCTGCTCTCGTGTAAGGATGAGGGCGGGCTGGAGAATCCGCTCTCAGCTGTGCCAAGGCCTGGGCAGCAGCTTCCTTTTACACCCCTGCCAGTGGGTGTCTCGGCACCGCCAGGCTCAGGATAGCTTCCCACACAGTCAGCTCCTTGGAGCTTGTGGGGACAAAGGGTGCCCAGGAGTCTTTCCTGTTCTTGTGCAGGTGAAGTCCAGGTTGCTTACTTCCCATGTCCACCCTCTCTCTGTACGGCTGTGCTCATTGCCAGGACTGTGGTCCTCCATTCCTGGTGGTGTGGGCAGTGCTGGGTGGTTCTCACCGCTGACACTGAATTTAGAAACTTTATCAGTTAAGTCTTTACCAGCAAATGCCATAATCATCTAACAGCAGACTATCTTCCCCCAGATTCCTGGTTGCCCTTCCTTCATCCACTCTCCACCATAAAGCTTCCAGAACACATTTTATGATGTCTCTAGGCATCTTTTATGATGTCTGCTTTTCTAGGTGAATAATAACAGTTTTCAGTGGTAGCATTGTGCTGGATGGTGCATGGTCCTAGAAGTTTCATGGTTATTAAAGGTTATGAAAAAGTAAAAGAGGGTTGGGAGGTACGTGAGGAACTGGGAGCTTGGTGAATTCCATATATTAAATTTATCCTGGGCCCATGGAGGCATCCCTTCAGATTCCTAAGTTTAGGAAAAATAAACAGCATCTTTAGTCCAAGATGAATTACTTTATTATTCCTGTTATTCCCCTAAGTGTCCGAGGAATGGATATATAACAAGGCCAATCTACTCAGAGGACTTCTGGCACTGGATCTCCCTCCGAGCAGGAGTCTTCTCCTCTGACCCTCTCAGATAGTGGGTGTCCAGAACCACCACACTCTTCCAGACTCACGTAGCCTGTTCAGATTTCTCTGTGATGTGTGTTGCCGGCATCCAGTAGGGGTGTATCCTGGACAGAACACAGACTCCTAACTCTGATCTAGTAGGTTTAAAACCTGATTTTAGCACTTACTGGTTGTGAAACCTGGTAATAACTTATCACATCTGTAAATTCTTGGTTTACCTAAGGAAATAAACTAATACCGCTTACATCCTAAAGTTGTCAGAAAAGCATGAGATTATTGACGATAAATTTCTTAGCAAACTTGGAGTACCATAATTAGTTGGTTTTATTTCTTATGTTATTCTGTGTTCTTTTTTTCTGCTTTGTTATAAGAAACATATCCCACTTGTCACGGGGGGAGGGCAATACCAGACACTTCACATAAAACCCAGAACTTCACATATGCCAAACATGTGGTCTACCCACTGAGCTATACTTCCAGCTCCAAATTCGTATTTCAAATTGGAACTGACAAGCAAATGAAGCTTAACTATAGGGACACCCTTCTCTTTTGTGAACTGTGGCTTAGAAAGAGCTCTTCCCAATGCCACCCCACCCTAACATGTGTGCACATGCACACGCACACACACACACACACACACACACTCATACACACACACACACACACACACACTCATAAAGTCCTTTACACCTTTATCTGACTTTTACAGAGACATCTATTCCATCTTCCACACAAAAAGTATAGCTTTCTTTGCCTCAGCCTAAAACAGAAGCAAGGTCCCAGTTGTCTCCCATATCTGCTTTATTCTGAGCAGTCTCTGTCTCAGCCCAAGGTTACAAGACAAAGTGAGGAGCACTTTGCCTCCAAATGGCTTCTAGTTCAAGAATACTGTGATAAAGCATTGCTATGGTTTGAATATGTCCCCAAAGTTCATGTGTTGGAAAATTAGTCTCAGTGCAACAGCAAGGGACCTATAAGAGATGGATGGATTAATTTCAGTGTCCTGGGATTAGAATTGTTACTGGGACAGAAGGTTTTCTCTAGAACTAGGTTTGGATCCCTCTTTCTTTCTCTTGTTCTCTCACCCTTCCACCTTCCTCCATGGATGAACAGCACAAAGGCCCTCACCAGACATGGGCTCCTTGAATTTGGACTTCCTTGCCTCCAGAACTGTAAGCCAAATAAAGTTCTATTCCTCATATATTACCCAGTCTGTGATATTCTATTGCAGTTTCACAAAACAGACTAATACGGGGCTGATGAGCATATTCACTGTCACGGGTACTTTCATAAATTTTCAAATGTTGCTAGGGAATGTGACATTTTCTTCCACTGCCTGGTATACTCCCCAGGTGTGTGTGTTTAGCAGGCAATGTGCACTGGTGGAGAAGCATCTTCCTCATACAGGTAACGTCAACCTTATTGATTGGTACAAGTGCCTGGGTCCCTTGGACCCAGGAAAGATCTAAAGTGTGAATTGAAGCCCAGGAGAGAGTAAAGAGAGAAACATCAATGAAGAAGAAGGAGGTAGTCAGTGGCACCTTCTCCCTGAGACAGGACTCACTGCACAAGAGGAATGGTTCAAACCTGTGGACACATGGTGGGGCTGGGGATTTAGCTCAGCGGCACAGTGCCTGCCTGGCAAGCGCAAGGTCATGAGTTTGATTCCTGGTACCAGAAAAAAAAAAAAAAAAACCCTGTGGACACATGGTGAGTACTGGCAATCCCAAAGGCCTCCATGGAGAGACACAGCAGTGCAGAGGAGCAGCAGACATGAAGGACTGCACTAGCTGGCAGTGAGTGCTGAGGGCTCAGTCACTCCATATGAGAAAGTGATTGGCCAGGAGCCATCTTGAAGAGAGGCTAACTGAGCTCAAAACTCAGAGTGACTGCTGGCTCTATCTAGAGGCTCCCAGTTGGACTCAGGCCCACAGAAGGTGTGCTGATGGCAGCAGGCTGAATGAGTTTGGTCTCAGCCAGAAGGTGCAGGCTCACTGAGATTACCCATTACCCAACCAAAAAGCTACTGCTGGCTTGCTGGGATAAACCAACATGGATCAGGACTCTGTTTCCACATGTTGTTTATCAGTGACAGTAGAGACATACCTAGAAATGGACTTGTTTATTTTCTCTCTCTCTCTCTCTCTCTCTGTCTTTTTGTTGTTGTTATTGTGGTTTTGTTTGAGTTTTTGTTCTTTGTTTTTTGTTGTTTTTCTTCTTCACTGTTTGATCTTGTTTTATATGAATGTGAACATGCTTTCTAGCCTCTTTATGGCTGTGATTTTGTTCTGTTCTTCTTTTTATCTCTTCCTCCTCTCTTTCCCTCCAGTCTTCTGCACCAATTTCCTAAAGTTACTGTGATCCCCCTTTGTCCTCCAGCCTTACTTTTAATCTATTCCTCTTCTTCCACTTCTCTATTTTCTCCCTAACCCATTTTATATTTTAAAGCCTGAAGGCAAAATTGACATATTAAAGACTTGTATACTGCACATAATTTTCTGGTTTGTTTTAGATTTTGTTATATAACCACAAATCTATTTCATATGGTTTAAAGTGACAAATTAATGGTTAGTTCAATTTATCATTTTCTAGGCTATGTTTAGTGCTATTGTCATTACTGATGATACCACTGTAGCCAAAAGTGGCATAGTCATTTTAAACAGCTGTTCTTGCTTGTATTTCAAGAAGAGAAATAAAATTTCAAAAGAATGAAAAGATGAAGTAGGGAGCCCTACATTCATTAGATAAATTTTTTATATTAATGCAAAGCAAGAAAAAGACAGAAATTTATCTTTGCCTAAAAATACTTTAAAAACAACTACCCCTTGATTCTGCTCTCTCTACCTACCAATCTACTGACTCACTCTCCTTGCAAAGCTTCTTCAGAAAGTTGTTCACATGCACTCTTTCTATGTCCTCTCTTATAGTCTTTTATTTTTACAGTGCTGGGGATTGAACCCAGCTTCACACATACTAAGCAAGCATTCTGCCACTGAGCTACATTTCCACATCTCCAGCCCTTGTTTAATTTTGTTTAATCTTTAGTTCCTTCTTTTTTAATTAAAAAAAAATAGTATTTATTTATTTTGAAACAGGATCTTGCTATGCAGTTTAGGCTGGACTTCAATTCACCATGTAGCCCAAGGTGACCTCAAACCCACAGTGACCCTCCTGCCTCAACCTCACAAGCCCTAGCCCTGCTCCTAAATGCTGGGATTACAGGCATGCATCATCACACCTAGTTTTTAGTTCACTCTAATCTGCTTTCTGTCTCCACTTCCCAGTTGAACTTGCTCTGACCAAAGTCACCAATGATGACCAGGGCCATCCTGTTACAACTGGGTCTTCTAAGTCCTTGGACAATGTCACCTCATCAATACCTTTTAGAACTTCTGGATCTTTTGAACTCTAGATACTGCTCCTTTTTGCTATCCTTCTGATTTGACCAGCACCCCTCATTCTCCGGGTGTTTCCTTCATTAAACCCTTTAACCTTAGATTTTGTTAGCATTCCATAGGGTTCCTACAGCTCAGCACTCAGTTCCAAGGACAACAGCCTAACTCTTATGATTTTAGCAGTATATGTGCCCTTGTTCTGTGTGTGACTCTTTACAACCCAAAATCTAGCAGTGCTATGTATGAAATTATCCAGATCTTTACACCTCTTTTTCCATCTTCCTGGCCAATAGTGAATCCACTGTCTTTCCTGAGAAATTTTCCTCTTTCCTGGTTTGATCTGCTTAGAAAACAGGAAGCCATGTAAATGAGGAACTAAAATGAGTGACTATGAGAATTGAGGGATACAAATGGTTCTTTGGACCCATAATAGAAAAGAAGCAGAGAGGCAGAAGAAGAAAGAACTGAGGATGTTTGTCTGTGTGGAGGAAAGAACTAGTGGCTACGGAGAGAAAACCTGCCCTAACACAAAAAGAAATTATTGGATGAAGTGGGCAGACTTTGCAGGCTGGAGGACACATTGGGAGAAAAGGAGCTGGGATTCAGACCTTTGAAGTCCTCAGACCTTTGAAAGCAGAAAAAGAGCATCACCCATTACTTCTTGCAGTCAGTTCCCTTTGCTCTCTGAAATTGGCCACATAAAATTTTTTGACCAACCATGCACACTGAGGTTGGGGCTGAGAAGGCAGATGCTGAAGCCCAGGTGCTGGATGTGTGAACTAGGACCCATCTCGATTAGGTCAGAGTTAGAGTTTTCAGAGACATCAGCATGAGCCTAAAGAATTCGTCACTCTACGCCATGCTGCATGAATTCCTCCATTTTGTTACTTCCGCTGGGACTTCAGTGTCTGAGACAGGGTGGTTCTGCACAGGTTTTTCCCACCCTGTTCAGTGTGAATAACTCTAATGAGATTCAAAAGTCCTGGGCTTTAGTAAAATCATTATGACAGATAATAGCTAAATCATGGAAGCAGCCTATATGTCTGTAAACAGATGAACAGATAAAGAACATGTGGTCTTTACATACAGTGGAGTAAAGAAGGATAAACTTGAGTCATTTGTAAAAAAAAAAGTCAGTGTACCTTGAGACCATAATGTTAAGTGAAAGAAATCAGACACACAAGCTTAAATATCACATGGCTTATCTTGTATGAGAAACCCAAAGTATAAATGGATTAAAGAGCAAAATAAAACATAGATAATAGGAAACAGGGAAAGTTTTTCAAATGGGAAGTGGACCTAGAGATAGAGGAGGGCAGGAAGGAGGGGGGAAGGGGACATAAAAAGAATTAAGATGTGTTATGGACATGGACATGTACCTGATGAATGGAATTATTATGTACTGTAAATGTACTAATAAAATTTGAAATAATTATTATGTACTGTAAATATACTAATAAAATTTGAAATAAAAAAATAATTACAGGAGGAGAGGTGAGAGCAGAGAGAAGATAAGTGAAAAGGAGCTAGACAGAAACTTTGGTCAAGTTCAGACTACTGCCAGCCCAGGGGTCCTGGGGGGATGAAGAAGCATAAGGAACCCAGAAACTGGCCAGGGCCACCAAGGGTGATTATGGAGCTAGAAAACAGAGGCTTCTGACTGCCTGTCCAAGCTCTACCCGTGCTCCCTATCTCTACCAGCCTCTCTCCAGCTTCCCCTTCTCCAATGTGCTCAGCTGATGCCAGTCAGTTGCACATTCTACTCCTCTGCAGCTGCTCCAGCCACACTCGATGTGATTAGCACTCTGCAGCGTTCAGCATGCCAGACCACTGCCTCCTTCTTCAAACCAGCTCTCCCTCAGGCTGCCGTGATGTCATGTTGTGTGGGGTAAAGCTGCCAGCCCCAGCCCCCCAGGGAGAAAAACAATGAGATGCCAGGTTTAGAGATGTCCTGTTGTAAGACCTCTCTGTTTCATCAAAGTAAGTTCTCAATATTGATTCATCAATTGGTGTTTCTCCCTCAGCTCACAACTTTTCTCACACAGTTGACTGAAGGAAAAAAAAAAACATCCCTTTAATTCCTGTGTGTGTTAGTAGTACAGAGTAATGAGATTTATAATGGTGTATTAGTAAATGCATACAACACATTTTTAATATTTTCATCCCATTCCCTCTCCCTTCTCTCCTCCATCCCATTTTCCATCTCTAGATGACTACCTTCTAGTGTCCTGTCCTCTCTCCTTTGGTTTTTTTTTTTTTTTTTTTTATTTATTTATTTTTAGTTTTCAGTGTCTGGCTTATTTCTTCTAACATGATGGACTCCAGTTCCATCCGTTTTCCTGCCAATGACATGATTTTGTGCCTCTTCATGGCTGAATAATACTCTATTGTATATATAAGCCAAATTTTCTCATTGAAATGCTCTTGAATGCTTTTGAAATGTATGTAACCATCTATTATAGAGGCTGATGGCCTCAAATCCATGGTTCAAGCATCTGTCCAGGTATTTAGACCTTTCTATCCAACTTCCTGCTGACATTGCCATCATGATTTTCCTCTGGTCCATCAGATTCATCATGTTCAAAAGAGAAGTAAGCATACTCACACACACACACACACGTACACACACGTACACAACCTGCCATGACAACTGCCTTCTTCCCCTAAATTCCCAGCCTAAATGCTTCTAATCACCTCCAAGTTAGAAATTCAGTCACTTCCATCTTCAGTCACCAAGACTTGCCTGATCTACTCCATGTCTACTAAGAGTATCCCAGTAACTGTATCTAATGCACCCCCGGCCTTATCCTTACTTCTTTTCCCATGCGTTCCTGCTTTTCATTTTGGATTTGTCCAGCTCTAGTTCTTCTGTCTTAAAGTACCTTCTTTCTATGTCTTGCCCTCCACTCTTACCTGAAATTAGCTCTAAATAATACTTGTACATTTTAATTAGCCATCAACTTGTACAAACCTTCTAGAACCCCCTAGACCAGCTCACATATTTGCAGTCTGGTCTTGCACATTGCTCAGTTCTTACCTTTCTTCATTTGAATACCATGTAGAAATGAAATTGCTTGTGCTAGACTTCCTAACTAGACCGTAGCTCAACTGAAAGCAGAAAAATGTATATTACTGCTCTGTGGGTGAACAGTCTTTACAACATCTGGCCATAAATTTCCAGACAGGTATGGAAAGAAGTTGTGAGGATTTGGTTCAGCCCTGTCTCAGTGGGCACCTCTTCCAGATCTTTGGAAAGGGCTACTTTAGCCCCAGTAAGGTTGTTATGGTTTGTGTCTGTGTGTCCCCCCAAAGCCTCATGCGGTCATGGGGCAAGCTTTTAGAGTTTGACTGATTATGGATGTGAGAGCTACACCCGCCCTGGGGCATATAGTTTGCATATGTAAGGGAGAGGAAGAGGCTGCTTGCCACCATTCCTCCCTTTTTCTCTTGTTTTTGCTGTGTTCTGCTGCCATGAACAGTAGCCCTCTGCCATGGGCCACTCTGCCTCAGAGCCAGCTATGGACTGAAACTTCCACAAACTGTAAGCTAAATAAACCTTTCCTTCCTTCGTTTTGGGCATTGGGTATTTTGTCTCAGCAATGAGAGAAAAGTAACCAAGACAAAGGTATGAAGGGGACCAAGTTTAAAAGGGAAAACAAAAACACTATTTGAAAGAAAAAAAGCAGGGGACAGACCTTATGAGAAGGTAGGGGGCTCCAGAAAGATGCAGGACCTGTGAGCCTTTTGTTTCTGACTGCTTTCATAGAGGGTCAAGGGCCCTTTCCCCTACCTGGAATTTGTCATAATCTGATTGGTTCCCTGGTCTGTCATAGATGGATTCAAGGCCCCAAGACTCTAACCCCCTGTGGCATGGTATATATGCACATTTTTTTTTATTTTAAAGAGAATTTAAAAATAATAAAATAACAACAGAGACAAAAACAAAAACAATAAAAATGATACAGGGTTTCAAAACAGAATGACAGGAATTAACCTTGGTTCTTATATTACACATTGTTATCTTCAATGAAGTTGCTCAGATTACCAAATATAAGAATGCAAGATTGATCAAACTATTAAAGAGAATAAAAAATAATTAAAAAAATTAGAAACGATACAGAGCTTCACTAGACAAGATGGTAGGAATTCACCAATGGTTATTTTAAACCATGTAGTTGTCTTCAAATTAGTTGTTCAGATTACCAGATATAGGCATGCAAAATTGGTCAAAAAACTTTAAGCATTAACTGTTCCTTTTAATAAACCATTAGACATCAGCAGTACAATTTCCTTCTTTCTTTCTTTTTCTTCTTTCCCTCATCCCAGCTGTTCCTTCCTTTGAGCAATTTCTTTCTACGTGCACATTTTGAAGTGCGCTTCATCTGATTTCCTTTGTCTTGTCAGAATCTTATCTTTAGAATTTAAAACCAGGTTAGAAGGAGACTTAGGTACAAGGTCAAGTTAGCAATTAAGTAAGAGGGCTCCACATTAATATACTGGCCTTATAGTGGGAGTGTATATAGATGATAGATAGATAGATAGATAGATAGATGGATATAGATATAGATATCCCCGTTATATATATCTATATATCTATATCCCAGTTATATATATATATATATATCCCAGTTCTGTTCACCAACAATTAGATTCACAAACAGAAGCTTTTGGCAAAATTTTGCTTCTGTTCACAAACTGCACTGGTGATGAACATGAAAGTGGCCATCTTCCCTAGAATCATGAAATGACTTAAGTTTGTGAACCACTAACTGAGGTACCACATTATATATTTGTGTGTGTGTGTGTATTTTTATATACTAAATAAGAGCTTTGTTTTAAGTGGCTGCCCCTTGTCTCCTTTGCATTTTATTGGAAGAGAGTGAGGGGTAGCTACCTTGGTTTCCAGCACCTGGCTTCCCCAGTGCTCCCCAGTGCTCCCCTGTGCTCTGCCTGCTCCTGCCCCTCTTGTCTTGTTAATTGTTTTCTCCGGTGAAGCTTTAACTCTTTCTAGTCAGAAAGAGTTCACCAGAAAGCCCAAAGAGGCCTTTCTCTGTTTACAGATCCCTATTCTCTACACTAGGCAAACCGCTTGCTTCAGTTAGTTATACAAGGTCCTTTGTGCACAACTGGGTTAAATATTCCTTAGTGCTGCAATAGTTCTGAAGTGTGATCATTTAACACATTCCGGTTTGCTTTGTCCAACTGTAACTTGTTAGTGCAATGCAGGCTGTCTGCCCATCCCCTAGTAAAGTTGTCTATCTACAGAGGTAAAGCCAATTGTCCATTTAATAGCCCAGACTTTACTCTTGAGCAATCTTCTATCCCCAGCACTCAAGAAGAGGAGAAGGAGAAGAATTTGATCTTGATCATGGACTTTTGACCTCCAGAACTTGTATTTAATCACCAAGGTATTTAGGTGTGGCAGCCCCAATAGCTCTTATAGGTGTCATATTATGCAACTATTCTCCCTTTTTTTTCACTTAAAATATGTCTGAGAGTCCAATGTTACTACAAAAGCACATACTATGTTCTTTTTAGTGTCTGCATAATATTTCATGCCCTAGATTTATCATAAGTTATGCCATAGATTTACCAGCTATATATTTCCCTTGAAAAACAAAACCAGTTAATATCATGTACTAGCATGTACAAAATTCTGTGTACACATGTCTACTTATAACCATAGGATGAATTCTTTAAAATAAAATCACAAATAGTATATGCACTTAAAGATTTGTAGACCTTGTCAAATTGCCTTCAGAAAGGCAATCTATAAAGTGCCTATTTACTCTAAGTTTTGTCTATGCACTGTAAACTTTTGTAAGTTTATCAATCTAGTGGTATAAAAACCAGTATCACTATGCAATTTGACTGTACAGTTCTGTTTTATATCTCACAGAATTGCTGAGATGTTTAGTTAATTACTTTCTATTTATTTACTAATAGAGGAGAAAATTACCTTTGTCAAGGAATAAAGAATAATGGGGTTTGAAAGAAGGAAAGCATTACATACATGTACCAACTCCCCACGCTGAACGCAATCATTATGAACTGCAAACGTCTACTAATAAAAATTTAAAAATAGACAAGGGATATAAAGAAAATTTAGCTTAGTTTAGTTTAGTACGGTTTAGTTTTTAGTTTACAGGTTCTCCAGAATCCCTGATCAACCCAGCATGCAGTACACTTAACAGGCTGTCAGATATGTCTCTTTCTTTCTTTCAAACACTCCCACCCCAATTAGTTTGTTTCCCTCTTCAGATTTTTTTCAATATTTTGCATTTTCTGTTCTGTGCACTCTTGGTTTCTGTGCATAGCACAGCCCTAGGAGGTTTGAAAAATGAGACTGACCATTCCTTATCATGTGAATAAAGCCCAAATTAATTGTGGAATTCAAGTTACCTTTCCATTTCCAGGATCTCACTCAACTATTGCACATACTAAGTAGCTAAACAATCACCAAAGTCATTAAATCTAAATATATATTTAAGAACTAAAGATGAAGAGGTGTACTGGATCAAGATCCAACTGGGAAAACAGAAAACACTTGGCGAATTTTAAAACAGAGGAAATTTAATGCAGAATATTATTTCCATATAAAATGGAAGAGGCAAGAAGTAAAGGAATGCAGAGGTTAACAATGTAATTAGTGGCAAAAGGAAACTGTTACTACAACCCAGGGCTGGCCTGACTCCACAGAAGCTAGAACTTCTGCTCCCCTGTCCAGTAGGCTGTAGCCATTGAACAAATAGAGCCAGGATCATACCCACTGCTTAAGTCAGAGAGTAGACATATGCCAGCTGTCCCATTCTCCTGCCCTCAGCCAATATGTTACCATGGAATGGGCTGATACAGTCCAGGTTCTTGTGTATGTGGAAAGAACTGCCACATGTACACCCAGTGGCACGTGGCAAGCAGCTACATTTATTAAAGATCATGGGAAGCTGTACATGGGGCAAGTCTGCGCTGACAAAAGATAGGGCACAGACAGAGAAAAAAGGTGCCCTGGTGACAGAAAAGTAAAACCACCACACACAGGTCATAGCAAATGGAAATAGCAGCAACAATCCCAGATAAATGAGGCTTTCAGATCTTAAAGGATACATACCTCAGTTCAGGTGCCTCCCCCTGCATCACTAGGTGCAATGGACAGGAATGACTGACAGGGTGCCGAGTCATCTTAGGGGATTTCAACATGCATGCTTATCTAAAAATTCACTCTGATCTTAATTGTATTTATGAGATATAGTGAATATTTATAAACACTTAATGAGGTGGGAATGGGTGAAGCTGGCTGACGGTTAGGCTAAGAGATCTAACACACAAGTGCTCTCATGTAGAGCACCAGAGCTCTCCTGGGGTTTTGTTATTTTCTTTTCTACCTTTCTTAGGACAGTAGAAAGAGGACTAACCATAGGGTGCTGGTTAGAATTAAATGGAGGGAAGGGAGTGATTTCCTCAGCTCCATTTTTTCTAACTGTGCTAAATATGTTCCATGGTCTGAATTCAGCCAGATGATTCAGAAGCCTTGAGAATCCACCATGCGTACAGAGCACAGGAAAGGCAGAGAGCAGGCCAGAGTGCAATGGCTCATGGCACACGGGTGTTTTGTGTTGGGTGGAGAAATGACACTAAAAATAGAATCTGAAATCTTAGATTAAATTGCTGACTTTGCAGATATTTATGTGTTATTTGTTTCTGTGTGTTCTCATCAGTTCAAATGACATCATTACTACTTAACTCAAAAGGTTAAGAATTAAAATGAGAATCTGCCAGTGAGATCGGCAGAGAGAGAAATATCTGCCAGGATGAGTTAGAACTGGAGGCTTAAATCATGGCTTCTAAAATGTACATGTACATGTATGTATGACGTGTGCATGTATGGGGGAATGAATATACGTGCATGTGTAATGTGTATGATGTACATGCATACAAACATATTTTCCTAGCTCTGTCCACTGAAAGGGCCTAGAAGCAAAGGTGCCCCACTATCCAATGAGCATATATAGTATCTAGAGCTTGGATTCTGTTACTATTGGCCACTAAAAAGAACTGTCGCTCTGCAGAGAAATGGCTGACCAAGAATTGGGGCATGAATGGTGTAAGATAAACCTAGAACATCATGTTATGCCTGAAAGTAAGGAAACAGAATGAGGGGAGCATGTCATCCGGACACAGGGGCCAACTGGAAGGGGTTTCCTCATGCCAACTGTGAGATAATTATAGTACCAAAATAATTAAGGATGATAATGAATTATAATATTATTAACTGGGTCAGGGAGATAGCTCAGTGGCACAGTGCCTGCCTGGCAAGAGCAAGGTCCTGAGTTTGATTCCTGGTACAAAAAAATACCAATTGACTACATGAATGTAGAATCTATACTGAAAATAAATTAATGGCAAAATAAAGAGAACAGTGGAGGAGAAGCCAGGCTCTCATTTATGATAAATACTTAATGCTAGTTGATAAAATTGGAAAGAGTGCTGCAGTTGGGGGAAAAAATAATTTTACATACATAATAGCAAAGATTGGTCTGTTATGGTTGATACATCGTACCAACTTGGGGAGTATAGAGGTTTGGCTAAGTGACTCAGCAGTTCTACATCCTGGGGTGCAAAGGACATGCTTTTCCTGCTCTAGGATGTTATTCATTGTGTCAATATGAGAAGTTTACAAGGTTAACTATGTGAATGCCTCTCCCTGGGTGGGGGTAGCCTTCTTTCAAGATGAGGGAGGGAAAGCGGCTCGCATGCACTGCCATTCCCCCCTTTGCTTTTGTTTCTTTGTATCGTCTGCCTCGGAGCCAACCAAGTATGGACTGAAGCCTCCACAAACTGTAAGCTAAATAAACCTTTCCTTCCTTAATTTTGGGCATTGGATACTTTGTCTCAGCCACAAGAGAAAAGTAACCAAGATGTGGTCCAAACAGGAATTCAATATAGGTGATAAATCCAAAGGGAGACTTTTGATAAGGCGCAGGATATTTACATGATCTTAGAAGTGTGTCCTCAGGTGTTGCATTAGTAGAAAAGTCAGACAACAGCTTGATGTGCTGATGAACATCTACACTGAGCAGCACAGGACCATCACGTGCCCCCTGATGCAATTCGACAAGGACACAACATGACCCCTGGAGTATTTGGGTCAAGAATATATGACAGGAATCTAGTCTTGAAGAAAGATCATGAGACTTGGGACAAAGCATCATCTCAGCACCTGCTTCCTCTTGATCTCTCCCCTGGGGCCCTTGGCCACAGAATGCAGAATCTATGCATTTCATCACCACAACACCTGCTGTAAGGACAATTGAAACCCTTAGGTAGGGTTAGATTAGGGAACTGGACTCTTTTAAGAAGTAGAAAGGAAACAGCCTCTGCATCTCAGCAAGCAGCTGAGCTGACAGTCTGTGGTTCTGACACCTGCCTCTGTGTGAGCAACACTGTCTCTCCTAGTACAGTTGCGGTGCCTACGCAAATTCCTCTATTAGCGCACTATAAGATTAATAATATCCCATAGTTATTGCAGGCTGATCAGGTCTGCAATCTCCTGAATGAGTGCATGGAGAAGGCTACATAAAAAGAGGCAAGTGGAGTGATTTCAGGGCTCTAGGAGAATCAAAGCCCTCTCACAGAATTCAAGATTCTCTCAGAACTAAGACCAAGACCTTCTCTGGGTGGCCCATATTTATTTAGTTATCAAAAGAAGGGAGGGGAGGATTTAAGAAGGGCATAACCACTCAAGGACTTCTCCAAGTAAGTTATTAAATTAATCCACCCAGATGCCTGAGGCTACAGTCTTTATCTAGTTGAGGTTGGATCCAGGTGTCCTTGGCTGTGATCTTTTCTTATACTTTGAGGCTTTCCAGCTTTATCCACCATTACAGACCTTAGTCAAGATTAGTGATTCACAGAGGTTAGCTTACTATGAGTCCATCTCCAGACAAGGAGCCTAGGCCTTGGACAGACTCACAAGTAAACATGGAAAAGTCAATTGGTCAATTTAAGACCTGCTCAGGGCTGCTTCATAGTGTTCTCCATCAGCCCATATGACCAAACTGCTAGAAATAAGCTCATACCTAATCAATCAAGTGTCAACCCTCAAGGGGGTGGAGACAGGACCACTATCCTATAAAATAAGGCTGTAGCCCCAGATTCATCAGTGTCTCAGCTCTGGACTGTGCCAGTCTTGTGCTCTTGACCGCTTCCTCTTGCAATACCTACAGTAAATTACTTTTGCTTTGCACTGGTTTTCTGCTTGACTCCTCTTCTTCTTTCTACATTGGAGAGAGAGAGAGAAGCCCAGTAAGGGTGAGTCTAGAGATCCCTAGACTCCAGACCCACTGGATGTAACACCGCCTTCAGGGGAAGGGAATTTGTACCCTGAAAAAGAATGAGTCCTCTATGAGATTGAAGATCATAAAAAAAGAAAGCAGTGGTAAGTAGGAGGTAGCACTGAAGCCTAAGGATATTACACAGTTCTTCCCCAAAAAGCTAAGCATGGGTCTGGCCACTACAGTGGCCAAAAAGTACAAAAAGTAGCAAGTCCCAGGGGGTCAGACCCATAGAAGAAAAGGACAGAATGCACAGGCCTTACAGGCCCTTTTTCTTGGAACAGAAAAACAGCCTATGTTAGTAATTGTATATGAAAAGAAATAAAAAGGCTTGAGGATGTGATTTGATCTCTTGCTCTCCAACCCAAGCAAATAAAGACATTGCCATTCTGGGGTGTCAGAAGAACTGCAGAACTTCTGACTTTCACAGCAAGGGCATCAGTGCAAATACTAGATGCTGCCAAGATAAAGACTTCTGCAGTGAGTTTTAGCAGTGGGCTTCAGTCCCCATGAGGTCCTGCTCCCTCCCCTGATGAGTGTTCCCAACTCAGTCTGTGTGTGTGATGAGGTAAGGAACACTGCCAGGGCCCTAGAGTCATTCTCCTGCCGTGGGTCTTCTGAGATGACAGGGCTCTTTTGCAAATTCTTTCTATGGTGGGTAGATAGACCCGCTTGGTCTGTTTCCCTTGGTCTTTTGCGTTTGTTTGTTTGTTGTTGTTTTTTTACACATCCTTGCTTCCTCTTTCTCTTTCTTCAATAAAACTCCTGTGCATCAAACATCAGAGGCATATTTTGATTTCCTAAATTATCCCCCCAGCTTCAGTCATTCTGTGTGTCTGTGTCTGCTTTAGACTTCAACTGGGGAAAAGAGGAGATAAATGATAGCAGGGAAGAGGTAAAGAAATGTAGAAAAAGAAATTTTACAAAATGGACAGAGGAGGATGATCTGAATCTTTCTCAAAGGAAATGGGAAAAGTCAGCTAAGTGTCATCAAATATCCACAGAAGTATGGACCTGAATCAAGGTTTTGAGATTGTAAGAGAAGACAAGCCTTAAAGTGGGAGAATTTGATCTTGGCACCCTAACCTGGCTTGAGTCACTGCAAGGAGGAGTGGTTCTCAATTTTTTCCACCTCAACCACCTAAGTCTGTTTTAGAAGCAAGAAGTCTTAACTAGAAAACATGGTTACACTAAAGACTGTAACATAACGGGGCATGCAGATCTCCTGGGAACGATCTGATAGAGAAAAACAATGTAGACAAAGATTCTCCCCAAACTTGTCTCTGACACATGCACAGCTTTGTCTCCGGAAGGGTCGGTTACTCGAGGGGAGCCACTGTGCCGGGCAAGAGGCTGCGAGGCTCAGTGGACAGGCCAGGTCCCAGAGGAGGGAGCCTGGCCCCGCTCCTCCCCTAGCTATGGGTGGGAACAGTCAGCAACTTTGCTCTGCTGTCCTGTGCTCCAGAACTCTTGCTAAGGGCACACACTACTCCCAGTTGCATAACATGCTCCTGGAGAGCAAGAATCTTCCCTCAAAAGGCTTGTCACAGAATTAAAAGGATTTTGGGCTCAACAGTACTTAGAATTGCTGTGGCAGAAATGAACCTTCTTTAAGCTCCAGACAAGTCCCTAGTACTACCTGTAAAAACCCTTCCCCTAAAAACAAAAGAAAAGAAATGAAAGAAGAAGGAGAAAGAAGAGAAAGAGAGGAAAAGGAACACCTGCCCCACAATTTGAGACTACCCAACTCCATTGAAGGAAGGGCACAGAACTACAGTCCTCAGGAAAGCCTGAGAACTTACCAGAAAGCCAGATTCAATCCTCAAAAATAAGTATCCTGCCCAGCATAGTGAGGCACATCTGTAATCCCAGCTACTTGGCAGGTTGAGGCAGGAGGATCAAAAGTTGGAGGCCAAGCTGGGCAACTTAGCAAGACTGCCTCAAAATAAAAAAAAAAACTTAAAAAATTAAAAAAACATAGAGGGCTAGGGTTATAGCTTAGTGTGAACACTGGGTTCAATCCCCAGTATGCAAAACAAGGAAAGAGGAAAAAAAAAAAAACATATTGTTAGGATCTCCTCAATCCCACAGACTTTAAAGGTGAAAGGTAGGTTCCCTGCAGGGGAGTCAGAGGCCCTAGGATCAAGCATTCTTAAAGGTCAAACACTGCCTCTCCTGTAAGATCTAAGACCAGCGAGAGCCCCAAGGTGGCAGAATGCCACAGGATTCATCCCTTTCTTTCTAACTGATGGCAAAGAATCATAAAAGAAATGCTAAGAAAGTCAGGAGTCAAATGGGCTTCAGGGCACATTTTGAAGTCGGAAAGAACAATACCTTCTATCCAGAACATGAGGTTGATAGGCAAATAGGCAAAAAGTACTTGGATCAGAACAAACTGCTGGGTTATCCTTGAACGAGCAGAACAGTCATTAACTAGGCCCTGTGAGTCCAGAAGTCAGCCCCCAAAAGAGAATTTACTCAATCAAAATTGGGCATCTAAGAATAAAGGATAGATAACAGGAACAGGGAGATAGATTTTTCTCAGAGGGGATGGGAACTAGAGATGGGAAGGGAACATAAACAGAATTAAAATGTGTTCATGAACCAACTCCCATGATGATTGTAATCATTACGTACTGCAAATGTTTACTAATAAAAATTAAAAATTTTGAAAACATAGGCATCTAAGGAAAATGTGAAACCAAAACACACAATGAAAGATTTAAATTGTTTTCTCTAAGATCACAAATAGAATAAACACTCTCACTACTTCAAGTCAATGCAGCACCAAAGAAAGAGACAAGAAAATAAATAAGAGCATATAGTTTGGAAAGAAACAAATGATCGCACGCCTGTAATCCCAGCACTCGGGAAGCTGAGGCAGGCAGATCATTGCGAGTTTGAGACCAGCCTGGGCTACAAAGTGAGCTCAAGGCCAACCTGAACTGCATAGGGAGACCTTGTCTCAAAAAAGTCAAAAAAAAAAAAGAAAGTATCTCTGTTTGCAGACGACACAATCTTTTCTTTCTTTGGTATCAGGAATCGAACTCAGGACCTTGGGCTTACCAGGCAGACGCTGTGCTGCTGAGCCATCTCCCCAGTGACACACTCTTATATGTACAAAAATTCCAAAGAGTCACCAAAAATCTGTTAAATAAGAATAAGAATAAGAATCACCAAAAATCCAATAAATAAATTCACCAAACTTTCAGGATACCAGATCATTATATAAACACTAATTGTATTTCTACACATAAAAAATAATAACTTAAAAATAAAATTTGTAAACAATGCTTTCATAAGAGAATGAAAACAAATAAAATAAGAATAAATTTTAAACAATAAATGTAGGTATAATTTTGTACACCGAAAGCTATATATCACTGAAAGAAATTAAAAACATTGGAGCTTGGGATATAGCTCAATGGCTTAAGTGTTTGCCTGGCAAATACAAGGTCTTGAGTTCAACTCCCAGGACCAAAAAAAAAAAAAAAAAAAGAAATTAAAGACATTCTGTAAATGTCTAAATAGACAGTCTGTGTTCATGGGAACATTTAAATTTGTTAATAAGGCAAAATTCCCCTAATTGGCCTACAGATTCAATGCAGTACCAATGAAAATTCTAAAGGTTTTTTTTCCAAAAATTGACAAGTTATCCCTAAAATTTACATAGAAACACAAGGGATCCAAAATAGCCAAATTAATTCTGCAAAGGAAAAAGTACACTGGACCACTCACAATGTCCAATTTTAAAAGTTACTATAAATCTACAGTAATTTGTGTATGAGGAATTTTGTGTATATTTTGTGTGAATTTCTGGTATAGAAAGATAAATATATAGATTAGTGGAATAAAACTGAGATGCCAGATAAACTCACATTCACAGGGTGTCAAGACAATGAAACAAATAAACTATAGTGTTTTCAGCAAATAGTGCTGTGACAACTATTTACAAAAGAATGAAGTTAGTCACCTATCTTATGCCATTTACAAAAATTAACTCAAAATGGATCTAAGACCCAAACGTATGAGCTACGCCATAAAATTCCTAGGAAAAAAGTCATAGATAGAAATCCTTGTGACCTTGGATTAGGCAATCGTCTCTTACATATGACACCCAAGCTGGGTGTAGGGGCATATGCTTGTAATCCTAGCACTTGTGAGTTCCAGCTCAATCTCAGCAATTTAGTGACTTAGCAATACCCTGTCCCAAAATAAAAAATAAAAAACATATTGGAAACATAGCTCAAAAAATAAATAAGTTAATTAATTTTTTTTTTTTTTTTTTTTTGTACTGGGAATCAAACAGGATCTTGCGCTTGCCAGGCACGTGCTTGTTCTGCCGGCCCTAATTAATTAAAAAAATTAATTAAAAAAATAATAATAATAACACAGACCCCGCCAGCATGGGAACCAAGCTAAGCCGCAGACAGCTGTGGGAGCCACTGTGACTATGCCCCACCTCTCCACACGCTTGCAAGAGTCAAGCTGAGCCCAGGACTTCCAGCTTCGGGAACCTCAGTGAGCTTCCCCCACTCCTCCCCCACAGCGTGGGAGCCAAACTGAGCCCTGGAAAGCTTCAGAGACAAGCTGAACCCCAGAAAGATTTGGGAGCATTGGTGACTGCACCCCTAGCCCCCACACATACCATCACGGGAGCCACGCTGAGCACTGGGTACCTTTGGGCCCTTGCCCCGCCACTCCTGTATCATCACAGGAGCAAGGCTGAGCTCCAGGGAACCTCCAGATCTTCAAAAAGGACAAAATAAAGGAGCAAAATGCAATCTCAGACCTCTACCTCACCCAGAACAAGTCCAAGAGATATTGACATAGAAAAGCTTGGAAGTCATACTCCTGAAATTTCTGAAATGGTAGCAACTGAAGTAAAGAATCAGAGAAGATTTGAGGGAGGAGTGTTTCAATCTGACATTGTTTTGGTAGTGCTAGGGCTCAAATCCATGCTAAGTAAGTACTCTACACCCTTAACCCTGACTTAAATTTAAAAGGATCACTCTAGCCACTGTATGGAGAAAGTACAGTCAGGACAGGGAGCCCTGTGAGGAAAAAGTCAAATTGGCCGCATTTGTATTAATCCAGTAGAACGGTGATAGTGGCTCAGACCAGGGTAATAGAGTAGCGTGGTGAGAAGAGTTAGATTTCTACCCAGCTGCTCTCAAAGATATTCTCCCTTCCTTTCTAGGTAATCCTCTCCCAAGACTTCAGGCTTCCTGTTACAAAACTCACAGGAATTTGTCCTCCAAGCATTTCTGTTTGCACTTCCAGTAAAACCTTCCCTGTGGCTAAGCAGGACAAAGGCCCTGGGGACTTCTTAGAAGAAAGCTAGGGCCACACTGCACTGGAAGAGGGAAAGATTAAGAAAGGAAAGGAAAAAGGAACTGTATCAGTAAGTTATTTTGACACACATTAAATTTTGTCCTTCTGTTCCTTCAGTTAAGTTTCACATATCAGGAAAAGGAGATTATAGGAAAACTATAAAACAATAGCAGTCAGAGGGACAAGTTCCTTGTTTGCTTCCTTTTCTGAATAAAGGGGGAGGCTCCAGGCAGAGCCACAGGATGGCTGAGACACCAGGCCTGCTGGGAGCCAGTGGAACCACTGTAGAATGACCTCTGGGAGACGCTGTCTGTGTGGGAAGTGGATGAAAAGCTTGTTAACCACTAACTTCACTGGCACTCTAGGTTCTCGCCACACTATGAGCCTGGGAAGAAAGAGAGTCTGTTCCTGTGTACCCCCTCAAGATCCTCCGGCCACCTGCCTTTCCCAGCAGAGACAGCACAGGCACAGGGAAGGTCTTACTCTGTTAGGAAGCCCCCTGCACTTTGCTAAAAGTAAGCATTTCATCTAGTCATGGTGGAGCACGCCTGTAACCCTAGGATTTTGAGGCAAGAGGATTGCTTTGAGTTTAAGGCCAACCTGGGCTATATAAAGTGAGATCAAGGCCAGCCTGAACAGCATAGCAAAGACCCTGTCTCAAAAAAAATTTAATAAAAGGTAGCATTTCACATGCAGACCCCTCCTTCCAACTTCTAACATGACAATCAACCACCTAGGAGAGTGTTGTTTCCACCTTCCCTTTCCAGGTCCCACTCACCCACTGAGCATCGGCGGTAGTCTTCCCTCGGTGCATACCCATAGACAAGTGTGGTCCATCTGTCACCTGCTGAAGTCTCTGCTATGAAAGCCTTGGTTTTCTTTTTCAAATCAATGAACACCAACAGCAGACTTTAGTCTAAAGGCTCAATCCCTCATAATCCAGTGGGGAAAGTACTGAACATAAGAGCCAGCAGGGTCCTCTGGATATGGACACTTTGTAGGCAAATTCAGAGCAAAGCTCCTGGGTAACAAATCTCTTGGGGCTGAGCTAAGCATCAGGGCCTACTGCCTCTCCCTACCTGAGAAACCTAGGCATCCCATTTGAGTACATGTTTTCTTAGGCAATTTGTTTATGAAGCCAGGATAGCGCCCAAAATAAGACTCCTTAGAAAAGCCACAGCACTTTCTTTTAGATGAAAGAATTTCAGTTAAGGACAGATTGCTTAAATGGGTAGCAGTGGAGTGTGACAGTAGACACACAAACACACTCACCTCTGGCAGAGCACTAGGGAAAGCTGTGGCCTCCTTCAAATCAAGATAAAACTGTAAGAGGTAATTAAGCTTTTTCGTTTATACAAAGGCAGCCAACAAGGGAGCAGGCTTAAGATGGAGTTGGGCTGGTCAGTCTTAATGAAGAAGACAGCATGTACACAGAGTTAAGAATTAACTCACACCATATAAATCAGTGATGGCGAACCTTTTAAAGCTTTCAATGATTCAAACTACCCACTGCGGTACGGGTGCCATAGTTTCACCACTGATATAGATCATTAAACTAGGGAATGCAGAAAACAAGCACGGAGAACTGACCACTGTAACTTATCCCTCCCCACTTTTACTTTCTTCTCCCTAATTACACAGCAAGATTCTTGATTGGCCAAACAGTGCATGATCAGTGTATGGACACGACATGCTCTGTTTCTGTATAGATCATATTACAGGATGGACAGTCCACACTCAAATACTGTAGGCTAAGTCCACTCTGACCTGCTAAGGCTGGAGAGCTTGCCATCTAGATATAAAAACTCTAGATGAAGAGCCCACTCTGGCAGCCTATCTGGATTCCCTCCTGTCTTGGTTACTTTTCTATCATTGCTGAGGCAAAATACCCAGTGCCCAAAATTAAGGAAGGAAAGGTTTATTTAGCTTACAATTTGTGGAGGTTTCAGTCTGTAATCAGCTGGCTCCAAGGTAGGGTGGCATGACACAGAGGCAACACTTCAAGGTGGCAGAAGACAGCCAAAGCAACAAGAGCAAAAGGGGGAGAAGAGCAAGTCTCTTCCTGCCGTCGGGTGGGTGTAGCACTCATACTATGTCCATGCCCTCCTCTTGCACAGGCTCAGGATGTTTAAAAAGTGAGGACCCTGCAGAGTTACTTAGTTAAACTTCTCAAATTGACACAATGAAAAACAGTAAGGACATATCATTTACACCCTAGGATGTAGAACTACTGAGTTCCTTAGTTAAGCTTTTAGATGTCTCAAGTTGACACAAAGTATCAACCATAACAACTTATCCTTTGTCAACTTGGCAACCAGACAGATTTCTTTAAACTGGTACCCAGATACAAAGACATGCTTATTCTTATCATTTCACAACTTGAACGTTTAAGAACCAGTATTAAATCTATCAACATAATATTACATTAGAACCAAAATATTCCACCCCTGGTCCCCCAAAGAATCATGCACATCTCTTTATGCAAAAGGCATTTAATCCATCTCTAAGAGTTGCCAAAGTTCTAACAGTTTCAGCACTGATGAAGAGTCCAAGTCCCAAGTCTTTTCCAAGGTGTAAGGGAAACACTTAGCTGCAAGCCACTGTACAAATGAAGTTAGTTAAACACTTCCAACATTCAATGTATAAGGTAAACATTTTCATTCCAAAAGTTACAAAGAAGGGAATACAAAGGAATGGGACCAAAGCAAGTCCAAAATCCCACAGGGCAAACATTAAATGCTGTAGTTTCATGTGCAGCATCCAAGGTAATCTGCAGCACATTGTGAGCTCCAAAAGGCTTGGATGGCTCCACCCCTATGGCACTTCTGGTGGTTGTAGCTCTCGTGGCTTCTCTCTTGGGTCTGCTTTACTTCCTCCTTGCAGCTTTCCTTAGATGATCAACATTCCTGGTTTTTGCAAACTTCTGAGGTCTCTACTGCACCTTTGGCTTCACCCTCACAGCTTCACACACTGTCCTCTCAGGTGCACACTGCCTGGCCTCTCAAGCCTTCTGAAATCAGGGTGGAAGCCTTAATTCCACAACTCTTACATTCTGCATACACCTAAAACGAGTACCATGTGGATGATGCCAAGGTCTGTGCCAGCTGGAGCAGTAGGTAGTCTTTCCTCTCTTTTAGCTGTAGGAGTTGAATGCCTGGATCACTGAGCACTCTGAATCCATTTCTATGCTGCTGCCATTCTGGAACATGGTGCTCTGTGGCTTTCTCCTCAAACAAAGTCATTTTTGCAATTTTGAGGCTGCAAAGGGTAGAGAATTGCTGCTCCTTGTGATGCCCTCAGGCCATCTTTAATATTCTTTTCCTTCTCAGCAATCAAGATCTCCTCAGCTTTATTTTTGTAGTCCCCAGGTTTACTGGAGCTTCCTTTCTGGCCAAACTCACAACATATTAAACCATCCCACTGGGTTCTTTGCTCTTCTTAACATAAATCTGGTTAAAAAGCCACCAACAGTAGCCATGCCACAGCCTCAACCTTCAACTGCCTTGAAATTTCTTCTGCCAGATTAATTAGTCCACCACCTTTAATCTTACTCTCAGGCAATGTCTCTGGATGTGAGCAAAATGCAAACAAATGTTCTGCCAAGCCATAACACATATTGTCTGGACTCCAGCAGCCAATGTACTCCTTCCCAGCAGAAACCTCCTGATTCTGATCTTTACTGGCAGGGTTTTATCATACTCTGGTCTTGTGAGCTCTGAGCAGAATCTCCCATACAGAACAGCCTACATCATTCCAGCTCTACTCTTTCAGGTGACATCTCCAAACCTTTCCAAAGTCTTACCACAAGCCATTCTCAAAGGCCCTTGAATCACATGGTCAGGTATAGTCACAGCAACGACCCCATTTCTCTGATACCAAATTCTGTCTTGGTTACTTTTCTGTCACTGCAGAGACAAAATACCCAATGCCCAGAATTAAGAGAGGAAAGGTTTATTTAGCTCACAGTTTGTGGAGGTTTCAGGCTGTAATCAGCTGGCTCCAAGGCAGCAGAGCATGGCATAGGGGCAACACTTCAAGGTGGCAGAAGACAGCAAAACAACAGCAAAAGGTGGGGAAGAGCAAGGCTCTTCTCCTCCCTTATATTGTATGCAGGCTGCCTGCCATCAGGTGGGTGTAGCATTCATACTATCTCCATGCCCTCCTCTTGCACAGGCTCAATATGTTTACAAAGTGAGGACCCTGGCCCCCTACTGGGTCATTTAAACTTCTAAATTTCTCAAATTGACATAATGAAAAATGGTAAGGGCATGTCCTTTACACCTTAGGGTGTAGAACTGCTGAGTTCCTTAGTTAAGCTTCTCGACTTCACAAGTTGACACAATATATCAACTATAAACCCTCCTGACTGCTGGGAGCTTTCTCTCTCCTTACACTCCTCTTAATGCCTCCTTTTTCTGTGATTTCTTTCCTCAACTTTGTGAGATAGCAACTCAGTTTGGATGGTAACAAAAGCATGACAGCTGATTGTTAAACTTTTAACAAATGTCAACAACACTCAAGTGAGAGCTAGAATGTGTTTGTTTGCTGGGAACCTGGACTCTAAATTATTTTGAACTTAGCAATAAACTCTACTGCACAAGTATATACCTGTTACTGATGAGAAAGATTAGACCATATGCAGCCCCGCTCTGCTCCCACCCCACAGTGGTTTTGTACAGACTTACATGACCTAATCTGCAGCTGCTTAGACAACAACACAGACCCACTCATTTCCCCTAACCCTTTTGTCCAAGAACTGTGGATTATACCAAACATTTTAACATATATTAGTTTCCCACAAGACAGGAAAGAGGAAAGGAACAGAATATATACTTAAAGATAATAATACCCTAAATTTCTTAGAAATAATGCAAAATGTAAAATGTAGATCCATGAAGCTGAAAGAAACCCAGACAAACACTAAAAACACCACCACCTCCAAGCTGCTGAAAAAACAATGAAGGATCAAAAGAAAATCTTGAAGACATCAAGAGAAAAAGTCACTTTATGATTGATGACCAAAGATCAGACCTGCTGTAGGATATTCATCAGAAGCTATGCTCTGATTCAGTGGAGTGACTGCTTCCAAATGTTGTTAGAAAAATAAGATCGTACAAGAACTACCACCAAAAAATCTAGGCTGGAATTCTGTCCTCAGCAAAAATATTTTTAAAGATGAAGATAAAATAAATATTTTGCTAGACAAAGAGAAGATGAGATCATTAATTCATCGTCAGCAGACTACTATAAGAAAAGTTAAGAAATTCTGAACATAGAAGAAATATGAGAGTCAATAGAAATTTGGATCCACACAAATATAGAGAACAAGGAATGATATAAATGAGTGTAAATGGAGAAGGCTTCATATTCCATATTTTCAATTACCCTAGAAGATAATCTAAAGTATACTTTATAATGTTCTTCATGCTACCTGTGGTGGTATTATCTTCCTTAAGCCAATGGTGATAAATTAAATATATAGAGCATAATCCCTAGATTGACTAAAATAGTTTAGAAAAGAAGTATAATTAATTAACTTAGTCATGAAAATAAAAAGGAATTATGAAAAATTATACTTAATACAACATAAGGCAATGAAAGTGCCTCTATGGAAAAATGAGAAACCATTAGCAAGATGGTAAATTTGAATTTAACCATATTAAATAGTGATAATACAACCTCCTTCAATTAAAAGTACAGATTGTCAAGTTAATTAAAAACTAAGGCCAAATATTCTATGCTCAAAAAACTTTCCATTGCCGGGCGTGGTAGCACATGCCTATAATCC
>NW_004955412.1:26697978-26699304 GCF_000276665.1 Chinchilla lanigera | reverse complement strand
ATATCATTTTAAGATAGAATAATTCTACCCTTAATGCAAGCCTCAAAATGTGTCTTGAGAAACATCCCAAAGGGGTTGTAAAAAGTTAACTTTGCAGTCCTGACTTAGCCCTGGAATGCTTCTCCAAAGACAAAGAACACCGGGGGCCTGGATAGCCACCTATGACCCTGCCTGGGTTATTTCATCCCTTCCCTGGCCCTAGATAAACATTGTAACCATAAAGGAAATGTATGGTTATCTAAAGGGGGACATATAGAACAGAGTACAGAAAGTATATATCATTGTGGTTGGGCTCATGACCAGAGCCTGACCCAGTCATGTGGCACAAGGAAAACGAGTGGCCAGGGCTACAACATTCCAATCTGCTACCACGGAAACCAAAAATGTATATAAGGTGGGACAAAGGCAGGCCCACTTGCCCACTTCCCTGATTGGCAAATGGGAGGAAGGGTGGCTATCCTCAAAACTAAATAAACTCTGGTTTTGCTCTCAATAGACTCGGTCTCTTGTGGAATACAACCCGAATTCTGCCATTACATTTCAGGGCTCCTTCAGGAGATTCCACAGGCACACCCTGTTTTTGAGAAGGGCCCCAGCCTTCAGACCCCCTAGATGGCTTGGCACCCCAGCTGATTTCAGCTTCCATCCGAGAGCACTAAGGACTGCAGGCCTCCGCCACAAAGAGCAAACAGAGTTCTATACCTCTGACTGGCTAAGATTTTAATTGGCTTTTTCCCAAGGTTGGGCTTGGCTCAGAAGCAGGTTATATTACTAGCCCTCTAGCTTGTATTTCCCCAGAAATGGGTCTCTAGCTTGTTAGGCCCCCAGACATGGGGAGCAGTTTTGGTCTGCACCCTCTCTGGAAGCGTTAGTCTTTCTGGCAAGTGCTGAGAAAGAATTTGGCTTTTTGTTTGTTGCGTTTCAAGCCAGTCTCCAATTTGAATTAGCAGAACGAGCTGAAGGGAAACTAAATTATCTGTGTCCTCTCTGTTTGTCTGTTTCAATTCTTCGGTTCTATGCGCTTGCGTTCCTCGGTGTGCCCATGGCCTCAGGTTATAATTGAATCTGCTGCTTGGATGGGAGGGACCCTGATCACCCTCCTCCTGCCTTTTCAGCCCCTGGGAGTTGTTTACTTGGAAACTTGAAAAGATCCTGACCCGCACGGAATCACTGCTATTGTGTCAAACTATTTCTGTTATGGGGACTGCCCCTACAGGCAGCCTTTCCCCAGCCTATAGCAGACTCAGATAAAGGAGTCTCCTCCTCAGGTTACATTCCAGTCTTGCCTCTCCGGCAGGCTCCTGTGATGAAGCTGGGAGGAAACCC
>NW_004955412.1:26689840-26696511 GCF_000276665.1 Chinchilla lanigera | reverse complement strand
AAAAAAAAAAAAAAAAAAAAATTTCCATCTTCAAAGAAAAAATATAGATAAGTTAAAAATAAAAGATGGAAAAGGACATATCAAACAAACACTAATCCAAAGAAAGTTGGTGGCTGTATTATTCTCAGATAAAGTAGATTTCAAAACAATGGATATCATCTTATAGAAAGAGGAATATTAGTAACCAAAAACTTCAATCCATCAATAAAATATAATAATCCTTAATGTCTTATGCACTAACAGAATTCTAAGATGTACAAATGAAAAACCAATGAAACTGAAAGGAGAAATAGATGGACTCATAATAATATGACTTACAGATTTCAAAATTCTTCTCAGTGATTGATAGATAAATTAATAGAAATCACTAGCTAGAATATCTGAATAAACTATACACAATCTAATCTTTACTGACATTTGTAGAACACATAATAAAGTTCGTATTTCTCTCAAGAGTGTATAGGACATACACAAAGATAGACTATATTGTCATAAAACTTTAACAAATTTAAAATAAATCCTACAAAGGAAGTTTACTTACTGTAATGAAATTTAACTGGTAATTCATAACAGAAAGATAACAAAAATCTCCAAATATTTGGGAGTTAAATAGTATGAACAACAAAAATTTATTTCTCACAGTTCTAAAGCTGGGAAATCTACAATCAAGGCCCTAATAGTAATTCAGTGTCTAATGAAGACTTGTGCCCCTGTCTCCCTACAACCCCATATGGCAGAAGAAATCAGTCCTTCTCTGTGGTACACTTTTTTTTGGGGGGGGCAGGGGGCTCTTTTTGAAACAGGGTTTCACTGTGCAGTTCAAACTGGCCTTGAACTCACTTTGTAGCCCAGACTAGCCTCCAACTCACAGCAATCCTTCTGGCTCAGCCTCCCAAGTGCTGGAATTACAGGAGTGCACCACCACACCCCACCTTGTGGTGCAGTCTTTTTGATGAGGGTGTGAATGTCATTTGTGAGAGCTCCACCCTCATGACCTAATCACTTCCCAAATATCCACCTCTTACTATCACAGCCGAGAGAGGTGCCCCTCACCTATAATCCCAGCACTCTGGGAGGCTGAGGTAGAACTGTAAATTTGAACCCAGCCTCAACAATTTAGAGATTTACTGAGACCTGGTCTCAGACCTGTAGTTCAGTGGGGAGGCCCTGGATACAACCCCCAGTCCTGCAATAATATTTTTAAAAAATAGATAAATGCCATCACATTCAGGATAAGACTTTAACATATGAACACAGATACAAGAAGAAGCAAACACTGAGTCCATAGCAGTCATAAAAGAAACTGACAATTTTATTAAATTTGTAATCTACATATATTTGGAAACTATTGTTTAAGAAACTTTGAAAGGCCAGGCACTGTGGCGCACGCCTGTAATCCCAGCACCTGGGAGGCTGAGGCAGGAGGATCATTGTGAGTTCGAGACCAGACTGGGCTATAAAGTGAGCTCAAGGCCAGCCTGAACTGCAGAGCGACACCCTGTCTCAAAAAGAAAAAAAAAAAAAGAAAAAAGAAACTTTGAAAGATAAGGTATAGACTGGGAGATTATTCACAATATATGTCTTTGACACAGAACTTTTACTAAGAATATATTAAGATTTTTGACCCACACATTTAATAAAAAAAGGTCTGGGGATATAGCTCAGGGTGAAGGCCTTTCAATCCCCAGTACCACAAAACAAAAAAATTACTACTAACAATAAAATAAATAAATAACAATTACAAACAACATCAAGGTCAAACGTGACAGTATTTATTAGTGAAAAGGCTACAAAATGGAGCGTTTCCAGAAGACTAAGGAAGAGCAGTGCGTGAGTGCCTGCAAAATATAAATGCAGGGCTGGGGTGGAGTTCAACGGTAGAGCATGTTCTCAGCATGCCCAAGGCTATCAGTTCGAGCCCAAGAGTAAGGCAGAGACTAGACTTTGAAGCCCTTGTCCTCCGGCAGAACTGAAGATCCATTGAGAGCAGGAGTCCAATCTGGTATTCACTATTGCATGTTCAGAGCCTAATTCTAGTGATTAATAATTAGAAAATATTTGAAAAAGAAGGAGGAGGAGGAAGAGGAAAAGAAGAAGGAGAAGAAAAAAGAGGGAGAGAAGGGAGAGCTTGCTCTGTGCCAGTCAAGAAGGATAGAGGAAGAGAGGGAAGAAGGAGCACTGGGGCTGGTTGGAAAAAGAGCACATCTGCCTGAACTGGATGGAGCTGTTGAAAGAGCAATGCCTGAGGCTGAGTATAGGCAGGTAACAGGTCTTGGGCTGTGCTGGGAAAAGACAGCCCTAAGGCTGAGGCTGCAGGAGTACAGAGAAAGGCTGAAGGGGGCGGGGAAGCTTTGTGGAACATAGGAGAGGGAGAGGGAGGGCTGGGCCTTTCAGAGCTTATTACAGAAAGATGCATTATTGCAGCACGTGAACTCCACTTTAAATTTTGTGTAGAAGAGGGACATGGGGCTGCACAGGCTGCTACAGCTTTGCCGAGCATACTGGAGCTTGTCATCTGAAAAGGAAGAAAGATGGGAGTAAACAATGAATATGTGTGGACAGAATCAGCAACTCAGTGAACGAGGAGAAACAGCACATTACCCTGCAGCCACGCTCCTAGGGGAGCAGGGACATCAGCCATTCTGAGATGACTGAGGTGGCCTCTCTGAGCTGATCTCCAGCCCCTAATCGTGCCCACATGCAGACATCCAGTTTCTAAAAGTGCTACCGGTGGGATTTTACAGTCTTAATTTCTGTCACTTCTGAATATGTTTACCTAGATCTTTGAAGACCACTCAGAGACCCCTCAACAAGCATTCTTTTCCCCTAATAGGTCCGTTGGCCTACTCAAAACTATGGCAGCCCAGTACCAAAGCCAGAGAAACCTTTTCTACTTTTATTGGAGCACGAACCCTGCTCCTAAGAGGGTCACCTCCCTCAAGTCCAGGCAAGGGACACCCTGACAGCAGGTACTCCCTACCTTCATAGATCTTCTGCAGGAGGCACTGCTGGCCACTGTGAGTCTCGCAGAAGCCTTCCTTAGTGTCACAAACTCCATTAACATTTGTCCGATCACACTGGATACATGTCAGACCTGGAAAGGCAGAAGGGGCCTCAATGGTCAGGAGACAGCCAACACAGTGGCTCTGACTGCTGGACAAGGGAAAATGGTCATTCCCCTGAGCAGATACCTGAGGGAAGCCCTCATGGGCTTTGCAGGACTGAAGCTAAAATATTCCCACCCCACACACTACCAGGCATGGACGAGGCTTCAGGAAGGAAGAGATAGGGCTTGCTTCAGGGCATATCCCATTTCTGGGACCACTCTTCCATGTCCTTTTATTGCTTATCTTCATCCTCTGCAAAGAACGTTCCTTGTCCCCTTTCCAATTCAAATTCAGGGTTATCCAGAGGAAAGCTGGAGGAATTAGGACTAGCAGGGATTAGATTTGAGGAAGGAGAGCAGAGGAGCCTGAAGGAGGAGGAGAGGAGTGGGGTGGGCCCAAGGTGGAGAAAGCAAAGAAGAGAAAGAGGTATGGGTGATGAAGTGTGGCAATTGCCTCTAAAAGCCCTGCTCCCTGCCCCACACTTCCCCAAAGCCCAGCAATAATCTCTAGCCACCAGTTAGTCCGCTGGCCCAGCCCTAATCCTTCCTATCCCCACAGGCTCACCTTGCGTGAAGTCCAACAGCAAGGTGAAGCACAGCAAGAGCAGCAGGTACTTCCCCATAGCGGTGGTACCTAGGTCCTAGAAGCAACAGCAGTCAAGCAGTTACTCCAGCTTTATTATCCCAGGCCGAGAGCAGCAACCAATGGGAGCCCAGGCCAGAAGCTGAGTTTCCCCAGAGGCAGTGTGAGGAAAAGGCCCAGGTGCTACCTGCCTCATCGGCTGTCTCTCTCTCCTCCACTAGCTTTTTCTTGCATATTTTAGCTCTTAAATGGGGGAATCATGGCTGTGTGACTCATCCAAAGATAGTATGCGATCAGATGGCTGATGAGCCTGGACCAGTGTGGCATACTGTGCAATGACTTTCCATACCTAAGGGAATGACTTCCCCCAGCATGGAGAGTCCAAATTTAAACCTTCTGATTTCATGGAAATGGAGATGTACTGGGCTGTTATTCCAAAAGCCCTAACCCCAAACAACAGATTGGGATTTATCTATTAGGCGGGATGCAAGCCCAACTAGACTTTATAAACTTGATGGAATTTTAAAACATAGATCTCCAGAAACACATGTGTAGCTTTGGTGTCTCAGCAGCCCTAGGCACACTTTAGACCCTGGATCCACTCTTACTTAAATGTGGACTTTAAGAGTCAGCCTACCTCCTCTCCTCTGTACCTTCTCTTCCACCCTAAGAACTGGAAACCCACTGACTTGGGGGACATACCCTGTGGAGGTATAAGGTATAATTATTACCCAGCCCAGCACTGAAGTCTCAGAGATTGTCATTAGCCCACCCAAAAGCAACATAAGATGTGAATTAAAAGTTTGCAATACTTCAGGCTTAACATTATTCTATACGATTCTTTCTTTCACAAGAGCCTGTATAGTAGTCATTAACATTTCTTGTATAGATGAGAAAAAAATCTGGCCAAGGTGACAGAAAGGGTAAGTGGCAGATTTAAACCCAGCTCGAAGGGGCTGGGGATTTAGCTCAGCGGCAAAGCGCTTGCCTGGCAAGTGCAAGGTCGTGAGTTCGGTTCCTGGTACCGGAGAAAAACCAAAAAATAAAAAAAAAATAAACCCAACTCGAAAGACTACACTGACTCAGTCACTCTGTTAGTAGAACCCAAGTCTTGCAACATCGCAAGAGCAACCTGCTGGTGTCCAAGGACCAGAGAACAAAATCCCTGCTCAAAGATATCACCTGTGACCTTGCTAGATAGAGAACCTCACTAATAATAACTCCACAGCATGAATAAGAATGGACGTGTGTCAACAGAAGTAATTTTCTGTAATCTACTAAGAAAAAGTTTTTTTACTAAATGCTTTCTCAGGGTCTCCCATTTAGCTTAATCCTAGAATGATGTGGATGGGAAGAGCTACGTCTTGCTGTGTAGTCTGGCCCTAGAGATTCTTTTCTACGTACTCCCTGGACTTTTCCCCATGGTTCTCCTTCCAGAAGGCCCAGTTGTCCAAACTCCCAGGCCAGAGTCAGTCCTGGGATTCCATTCACAATCCTTCTGGCAAAGGAAAATAGAGGCCCGTGGAGGTGCTGAGGCGCTCAACACTGTGCACTGTGCATTACTGATGGGTTGGGGGTGGGGAGAGAGAGCACCAGAAACTTAAGGTGGGGAAGCAGCATCATTTTAATTAACATTTATACAATTAGTATAATAGGCTTCAAAAAAGAAAATACAACTTAATTGCTTTCTTAGTAGAAACTGCACATACAATGTGGCAAAAAATCATCTCAGCACATGGAGACCACAGAAGCCATCTACTCTGTCTCAGGCTTCATCAAAGAGATTCAAAGGGCACCTCACTAGGGTGTGGTAAGATCTTATATATTTACCAAAAACAATGTATATTTTTAAATATAGTTATTACATATGCAGTATGAGGCTAGTACTACTGACCCTGTTGTGCTGCTGCCAGTGAATCAAGAGGGGTTGAGGAAGAGGCAGCAATCCAGTTCTTAGGCAGATACAAATCAGACCAGACACTACATATGATTTGTTAAGGAATGAGCTGCTCATTCATCTCTGATCCCAGCAGACAAGACCTGCCCAGAGGCACATCATGTGGCTAACAGTGCCTGCAGCAACTTTCACACCACTACCCCAGCCAGGACTTTCTTCCTGGTGCTCCTGAAATCTCTTCACATTTCTCCTCCATTCTGAGTACAGGGACCCAAGTAACTGGGGATCCTCCCAGCCAGGGCTGTGTTGCTCCAAGAAACTTCTCTACACTAGTCTGTCATATGATGTAAACAAAAGAACAGTTATGTACTCTGGAAATTTCATGAAATATTTGCATTCTCTTTGCTAATTCTCCTCTCCTACCTTCAACTACAAGAAGGTAGACTGGCTCCTGCCTGATTCTCACAGAGTGACAGGAAGAATGGCCAAGGATGCACCCAGGAGAGCCCCAGTGCTGAGCACCTGATCTCAGTGAGCTTTCCAGGATAAGACCTAAGCTCAGCACAAAGGTGGCCAAATTCAGAGGTTCTGGATATGCACAGGCTCAGGTAAAGCATACTGTAAATTTCATCAGACTATGTGAGTCAGCTTTCTGTCACTGTGATGAAATACCTGAGAAAGTCATTTTTTTAAGAAGGAAGATTTATTTTGGCTTATGGTTTCAGATCATGGTCACTTGGCCCTGGTGCTTTGGGCCTGGTGTGGCATAGTACCTCATGGCGGGAGTACATGGAAGTAGAGGTCTGTCCACCTCACAACAGCCAGGAAGCAAAAATGAAGATAAAGAAAGGACCACAGTCGGTCTTGAAATCCCCTTCCAGAGCACCCTCCATGGCTAGACTTCCTCTAATTAGACCTCAGCTCCTGCAGGGGATGGCGACTCTTAGTATATCATTTTAAGATAGAATAATTCTACCCTTAATGCAAGCCTCAAAATGTGTCTTGAGAAACATCCCAAAGGGGTTGTAAAAAGTTAACTTTGCAGTCCTGACTTAGCCCTGGAATGCTTCTCCAAAGACAAAGAA
>NW_004955412.1:26675638-26688440 GCF_000276665.1 Chinchilla lanigera | reverse complement strand
AATAACAAAGTAAAAAAAAAAAAAAAAAAAAAAAAAAATTTAAATGTGACTGAAAAACCAACAAAATTAAATACAGGAAAAATCATCAGGCTTTAAAAAAAAGGCTTCTTTCTGCAGCTCGACATCCCACTGACCTACATAAGGTGGCAAAAGTGTCATAAGCTGCAGAAATTAAAAGGTATTACAGGGATGAACTTATCTCAACTGATAGAGATTGCAGAAATTCGTTTCATGACGGAGAGGACAAAGAATAGAAATTTAAGTAGGAGCAGGAGCTTTTCAAAAAGAACAACCTATGTGGCTTTATCTGGAAATTTACAGGTTTTAAAGGAACAAGCAGCCGCAAAAGGGGAAATAACTAATACCCCTGCTTGCTTCCCAGCTGGAACTCAGTGAAATGCTAATAATAAATTTTTTGTTTATATGCCTGTCAAATTGCAAAGTGCAGGATTACACCTATCTGCAGCTTGCAGAGTTTCTTTTTACCATATGTGACACCTATTCGGGTCAATTTGTGGGGAACAGATTTGTTACTAAAGTGGAAATTAATATTGACTAGTAATTCTGACTCTGATTTTAAATTTAAACAAACAAATTCCAATACTAAAATTAAACAAATAGATTCAAATCCTAAAATTAGACCACTGATGATTAACATGGGATTTGAAAAAGACAAAGGACTAGAAAAAAAAAAAAACATACAAGGACTCAAAGGGCCTATACAGACTACAGCTAAGAATGATGGGCATAGTATCAGATATCAACAGGTTTTTCTTTAACAATGGCTATTGATACTTTTCCCCCAAAAACAGCTCTGCCTTTACAATGGAAAACCGAAGAGTCTGTTTGGGTGTTATGATATGTAAAGTCTTACAGAAGGATTCCACAAACACTATTAAATAAAAAAAGGGAGGAAAGAAGTCTACAAAAGTGATAACATTAACCTAAATTATAGTAAGTCTTACAGACAGAGATCACAGAAACACTTAAAAGAGAAGATCTGAGTACGTGACAGAGTGTATTTGAAGATGTCTATGCTGCAAATTACTGAAAGGGACATGAAAGTTGTTGGTATTCTTAAGACAGAATAAAATACTGAAAGTCTATTAAATACAGGTAAAAGGTTTTTATTTTTTCCAAATTTTTTTTATAAGAGATCTCTGCTAATTGACCTATCAAAAAAAATAAAGTTCTGACTAGACTTACAATTACAAACTTATAATTCAATATGGCCAAAACTATATTTGAGTGCACTCTGAATTTATAAGCAAATTGTCTTGTGTATGTGTTTTGTTTGTTTGTCTCTGCCAGGTCCGTAAATAGCTGTTTTATTTGAGCTCAACAAGTTTCTCTTTTTGTATTTTTTGATTTTTGAGGTAACTGTCTGTAATCTAATTTGGCTTATAGATAAATATTATCTAAATTAAAGATTTGCTTCTTCCAAGTTGCTGGTTGGTCAAAATTATGTTAAAATTGGTTTTATAAATGTATGAATATTGTTGTTTATGTATTATAACTTGAGAGTCTCTCATTGTTCAAAACTGATGTGTCAAGTATTATGATTGGACATTCATAAGACATAAAAAAATGGGTTAAGATAATTAAATAAAAATCCCTTGGGGTGGAGAGAGATTGTTGGACAGGACTCCAACTGATGAATAAAAAAGCAGCTGCCTGGGATAACATTAACCAGTTTTTATTCATTAATAAGGAGCCCCAATAATCTCCATAGCCTTATGGGAGACACAGCAATAAATATTGTTCAAAATATATGATTGTGATATGTTTATATTGGTCATTGTCCGAAGGTTAAAAAAAATAAGACAATAAGAATAAGGTTTTCTGATTAAAAGACGCTATTGGTACCAAACTGAATTAAGAAAACAAAATAATGACAATTTGTTATTGCTAATTAAATATACTCATGCTTTCAAAATGTACAGCATTGTAAAGTGTGAAACTGAAATTGTTTATATAATACTGGACATCTGCCTTTTCTCTTGTGCTCCAGATATTTGTAACAAGAGGTTCATGGGTCATCATTTGGATAATTTTTTTTAACAAGAACTTATGTGATGTACATGCTATGTATATGCCACTACATTTAGAGATGATTAGATGTTAAACAGCCCAGTGTTACACACTTCCTCAATGACATCCTATTGGAAGAAAACAAGTTAAATAAAAGCTTCTTATGTAGTAGATAGGGGTGGTTGACTAAAACGGCTAATCTATTCCAATATTTAATATGTGACTTGAATGTGCTTAAAAATGTGTTTGAATGTTACACATTTATATGTTTTTCATAAATGTCACCATTCCTGTTATGTTACAATACTATGTATGGCTTTTGATTTCAAACTTTCTTTGTAAAACTACATAACTGTTGTCTGTTAACATTCTGTAGGGATTCAACTACTAGAACATGCATGATTGGTAAGAAATAATAGTTCTCTGGCAATACTTTATATTTCAAGGTGCTTGATACTGAGATAAAATTTTAATAATTAAGTTCACTGCTCTCATATTACAATATAATGCCATTAATCTTTTCTGCTGGATGTTTAACAACTGAGGTTTGGAGACCAAAAATTAGAGAGATAAATTGGTTTAAGAGGACACCAATATTTTGGCCAAAGCCCTCCAAGGTCAAATAGGACTCAGGACATAAGAGAACCTCTGCTGTCATATCATGCAACTTGGTTGAGTCACTGATTTCCCTATCAAGGAGATTATGAGACCACAGAGGAAAGTGACTGTACGGTTTATAATGTGCCTAAGGAGAGTCACCAGTAGAGAAAAGTCTCCCAAGCTTTCAAAGAAGGCAACTTGGTCAAGCAAAGGCTGTGACTCATCCAAATGGCGGCACTGACAGAAGTATTAAGAGGCACTGCACATGGTTCCAAGGTAAATCCTGAAGAGTTAACTGACCTTGATAGGAAGGAATTAATTTTAATTAACACAGGTCTCACTTTAACTTGGTCTTGAACAACCAACAGAAAAGTATAACTACAAGATATTAGATAAATGATAAATGATAATAATAATAATAATAACAAGGTGTTCCAATACAATTAGTAACATGGGGACAAGGGTATGTTTGTGTGTATTAACAGGTCATAAAACATCATTATGGATGCTATCATGGAACATGGTACCATAAAAAGAGAGATATTCAAACCTATGGTAAATACTGCTGCCAACAGACCTGTCATGGATTCTGCAATGGACTGATTCTATTAACCTGCTTGTGTCTTCTACTTCTGTTCTGACAATGTTAGTCATACTTCAGCTGCTACAGTAGGAAAGACGTCCAGCCCAACTGAACAAAGAGAACACCTCTACAACAACACCCTCGAGCGCCCTCAGGTGGACTCTATTGGACCTAGCCAGGTCATACTTGCTTCCCTACACCTTCCTTGTGAGCCAACAAGCTGTGGCGTTCATGGTATATGTTCATCTGATATATAAGATGAAAACCTCCCATTTTGGAGCCCAGGCCGCCGTCATATGACACACTTTGTATTTCTTAGAAAGAAAAATATGTCATAGAGGGGGGAATGTAGGGGACGGCAACTCAGCATATCATTTTAAGATAGAATAATTCTACCCTTAATGCAAGCCTCAAAATGTGTCTTGAGAAACATCCGAAAGGGGTTGTAAAAAGTTAACTTTGCAGTCCTGACTTAGCCCTGGAATGCTTCTCCAAAGACAAAGAATACCCGGACCTAGATAACCACCTATGACCCTGCCTGGGTTATTTCATCCCTTCCCTGGCCCTAGATAAACATTGTAACCATAAAGGAAATGTATGGTTATCTAAAGGGGGACATATAGAACAGAGTGCAGAAAGTATATATCATTGTGGTTGAGCTCATGACCAGAGCCTGACCCAGTCATGTGGCACAAGGAAAACAACAAGTGGCCAGGGCTTCAACATTCCAATCTGTTACCATGGAAACCAAAAATGTATATAAGGTGGGACAAAGGCAGGCCCACTTGCCCACTTCCCTGATTGGCAAATGAGAAGAAGGGTGGCTAGCCTCAAAATTAAATAAATTCTGGTTTTGTTCTTAACAGACTTGGTCTCTTGTGGAATACAACCCAAATTCTGCTGTTACACTCCTAAAGGTGCCATCATCTTTTCATAGCACCCCAGGATGAGGATCAAGTCTTTAGCACATTAGCCTGTGGAGGACATGCCAGATCCAAACTATAGCAGACCAAACAGAATGATCCTGATCATTACTGCATACAGAGGCTGGGAATTTAGCTCAGCGGCACAGCACCTTCCTGGCAAGTGCAAGGTTGTGAGTTTGATTCCTGGTACTGGAAGAAAAAAAAAAATTATTGCATACAGTATTACATTTCCTTTTCTGATAGGCTTGGGTTCCAATGCTAGGGGATTTGAAAAGTTTTAGAATCCCAAAGATAAGCAAGTCATCAACCTTTCCTAGGTTACCAGTATACGGGTTTTCCTAGTTGTGTCCTGATGTTTAACAACTAGTTTGTGGAGTAAGGGAGAGAAAGAGAGAACCGTGATTTATAGTATTTGCACATTTTTGTGGTGTAAATGGCAATTTCAAGTTACCAGGCTCAATTTGCTAAATGTCAGGTGGGAAGAGATATGTAGTGGCACACCATTCATATTCCCAGCATACTGGTGCTACAGACTAAATGACCTGCAAGACATAGACAGTGGTAAAGTGTAGTAAAATCACTAAAAAGTGTTTTGAATATTTCATCTTTGGTGTCTAATATAACGTGTTTAATTGTCATATGATACAGTATGATCAACATATATGGTGAATGTTTAAATTTTTAAAAATTATTACAGTAAAAGATAAATTGCCATTAATCCCCCTCTGAATACTTCTTCTTAATTTAAACACACTTATCCCATCATTCTTGCCACTTTCTGAAGCAGTTCTGGATATCCTCTTTTGTGAGTATCTTTAGTTGTGTTATTGTGGTTGCCTCCATGTCCTGAATCAATTCAAAACACTTCTTTAAAAAAAAACAAAACAAAACAAAACAAAAAAACCCACTTCTTTTTCATGGTCATTCTGACTTTAGAGAAGAACTAGAAGTCATACAGATCTGGTGAGTAAAGTAACAGAGGACCTACTGTAATGTTTTTATGTGGCAAAAACTACAATGTATGTTTAAATTTTAAAATGTAGTAAAACACATGTTGCCATTAATCCTCCTGTATACTCAAAGTACTGTCCTTTACTTTGAACACACTTATCCCACAACTCTTAGCAATATTTTTACTGTGATTTTTTTTTTTAAATTTAAACATTCACTGTGTTTTCTTTATCATCCTGTGTACATTTTGTGGTACTGGGGATTGAACCTAAGGCCTCATGCTTGCTCTACCACTGAGCTATGTTCCCCACCCTGACTCCTTTTTAATTTTTATTTTGAGACAAAGTCTCACTAAGTTGCCCAGGCCAGCCTTAAATTTGCTATCTTCCTGCCTTAGCCTACAAAGTACCAGTTTATAAATTAAATTTTAATTGTGACTGCTCAACAATCATCTCATAAAATTTCTGAAACTTTTAACAGTTTTCATAAGCTGGCACAGACCAGCCCCCACTTGCCCCTGGTACAGCCCCATTTCTGTAAAGATGGAAGGTAGGAATTGGCTTACTCCTTTACTCACACAGTTCCCAGTGATATCACTCATCTTGTCCCTGACTTGGTTTACCACAGACAGACAAATGCCTGTGGATAGCTAAGCAGAAATTGTTTCTACATTTAAATAGGCCTTTGGGGCACTCATGAAATGACAGTGAAGAAATTACTGTCACAAAAAGACCCTGAAGATGAGTCTAGCTAGCCCTGTGGATACTGTACTACTGGCAGGATTATAAAGCTATAGAAGCTTATCTGGAGAAGCTACGTAGGGAACATTTTTATTTGGAGTTTCTGCAAATCCCCTTCCAGAGCACCCTCCATGGCTAGACTTACTCTAACTAGACATCAGCTCCTAAAGGTGCCACTGTCTCTTTATAGCACCCCAGGATGAGGACTAAGTCTTTAGCATATCAGCCTGTGGATGACATGCCAGATCCAAACTACAGCAGACTATACAGAATGATCCTGATCATTATTGCATATAGTATTACATTAGAGGAACTTTATCATCAGGATACTTCTATAGACCTTACCAACTAGGAAATTCTGTACACTGACTGAAAACCACCTAGGAACTTACCACAGACAAATGCTAAAGTAAATCTGTCAGAGAACCCTCACTGGTGCAAATTTATCCTGGACCACTAATCTGTGACACAAAGTCTCTAAACATTCTATTCCCACCTATTCCATTTCTTTCTGTGTTTATGGGATAACTGCTATGGTTTAAATCTAAAATGTTGCTGGGCATGGTGGCACACAGCTGTAATCCCAGCACTTGGGAAGCTAAGGCTGGAGGATCAACACAAGTTTGAAGCCAGTCTGGGCAACATAGTGAGTGCAAGGTCATCCTGGACTATACAGTGAGAACATGTCTCAAAAATAAATAAATAAATAAATAAATCTAAAAAGTCCCCCAAAATCTCATGCATTTGGAAACTGATTGGATCATGGGGTCTTGTACTCATTAGTAGATTTGTCCACTGATGACTCAAGTATTTAAATGTGCTGTGAAGGTGGTGCCTGGTAGAAAGAGGTAGATCACTGAGGGCAGGATCTGAAATGGTAGCTCCTCTTTTCTCTCTTTGCTTCCTGGCCATGATGTGAGCAGTTTTCCTCACCTAGGCCCTTCTAACATGCAGTTTCTGCCTTGGACCAGACCCTCTGAAACTGTGAACCAAAATAAACCTCTTCTTCTATAAGTTGCAATTGTCAAGTATTTTGTCCCAGTGAAAAGAAAGCTTATACAGAAAATTGGCACTAGTAGTGGAGTCATAGTTGTGCCTGTCCCTGACCATGTGGTTTACAAGCTTTTGAAACTGATTTGTGAGAGGAGTTTGGAAAGGTTTTAAGATGCAAGCTAGAGCAGCCCTAAAATACATGAGAAGTCCCCAAAAGTGTGTGATACTGACCAGAACTTAGAAGACCAGAATGCTGATAGGAATGTGGAGAGTAAAGGCCAAGCTCATATGGTTTCAGTTAAGAACAAGCACTCTATTAAAAATTGGACAAGAGCACATGTGTGTTATACTTTGGCAAAAAGTTTGTCTACATTTTGCCTGTGTCCTGAGACTTTGCAGGAGACTGAGATTAGGGGTAGTGGATTACTTCCTCTGGTAAAGGAAACTTCAACACAGCCAAACATTTAGGCTGTGGCATGATAGCAGGGCTATTTTTAGTCAGATTTACAGTAAGAATTAGGAGCAACAACTAGAACCAAATGATGTGAAGTTTGTTCAGAAAGAAAGCACCTTTAAAGTTGGGGCAAATGCAGGTGTGGTTGCTGAAAAGATTACCACTAAAAAGAAGTTGAATACTTTGCATCAGGACAATAGGAAAAATTGTTTGAAGGCATTTCAGGAATTGGCCAGACCCCAGAATCTGCAGGCTCAAAGATCTAAAAAGTTAAAGAGAACACCTGAGCCCCTAACTTGAGAAGGGCCACCTAAGGAATTAGTTCCCTGGGAAGGATTCATTTCCCTGAGTTCAGCCATCCAGGCACTCAAGCTGGTGAGAGATTTTGGTATCACCTATGTGATGCTGGTTTTTCGGGCACACACAGTGCAAGAGCTGCGGGGGTCATGGAAGTTTCCACTCAGATTTCAAAGAAGACGTGGGAGGCAGGCAATGTGTCTCTGAAGAGGCAATGCAAGAAGCTGCGAGAGTGAAGCTGAAGGTGCAGTAGAAATCCCAGAAAGTTGGAGACACCACAGATATGCATTGTCTTCTAAAAAAAAAAAAAGTCAGAGACAGTGAGTGGAGCCAGCCAAAGAGAAACACCATGAGTCTACAAGTAACAAAGCCCTAGAGGTGAGTCTACCCAAGCCCTTTGGTTATCACATCTCTCCAAAACCTTCCCTGGGCACTACACGTGGAGCTATAGAATTTAATCTTTGCCTTGCAGGATTTTGCTTCTTTGTTCTCATTACTTTCTATTTCCTATTTCCTCCTTTTAGAATGGGAATGTTTACCTGTGCCATTGTGTGCTAGAAGTACTTAACTTTCTTGTTAAGTTTGACAGGGGCTCACAGCTGAGTTTGCCTTGAGTCTCAGAGAATGCTTTGGAGTTGTACTTTTCGGCAATACTGGAACTGTTAAGATTTTGGTGACTTTTAGAGATAAATTAAATGCATTTTTCATAGTAAGATGGACATGAGTCTTTTGTGGGTTAGGGGTAAAATGTCATGGTGTAGATCTAAAATGTTCCCCAAAAGTCTCAAGTGATTGAATCACAGAAGAGTAAGGTACATTTATCAGTGAGTTCATTCACTGATGTCAGTAGCTGAATATGCTGTGGAGGGGGCCCTGATCAGAAAAGGTACGTCGGGGCTGGGGATTTAGCTCAGCGGCAAAAGCACCTGCCTGGCAAGCGCAAGGTCATGAGTTCGGTTCCCGGTACTGGAGAAAAACCAAAAAAAAAAAAAAAAAAAAAGAAAAGGTAGGTCACAAAGTGTGATCTGGAAGGGTGCATTATGGTGCCCACCTTCTGCCTTTTCTCTTTGTGTCCTGGCCACCATGATGTGAGCAATTTTCCTTCACCAAACCCTTATACCATGTGGTTTCTGCCTTGAATAGCCCAACCATGAACTGAACTCACTGAAATTGGGAGTAAAGTAAATTACTAGGCAGATCCTTGCAGCTCTGGCTGTGGGAGGAGCAGCAGCAGCTGAGGAGCATAGCTCTGAGAGGCTCCTGTGCCACCAAGATGCCCAAGAGAAAGGTCAGCTTCACTGAAGGGGTGGCGAAGGAGAAACCCAAGAGGAGACTGGCAAGGTTGTTGGCTAAAACTGCTCCTGCAGAAGTGGAAACAAAGCCAAAAGAGGCAGCAGGAAGGGTAAATTTTCTGACAAAAATGTGCAAGCAAGAGGGAAAAGGGGAACAAAGAGAAAACAGACTGAAGTGGCTAATCAAGAGACCAAGGAAGATTTACCTGCAGAAAATGGAGAAATTAAAAATAAGGAGAGGGGCTGGGGATTTAGCTCAGCGGCAAAGCGCCTGCCTGGCAAGCGCAAGGTCATGAGTTCGGTTCCCGGTACCAGAGAAAAACCAAAAAAAATAAATAAATAAAAAAAATAAAAATAACGAGAGTGCAGCTTCTGATGAAGCTGAAGAGAAAGCCAAGTCTGATTAATCACACACCACGTCTTATCAGTGGTCCCTGTCTCCCTTCTTATACAACTCAGAGGGATATTTTCATCAATTATTTTGTAAATACAAGTTTTTTAGTAGCTCTAGTAACATTTTTTAAAAAGTAAGGAATCCAACCTCATTGCATTTTTTAAGTGTAAATGATTCTTTTAGAGGTGAAATTATTTGCTGGTTGTTTTTTTCTACAACCAGAAAATAGTGGGATATTGAATTATGGCAGGCTTTGACTGTCTTGGGTGTCAGTTTAACATTCCACAGGTGGGAGTTAGTTTTACATCTTGCAATACAAAGCATACTAAATGGTAATTTGGAATCAGTCATGCATGTAATATGTCTTCCATATTTTAAATGACCTCTAGTCACGTGTTGTTTATGGTAGAATTGTTCCCAAAAGAAAACTACTTCCTGATGGGCGTGGTGGCACACGCCTGTAATCCCAGCACTTGGGAGGCTGAGGCAGGAGGACTGTTGCAAGTTTGAGGCCAGCCTGGGCTACAAAGTGAGCTCAAGGCCAGCCTGAACTGCATAGCAAGACCCTGTCTCAAAAAAAAGACCAAAAAAAAAAAAAAACAAAACTCTTCCTGATTGTTGCCCTGTCAGAATCATGTGTACTCTGTAACATCTTTGGTCATGGTAGTCCAGTATGCCTAATTTTGTTAACGTACTGTGAAAGATCGAAAATTTGAGAATGTATTGTATAGGATCCGAAATTGTGTACTGGTGGGACTTAAGTAACACTTTATCAGCATTTGAATATACTGGTGCTTAATTCTCTTATGGAAAATTTGCCTCCAAGTTTGAAGCTGGAAAGTCATGGAATAACTGAAAAAGAAACAATGCGGTTTTTAAAATATTTTTGGTACATGTGTTAAGAATTGTGTACAAAGTGAAATGTCTGTACACAACCAATAAAATTTCAAATATGGAAGACAAAAAAAAAAAAAATTACTCCTCCTTTAAGCTGTATCAGGTATTTTGTCCCAGAGATGAGAAAGCTGACTAATAAAGTAACACAATTAAATTATAGACAATAAAAATATTGCACAAAACTCCTAATTTCAGCTGAAAAAATATTCTTTAAAAAACTCTGCCATGGGGCTAGGGATTTAGCTCAGCGGCACAGTGCTTGCCTGGCAAGCACAAGGTCCTGAGTTTGATTCCCAGTACCAAAAAAAAAAAACCACAAACAAAAACGAACAAATAAAAAACCCTGCCATGCACATTTGCACCAAAATAATCTAACAGGCTAAAGATAAAATAATAAGTAACAAGTTAAGCACCCAGAAATTTGTCTGCCCTTTGTCCCTAGAGTTGTCTCTATGTCATGACTATGCAATTCCCCATAAGAGATTTTATCCTTCTTAATTTTTTTTAAAAACAGAGTCTCATTAAGTCATTAAGTTGTGTCATCTGCCAGAATGGGTCATGGTCTTGTTTGTCCAAATGGCTTCCCTTGAAAGCGTGAGTATATATTCCTATACACTTAAACTCCTTTTGCAGAATGCACATTGGCTGACTCTTACCCTCTAAAGTCTAATAATACCCCTGTTCAGGAGATTGAATGACTCAGGGGAGTTTTAGGCCCATGTTAGAGGGGTCCTGTCATTCCTTGTGTCCTGGCTGACCTCAGAGAGTAAGAGCCAAAATACTGGCTGTCTTCTCATTCCTTTTAACTTCCTGAACTTTGGTCTTCAGTCCTCAGATGTTTGAACACCCAAAAGGTCATTTATACCAATCTTGAAGTGGGTGCAGTGGGTCTTAGTATTAACTATAGTACTTTCCTCTGGATATTAGGAGTCAGTGTCATATCCTATCTATCTCGCAGGGGAGGGCTTATGATTTCAAAATACTCTTCAGGTTATCTGTCAGAAGTCATACCCCTGAAGAATGTTAACAGACAACAGTTTTGCAAAACAAAGATAAAATAAAAATAATACAAGCAGAATAAATCAGATGCACAAAGTTAAATATCATATGGTTCCTCTCATATGAGAAATAAAGAGCAAAATAAAAAGATATAGAGTAGGAAATAGTGATATGGGAAAGAAAACTAAACCAATGCCATTTTGTGTTCCAGTGTTATCTTGAAGCTTAAGTTTCTGTTTAAGTTTGTTTTTTGTAAACGTTGTCATAGTTACCTAATGATACCACCTCATGTTGTCATAAGACCACTTGTCCCCTATGTAAAATGTCAAACACCTTTGTTCCTCTGTCACAAGCTAAGCTCATGCTTTGTAGTATTTCTATAGCTACACTAAATCGTATCAGCACCACCCCCGAGACTCAGAACTAGACCTGGAACTAGAACTGTATAACTATTCTCCCCTCCTATCCTTCAGGGTTGGTGCTCGGTCATGTACTGGGTGCCCACTGCCAGCCTCCAATAACCAGAATCCACAGGTGACTCAATTAAATAAGTGTGTTTGCTGCAACAATAAGGAGCTAGATTTTTTGCAAATAGGAAGGGGCCTAAGAAATGGAGGGAGGAGGAAAGAGAGGACAGGGAATAAAAAAAGAATTAAGATGTGTTATACAAATGTACCAACTCCCCACAAGGAATGTGATCATTATGTATTGCAAACATGCACTAATAAAAAATAGAAATTAAAGAGTATAATAAGTCCAATTAACATAGTAATCTAAGCAATACAATAAATAAATCTAGTTTTGTCTGAATTAGAGTACTTTTAAGTATGATATATTTACTTACACATTTGCTTTATAGGTGGCTAATATCTAGTCTTGCAGTTATTGGAGTGATCTTTTTTTATAATGTACATTGGGCATACTTAATTATGATACAGTTAGGAACACATAAACTTAACAAAGTCTATCATTACAAACAATTTTGGTTTGGGGAGGCACTATGGCAAGGTACTTTTTCTTTTTAATTTGTTTTAGAAGGCTTGTACATGTAGGGAACATAAATGCATTTACCATATAAATAAGTCAGAAATAATTAGCATTGCAACTACATAGAAGCCCTTTACATATCACTTAACTTTTTACTTTTGAGGTAAAATTTAGAATCTATGACCTAGCAATAGAGCTATAATCATATGGTTATGCATTTAATAGGTCTACAAAGCTTCACAGCACAAACAAGAAATCAAATAATTTTGGATTTCTTACAAACTTAGGAAACAGTGTTAATGACCATAAGTAGACTTTTACCCAATGTACAAATGTATCTCATTTATACAATAACAAAATACTCATTGAGCTAAAGCCAATAGATGTGAGCCAGTTTTAAATGTCAGGACTGTTCAAATAAGTTTTTTTTGCCAACTGAATGGTACTGAGTATAAACCACAGAAATGCTAAGTTTTGCTAACCACTTTATATGTTTAAGGCCCAAATGCAAAGCGTATTTGTCTTGGTTACTTTTCTCTCGTTGCTGAGACAAAATACCCAACGTCCAAAATGAAGGAAGGAAAGGTTTATTTAGCTTACAGTTTGTGGAGGTTTCAGTCCATACTTGGCTGGCTCCGAGGCAGAAGATAGCAAAGCA
>NW_004955412.1:26671176-26673478 GCF_000276665.1 Chinchilla lanigera | reverse complement strand
ACTTAGCCAAACCTCTAGACTCCCCAAGTTGACACAATGTTTCAACCATGACAATATTATATGAAAGACAGCACTTAGTGGTTACTGTGCATGTGTCAAATATGTGTATCTTTAGTTTTAAAAAATGTATACATTTATATGTTATAGGCTTTAGGTGCACGTATAGCTCTAGTTCCAGATATAAAGTGTCAAGTATGCTATGATAACCAAAGTAATAGTTACTTAACCAGTTATAAAATGATTTTTAAAAGTTTTTTGATCAAATAATGTTTATTTATTTATTTATTTGTTGTTGTTGTTGTTGTTATTGAGAAAGGGTCTCCCTATGCAATTCAGGCTGGCTTGAGCTCACTTTGTAGCCCATGCTGGTCTTGAACTCACAACGATCCTCCTGCCTCAGCCTCACAAGTGCTGGGATTACAGGCATGCACCACCATGCCCGGCCAAATAGATGTTTAAATGAATCTTAACTTTCTTGCTTGTGTTTCTTTTTCTCAAGGAACTATGCTTGTGTTGGTCACACAGTTTGCCTATGCATCCCACCTTTTTATCTTCAAAGACTATAGTGGCTTGATCTCTTAATTAACAGCTTGATTTTTCCTTACTCTTATTTTCAAAGGTTGTAGTTCTCTGTTTGTTCAATCTCAGGCTGCCACTTCAAAGCCTGCCATCTTCCCTCCTACCTCAGATGCAAGAGCCATATGAGAGGCAATGGCCTCAAAGAACTGAGTGAGAATGATGCTGAGAGTCAGTGAGAACACATGGATTTAGTTCTACAGCAGCAATGACACAAATTCTGCCAACAAGCTGAAGGAAAATGGAAGTGGATTCTCAGAGCAGAGCCCATCCCTAACATTTTGACTTTGGCCTTGTGAGTCACTATGTGGAGACTCTAGCTGATTCCTAGATTTAGAACTGTCAGATAAGGGAGTGTTGTTTTAAGCTGCTAAACTTGTGGTAAATTGTTTCACAGCAATAGATAACCATATACCCCACCATTTTGATGCCTGTGTGATGCCTGAGGTTGGGCTGCCACCTGATGACTATGAGCAAACAGAACAAAAGAAAGGGCAACATGATTTCAGACGATTTGGCTTTGACATTCAGACTTCTGAATGTCAGTATTGGTAACAACTATCTTCAGACTTTTGAATTAAATGTTTCTTATATGCAGTGTATTGTTGGGTCTTACTTCTTGATCCATTCTGGCAGTCTGTTTCTTTTTATTAGTCAATTGAGATCATTTACATTGATGGCTACAACTGACAGGTCTTCCTCATAATGTTATTTTCCTGTTGTTGGTTCCCTTTTTTCCCTTCTGTTTAACTGCTTGCTTTGCCTGATGGATTCATTCTGTTGGTGTCCATGGCATTGTATTCCTTATCTCTTTCTAGAATGTCCTCCAGAACATTTTGGAGTGCTGGTTTGGTGCTCCTGAACGTCTTCCAGTGTTGTCATGGAAGAATCTTATTTCTCCACCAATTTTGAAAGATAGCTTTGCAGGGTACATCAATCTGGGTTGGAGATTGTTTTCTTTTAGGGTTTGAAATACTGCACTACAAGCTCTCCTTGAGCTGAGGGTTTGTGTTGAGAAATCTGCTGTGATTCTGATGAGCTCTCTTTTATAGGTGACTTGTTTCTTTTCTCTAACAGCTTTTAATAGTCTGTTCTTGTTCGGAATTTTTGTAATCTTGACTATTGTATGTCTTGGTGTAGTTTTTTTTTAAATCATGGCTATTTGGAGTTCTACATGCCTCACTTAACTGAGTGTCAAATTCTTTTTTCCCAACTTGGGAAGTTTTCTGCCATGACTTCTGTGAACAGCTTTTTTATGTCATTTGTACTATCTCCTGCTTTTTCATTGACTCCGATTAATCTTATGTTAGTTTTCATCATCTAGCAGGTGTTTGATTTTTTGTGGTTCCTTGCTATTTTTAAGAAATCTATCTTTTCATGATAACTAACCACAATCCTATCTTCTATACCTGATATTCTGTCCTCACATTGGCTCATTCTGCTGCATATGTTTTTTGTGTGTCTTTTTGAGACAGGGTCTCACTATGCAGTTCAGGCTGGTGTTGTACTCACTTTGTAGCCCAGGCTGGCCTTCAGCTCACAATGATCCTCCTGCCTCAGCCTCTTAACTGCTGGGATTAAAGGCATGAACCACCACACCTGGCTTGCTGTGTACACTTTCAAGAGAATTTTTAATCTCCTGGATATCTGATTGAATGTATTTCATGGAGTCCATTTCTTTCCTATGTTGGGCATTCATGGTTTCCATCATTTTCCTAAACTCCTC
>NW_004955412.1:26669775-26670890 GCF_000276665.1 Chinchilla lanigera | reverse complement strand
ATTTTCTTTTTTTTTACTTTAATTCCTGGGTTGATTCTTGCAAATTGCGTGTGGTGAGTTGTTTTATTGCTAGTATTTAGAACCCTTAAGAAATTACTTCTCAGAAGTGTCTTCCAGGTGAGTCTGTTGTAAGATCCTACCTCTTCAATTTATTAGGGATGAGAAGTTGCTGCTTACTTGGCCCAGCCACTGTTTCTTTGGCAATAATTTCCATGGCCAGTAGTATTTTCCATGGCCATAGTATTTTTTATGATCCTTAGGCAGTCTCAGTCTTTTTATACCAGGAAAAACAACTGGTTAGAACAACTATGTTACTTTGGCTAAAATGTACAATCAGCAATAACAAGTGCATCAAAAACAGCCTAGAAAATGGCAGATTTTCTAATGGTACCTTTAACTGTATTAACTAGATATGTAGTTATATAACAAAATCTAAAATGAACCACAAAATTGGATGCAGTAAATAAGCCCTCAATATAACAATTTTACCCCCAGAGGAGAAAATTTAAAAGGAGACAGAGGGGAAAGAAATAGAGAACTAGCAGAGGAAGTGACCAGAAGCAAGACTGGAAGACAAAGGAAGATCATGCAAACTCTGGGAAACCATTACAAAGATAGAAAGAGAGAAGGAAGAAATAAAAACAAAGCAGGACATGGTGGCACATGCCTGTAATCCCAATACTCGGGAGGCTGAGCCAGGAGGACAGCTGCAAGTTCGAGGCCAGCTTGAGCTACCGAGTAAATTCAAGGCCAGCCTGAACTGCACAGTGAAACCCTATCTCAAAAAGACCATAAAAAAGGCTGCAGATGTAGCTCAGTGGCACAAGCGCCTGCCTGGCAAGCACAAGGTCCTGAGTTCAATCCCCGGTAACGAAAAAAACAAAACCAACCAAACAAAAAACCACAAAGAAAGAAAGAGAACAACAAAATTAGAAATCATGTTCACACTCATACAAAGAACCATGAGCCGGCTGCTGTGGTACACACCTGTAATCCCAGCACTCAAGAAGCTGAGGCAGGAGGATTGTTGTGAGTTCAAGGCCAGCGTGGGCTACAAAGTGAGTTAAGACCAGCCTGAACTGTATAGTGAGACCCTGTCTCAAAAAGACAAAAAA
>NW_004955412.1:26661176-26669675 GCF_000276665.1 Chinchilla lanigera | reverse complement strand
AAAAAAAAAAAAAAAAAAAAAAAAAAAAAGAAGATAAAACAAGAAAATGAGAAACAAGAAAGACGAAAAAAGAAAAAAATGTCCACTTTAAAGTGTCTCTGCTGTCATTGGTAGACAATGTAGGCAGACAAGAGTCCAGATCCATTTTGTTTAATCCCAGCAAGTCAGCAGTAGCTTTACAGTGGGGTAGTGGATAATCCCAGTGAACCTGCACCCTCATTTCCACTGAAGTTCAGGCTGGTTTCTGGCTATGAGGCTGGAACCAGACCTGTTTAGCCTGCAGCAATCCATGTGTCTTCTGCGGGTTTGACCTCAGCCTGGAATCACTAGATGGAGCCACGAGTTGCTCTGAGTTCCAAGCTCAGTTTGCTCTCTCTCCAAGATGGCTCTCAGCCAATCACCCTCTCCTGTGAGACGTCTGAACCTAATAACTTAGCAGCCACTGCAGTCTTGTTTCTACTGCTCCATCCCATTGAAGCATTTCTCCCTGGAGGTCGCTGGGGTTACCTCTAGTCACCATGCATCTGCAGGTTTGAGCTGCCACTCCCATGCAGTGAGTCCAGGCTAAGGGGGAAAGCACTACCCCCTCCTCCTTCTTTGAAGTTTCTCTCTTTGCTCTCCTCATGCCTCAGTTCTCACTTCAGATCCTTCTTGGGTCCTAGGAATCCACTTCCCTCCTTCTCTTCCTCACATTGCTATATTCCAGTGTCTAGACACCAAATCCTAGAAAGGTTCTTTCTTTGCTGCTCCCCACTCCAACACCTTCCCAGAAGCCTCTAGACCTGTATCTTTTACTATGCGCTAAAGTACATTCAAAATGGATCAAAGATCTAAAGATCTAAGTCTGCTGGAAGATAGAATAGGTAGAACTCTTAAAGACACTGGTGTAGGCAAAGACTTTATGAATAAACTCCAAGCACACAAGAAATACCACAAAGAATCAGTAAATCAGTTTTCATCATATTAAAAAGCTTCTGCATAGCAAAAGCAAGCACCAACTGAGTGAAGATGGAAAAACTGGCTCTCCACATGCCGAAGACTAAAACTAGACCCATGTCTATCACCATGCACTAAACTAAAGTCAACATGGATCAAAGATTTAAATATTAAAGCAGAAACACTAAATCTACTGGAACAGAAAGTAGGTTGAAATCTTAAAGGCATAGGGGTAGGCACAGTCTTCATGAACAAAACCCAAACTGCACAAAAAACACTTCAAAGAATCAACAACTGGAATCTCCTCCTATTAGAAAGCTTTTGTATTTCAAAAGAAATCATCAATAGAGTGAAAAGACACAGAGTGGGAAAACATTTCAGCTAACTGTCCCTCAGACAAAGGACTTCTATCTAGAACATATAAAGAACTGAAAAAACTCAGACCCCCCAAATTCAAAGACCCAATCCAAAAATGGGCATCTGAGATGAATATGCACTTCTCAGATGAAGAAATACAAATGGCAAGTAAATACATGAAAAAATGTTCAACATCATTGGCATCTGAGAGATGCAAATTAAAACAACACTGAGATTTTGTCTCACCTGAGTAAGAATGGCTATCATCAAGAAATCAACCAACAACAAATGCTGGAAGGGCTGTAGAGTAAAAGGACTCTTCACTGTTGGCAACGTAGATGGTGCAACTACTTTGGAAATACATCTGGAGATTCCTCAAAAAATTAGGATTAGAGATGCCATTTAATCCAGCCATTACCCTTCTGGGTATTTTCCCAGAAGAATTAAAAACATCATAGCACAACGATATTTGTGCACTCATGTTCACAGCAGCACAATGTGCCATAGCAAAATTTTGGAAACAACCTAAATGTCCATTAACTGATGAATGGATAAGAAAAATGTGGTATTTTTATACAATGGAATATTACTCAGCTATGAAGAAAGATAAACTCAAGGCTTTCATAGGTAAATGGATGCAACTAGAGACTATACTCCTAAGCAAAGTAAATCAGACCCACATGTGTAAACACCATATTGTCTCCCTAGTGTAAGAACCTGAGAATAAATACAACTGAAAGGTATAATACATATTGTGAAAGGGAAAGTAACTACTTAATAGGAAAGAACTGGGATGAGGGAAAGAAGAAAAGAAGGAAGGGAAATATATATACACACACACACACAAGATAGCTAAGATAATTATATTACTAATTTCTGTTGGTTTATTGAAAGGAACAGTTAATGTTTAATTGTTTGATCAATCCTGCATGCCTATATTGTAATCTGAGCAACTACTTTGAAGATATCGATAATACAACAACCATTGTTGATTTTCTATGATCTTGTTTTGAAATTCTGTATTGTTTTTATAGTTTTTGTGTTGTTTTATTTTTCTCTTTGTTTTTGTTATTTTGTTTTTGTTCTTTTCTCTTTAAAATAAAAAAAAAATTAAAAACAGAGTGAAGAGATACCCCACAATGTGGGAAAAAATTTTGCCAACTATTCCTTAGATAAAGGATTAATATCTAGAATATATAAAGAACTCAAAAAATTCAGACCCCTAAATTTAAAGACCAAATCCAAAAATGGGCATCTGAAATGAATAGACACATCTCAAATGAAGAAGTACAGGTAGCAAATAAATATATGAAAAAAATGTTCACCGTCACTAGTCATTCAAGAGATGCAAATTAAAACACTGAGACTATCCATCCCACTCTAGAAAAAATGGTTATTATCAACAAATCAACCAGTAACATGCTGGCAGAGCTCTGGTAGAAAAGAACACTTCTCCACTGGTGGTGGGAATGCAGACTTGTATAACCACTGTGGAAACAGTGTGGAGATTCCTCGAAAAACTAAAACTAGAGGTTCCATTTGATTCAGCTATTCCCCTTCTGCCTCAACCCACACAGCCAGCAGGGTCCTCAGAGGGGGTGACAGAAGATTAAGAAAAAAACTAAACACATAATAAAAGGAAAGGTGGGACTGGGTGGGACCTGACTTCTCTGATGAAAAAGAAGTGAAAACCCAGCATGGTCTGTATCTTTGTGCACAGTAAGCACAAACGGGGTTGAAAGTGCAAGGTCTCAGTGTTTTGCTGAGAACACTGAAAGCGAAACAGTCTCAGAGATATCCGTGCTTTAGTTAACAGGGAGGAACACCAAGGCCAGACACCTGCTGAACTGGCTTTTCTCAAGTCCCAACAACTTGTTTACATGGCTTGCCTCTCGCATTCTGTGTTCTTGGGGCTGGCTTTGTTCTAGCCCCCAATGTGTGGTTAATCTCCAGCTCAGCCACTCCCCATACCTTCTTGGTATCTTCCCAACCGAATTAAAAGCATCATACTACAGTGATACATGCACACTCATGTTTATATGGCACAGTTTGTAATAGCTAAATCTTGGAAACAGTCCAAATGCCCATTCTCTGATGAATGGATAAAGATATAGGGTTTTTTATACAATGGAGTACTACTCTGTCATAAAGAAGGACAAACTTGAGACATTTTCTGTTAAATGGATGGACCTCAAGACCATATTCTTAAGTGAAATAAATCAGACAAACATGTAAATACCACATTGTTTCTCTGGTGTGAGAAACCAAAAGTGTAAATAAGGACCAAAATGTGTAATAGATATTGGGAAATGGAAAGAAAATGTTCAAATGAAAAGGGGAACAAGGGAAAGGGGAGGAGAAAAGCACAAGAAAAAAAAAAAGAGTAGAAGGGAAAAAGTGGAAACAAAGTTTTTGTAAATAAGGAGGGGAAAAGAGGTTTAAAGGAGGAGAATGGAAAAAAAAAGATATACCATATACAGGTATAAATTCCTTATGATGAATATTATTATTATGTATATCTATAACGTACCAATAAAAAAGGGGAAAAAAAGACAGTTATGTACAGAAGTGAATGGCAATAAAAAAAAGAAAACTGGGCCATCCACGTTTTAGCAACAACGGTAACCACTGTTATCCCTAGGCAAAGAGGGCAGGGAAAGGAAAATATGTTGCCATATGCTAGTTGAATGCTGGAGCCATAGGAGAGAGGAAATATTACAGAAACCTTGTAATGTAAAAAAAGACCTAGCCAGTGGCATCTGTGGTATGAAAATAGGAAAAATATATACTGCTCTCTTCCCTGCTCCCCTCTCTAGTCTTCTATTGGCTAAACTCAATCTGAAGCCAAACCCAGATTTAGTACCTAGGCGATTACATGCACAGAGATCAGCCTTCCAGGGTAGGATCAAGGCCAAGGACAGCAGATTTTAAAAGCCAAAGAGAAGATAACCAGCCATCACATCTCACTATCAAGAACACTTAGAGGTAGACATAGTGGCGCACACCAGCAATCCCAGTGCTTGGGAGGCTGAGGCAGGAGTATTGCCATGAGTTTGAGGCCGGCTTCAGCTACATAGTGTGTTCAAGCCTAGCCTGAACACATAGTAGACCCTATCTCAAAAAAACAAAAAACAAACAAAAAGAATACTTAAGAGATTAAATGTAAAATAGAGGGTCGGAGATATACCTCAGAGCACAAGAGCCTTCCTGGCAAGCACCAGGTCCTGAGTTCGATTCCCAGTACCAAAAAATAAGTAAGTGTGAGAGAGAGAGAGACATAGAAAATACTCACCGCCTGAACTAGGGGAATTTGCCTTAGGCTTCAGGGCCAACTTGACTGACAGATGAGGACCTCAGAACACAACCCATTGTGAGGACATATGGCTTGTCTCTGAGGTTCTAGAATTCCCAGAAGTTCTGTGTGGTGCAGCATTTGAAAGTCTTCACAGCTCTTGGGTGTCTCACACTAAAGATCTCTCTTTTCCTAAATCTCAATGAACAAGTTCATCTTACTTATAAGTCTTTACCTGCTTGGATCTGTCAGAGGTAAGTTATCTTTCTAGGCTCCAGATAGATGCATAAGGGGCCTCCTTTAAAGTGCTTCTGCCCTTGAAGAAGGAAGTCACTCAGTTACCCAAACCAACCTGACTCAAAATCAAGAGTAACTACATAAGACCAACAGTGAGAGCTCAGCTCCTGAACCACTTGATTTCTTCTAGCCATAGGTTTATAGTCAGTGAGGCCCACTGGCCTGGCATTTTCCTATTCTTGTTTTTTCAGCCATTCAACATTTGTACCTAATGTTCTGTGAGACAGAGAACAAGCCTAGAGGTTCAGTATTAGTCCAGCAAGCATCTGTTCCTACTAGTTGAGTATGAAAGCTTGTTAGCAGTTGCCAAGACAGTATACAAAGAAATGGGCTAAGAAAACTATCTCAACACAATAGGTATATGGACCAGAGATCTTGTATCTCCTTTATGGTTGTGTTTATCCATCTAGTTTTCTGTATTACTCTTTTGGGAATCATGAAGAACTCTGTTCCCTCCTACCTACTACAAGAGGAGCTGAGCTGTCAATGAAATGACAAGTTTTCAGCAATGCTGGCTTTCAGAGATTTTTCTTCTTGTTTTGTTACTTTCAAAAATTTGAGCTGAGCTTGGTAGCACACACCTGTAATTCCAGCACCTGGGAGGTTGAGGCAGGAGGATCACCACGAATTCAAAACCAGTGTGGGCTATATAGGGAGCTCATGACCAGCCTGAACTACATAGCAAGACCCTGTCTCAAAAACAAAACAAAACAAATCAAAAACACTTGATTCAGAAATGTAGATACACAACCACTAGGTGGTAGTATGTGCCAGTCACATAGTAGTAAAGTAAGATCATAAGACCTAAGAGTGACTAAGATATCAGCATGCTTATTCAAACCTGTTTTCTGCTCTATATCAGAAATATTTCTTTATTATTTATTTATTTATTTTGCTGTTTTAACTATTGAAGAATCAGTCGAGCAAATATTTATGTTTTTAAAATAAAAACCCATTGAACACCTCACCAAATCTTATCAAAATACTATAACGCAAAAAAAAAAAAAAAAAAAAAAAAAACAAAAAACTATAACCCTCTTTATTTTTTTATTTTTGTTTTTTGAGACAGGGTCTAAGTTATCCAAGCTGGCCTCAAACTTTCAATCCTCCTTTCTCAGCCTCCTAAGTGCTATGATTACAGGCATGTACCACCACACCCAGCAATCCTAAATTTTTAGAAAGTGACTGATTATAAGTATGTATGTTATAGGATTCTTACAAAGCTAGAGTACCCAGGAGCCTTATAACTATCTCAGCTTACAGATCTTGTAATGCCTCTCAGCTTAGAGATAGACTTTATAACCCAGTCCTTATAGTCTTCTTGCCTTCCTCTTAGGCTACTCAGTACAATCAAAGAGTTAATTATCAAATGGTCTGTTTTGTTTTTCCATTCAATTAAAATGAAAGTCACACTTAAGGAATATGACCTGTATTAAAGGTAGAGGAGATTAGTCAAAAGAGAATGGCCCAGGGGCTGGGGATTTAGTAGGGTCTGGGGATTTAGCAGGGCCTGGGGATTTAGCAGGGGCTGGGGATTTAGCTCAGCGGCAAAGCGCCTGCCTGGCAAGCGCAAGGTCGTGAGTTCGGTTCCCGGTACCGGAGAAAAACCAAAACCAAAAACCAAAAAAAAAAAGAAAAAAAAAAGAGAATGGCCCTCTTTGGGGTTTGCAAATACCAGGGTAAGGTAGAGAGAAGAGAAATCTAAAATTAATTGAGCATCTAGGCAACAGACAAGGCATTTCACAATTTATCTTACTGAGTACCCAACAACTCCATGAAGTGGGTGTAAATGGTACGTCACTGGGAATCTCCATTCAGATAGATAAAGATAAGCCAAGAATTTGTTGTTGTTGTTCTTTTCTAACAGGAAAAAGTTTTACTTAGAAAGTAAGAGAGAATGGTAAGAGGCTAGGGATTCAGCTCAGTGTTGCAGCACCTGCTTGGCAAGCAACAAGATCCTGAGTTTGATTCCTGGTATGAAAAAAAATTCTTTAAAAAATGGTAAGAGACTTTATTTTGAGGAGCTGACAAAGATCAGACCAGCTCTTAACAAAGAAACCAAGAAAAACAGAAAAAGATACCAACTTGAGCAGCTTGAGGGGGGATGCTCTGATGAAGGGGATCAGACTGGACCCAGAATTTTTCAATCTAATAATTTATAGCAACTTTGCCTTCTGAATATCCAACCTATGTGGATAAGGAGTGTGAGAAAGAATCTGATCTTACCAAACAGAGCAACTTAATCTCTTCTGGTAATTTTCATGGGCTCAAGGTCAGCCTGTGGGTCATCTTCCAGTTTAAAATTTATTTCTGTCCAAAGGTTAAAATTTTCTATCCTCAGCTGGGTGCACATCCATAGTGCCAGCACTCTGGGAGGATGAGGCCAAAGGATTGTGAGTTTGAGCCCTGTCTGGGCAACTTAGCAAGTCCTTTCCTGTCTCAAAATTTAGAAATAAAGGGTTGGGGATGTAGCTTATTGTGAAGGCCCTGGTTTCAATCCCCAATACTGCTACATACATAAATGAACTGTTTAAATAATTCTTATTTAAAAGAAGAAAACTGTCCACCCTCAACTGGGGCTGGAATTACTCAGCTATTAAGAGGCTATTTGCTTTCTCTCTCTCTATTTCCATTTTTCTTGACTTCACCAAAGGACTCGTGGGAGGGCTGGAGTCAGACTTCTGATGACATGAGTGTCTTGATTTCCTGCTGCTGCCTTTGTCAGGGAAGTACATTCATTTCTCTTCAGGTGCTTTTGGTATACGAGTGAATGTATCTCCCTGTGTAGTTTTTCGTATTTTGTACTTTAAAACTCTTTCCTTCAATCCCCGAAGGTGGTCTCTGTATTTTTCACTAAACAGCTCTATCCTCCACGGTCTCTTGGAGTAATTAGTTAACTTCCTCCAATATCTGCACTATCGTCAAGTGCCTGTTCTGGACCCACAGGAAACTAGGGGTCCCTATTTGTCCCATTCTGTAGTACAGTAGGCTTTACCCCATTCTCTCTCTCACCTTTACCATCTCTTGTTTTTCTTCTCCATAACAGGAGGATTTGGTCAACCTGACACACCTCCTGCCTCCATGGATCATCAAGGTTCAGTTCAGAGACTTTCAGATGAGTACCTTTCACCTGTAAACCCTTCAGATACTGAAGCTTTATATGAGACCTCTTCAGGTAAGAATGTTTTGACTGAGCATGGTTCCAGTGAACACGGTTCAAGCAAGCACGTCACTGGTGAACACGCTGCGGGTGAACATGCTGTACATGAGCACACTTCAAGTGAACACACTTCAAGTGAACAGACCTCAGGTGAAGAGACTTCGGGTGAGCACACTCCAGGTGAACATGCTTCAGGTGAAGAGACTTCAGGTGAACACACCTCAGGGGAAGAGGCCTCAAGTGAAGAGACTTCAGGTGAAGAGTCTTCAGGTGAACATGCTTCAGGTGAAGACACGTCAGGCGAACACACCTCAGGGGAAGAGACTTCAGGTGAACATGCTTCAGGTGAAGACACATCAGGCGAACATGACTCAGGTGAAGAGACTTCAGGTGAACACGCCTCAGGTGAAGAGACTTCAGGTGAACACGCCTCAGGTGAAGAGACTTCAGGTGAACA
>NW_004955412.1:26624588-26661076 GCF_000276665.1 Chinchilla lanigera | reverse complement strand
CTCAGGTGAAGAGACTTCAGGTGAACACGCCTCAGGTGAAGAGACTTCAGGTGAACACGCCTCAGGTGAAGAGACTTCAGGTGAACATGCTTCAGGTGAGGAGACTTCAGGTGAAGAGGCTTCTGGTGAACAGGCTGCAGATGAAGAGGCTTCCAGTGAACAGCCTTCAAGCACAACACTTTCAAATACACCCTCAGGTGAGCCATACTGGTTTCATGTGAGAAGTGGGACACACCGGGAAAACCCAATTTTAGGGAGAGTGGGAAGAATCATTAACACTTTAGAAACAACTCTCCCAAAGACTCTCTAGGCCTCTTCACAATAACATCAAGAATCATGTTCTACATTTTATGGGGCATGCAGGCTACATAATTTGGAGAATGCTTGTTTAAGAAATAACACAAACACAAAATGCCAGGAGCCCCTCTAATTCCAGGAACAATAAGAAATTATAAATACAAAAGCACACAGTTTCTCTGGCAGGGCTCACACAAAGTGCAGAATTCTGAAGGCTAACATGGAATGTTAACTCATGCAATGCTTCCCTAGGATAACTGCATTTCTGTGGCCCTTCCTTAAAAGGGGTGTTCAACCAAGAAAACTAACACCTGAAGTTTGACGTCTCAAGTTACTATCAGCAATAGTAATACTTCGTATTTCATCCCATTGCATAATTACTATTCTAAACTTTCAGATGAGATAAAAATTGGCCAAAAGTAATACATCTAATGTCAGTCACATGGCTAGAAAGTAGCAAACCTTGGATTCAAACTTGGGTCAGTCTAAGCCCATATTCTCCCCTGACCCACTTCTTTGTGCTTCCTGAACTAGAAACAATGTAAGAGGTAATATGAGGGCTGGTGATTTAGCTCAGCAGCAAAGCGCCTGCCTGGCAAGCGCAAGGTCGTGAGTTCGGTTCCCGGTACCGGAGAAAAACCAAAAAAAAAAGAGGTAATATGGATAAATTTAAAAGAAAATGCCATCAGTGACCTTCAATAAGGTCAATCTGAAAATAGTGAATGAGTCCATTTGCAACAATTGAGCATTCTAATAAAGCTTAGAAATCAGTCAATTTGACTCCAAGTGTTTGTGCTTTGTGGGTAATCAAGTTATGGCAGAGTAGTAATGGCAGCCAGTCACATGACACTTTGTTTCTATGGAGTAAGATACACAGAAGAGCAACTAATTACAAGTGTCCAGGAAGCCAATGAAGATAGGCAGTACAGTAAAAATCAAAATGAGGGAGTAAATTTGGGATTCATCAGCAATGAAGGTCATAGATGAAACAGTAAGAATGAAAGAACTTCTTCTAGAACAGAGAAGAGAACATGCTGTATCAGACACGGGACCCTCAGATCCCCAGCAAGAACTCAGAAATAAATACGTTGTCTCCAGGCTTTATTATCCATCATTCCACCCAGATGTCTGACTCACATATCCACACCTGGCCCATAAAGGAATTTTATGTCTTATCTTAAAATTGCAGGTGCAATATTAAATTGCCACACATGCGCTTATATGAATAATCAAGGAAAATGTCTTCGTGGAGAGGGAATGTGCACCACTGAGAAGTCCCAGCAGTGCATGTTAAAGAAGATCTTCGAAGGTATGAGGATGCCTCAAGCAATTTAAGTGACTAATAGGAGGCAGTTCAGGGGACGGAGGCTAAGAGAAGGGATCAAGACAACTAGATATTAAAAGTAACTTCAAGTTTTAGAGTAGAATCCCAGATACTGAGCAGGGAGGTACAAGCCTCCCAGCAGACTTAAGACTTTGTGGAAAAGGAGGCAGGGACAGGGCTGTGTCTTCCTATTAAAGAAATTGTGAGTGGTCCCTTAAGCCACTGAGACACAGACTGAGACCTAGAGTAAACTCAGCACTATGTCTATTTTGTTCGTGGCCACATATTCTCAGGGCCTAGTACAATGTCCAGATATGGTAGGGTAGACATTTAGTAAATACTGAACAAATAAACTAACAGCTGGCTACAAATCTCTGTTCGCAGGTTGCCAAACCAATCTGGGTATGTTCCTACATCTCTCTGCCCTCACTCTCACCCTTCCTCCCCAAAATAGGGAAACTTACCTACTTCCATTCCACGAACTCTATGGTTTGTTTAGTCCCTCACTAGAAACACCATTATCCCATTTCCACATATGAGCATTCATGCACTATCCCACCATCACTCAACAAACATTAAAGACACATACTATCAAATATAGACTGTATATGCTGGGTATGGTACCCTGTAATCCCAGCACTTGAGAGGCTTAGGCTGGAGGATCACCATGAGTTCAAAGCCAGCATGAACTGCATAGTGAGACCGTCTTTTAAAAAAAAAAAAAAAAAAAAAAAAAAAAAAACAAATAAAATTATGGCCTAATACAGTGGTCCTTAATCTTTTTTGGCACCAGGGACCAGTTTCATAGCAGACAATTTTTCCGTAATGGGGGTTAGTTAGAGGGGTGAAGGGGCAGATCTGTTTCAGGGTGATTTGAAGGAGATCCTTCACATTGCAGTTCACAGTAGGGTTTCCCTGCTGCTAAATACAGATGGAGATTTACTGGCTTGCCCACTGCATAGGCCACCACCCAGTACCATTCCACAGCCCAGGAGTTGGGGATCCCTGGCCTAAGATAACAGTATCACAAAGGAAAAAATGCAGTCATAAGAAAGGCACACAAAGGATGAGTGTAGTGGCACATGGCTGTATTCCTAGCATTCTAGGAGGCTGAGACAGGAAGATAGAAAGGTCAAACAGCCTGGACAAACCTGGACAGTTTAGCAACCTATCAAGACCCAGTCTCAAAAATAAAAGAGGGCTGGGTATCTAGCTTGGTGAGATGCCCCTAGGTCCAATCCCCAGTACCACTGTTTAAAAAGGGCATACATACAGGGGGCCTGGGGATTTAGCTCGGTGGCACAGCACCTGCCTGGCAAGCACAAGGTCATGAGTTCCATTCCTGGTACCGGAAGAAAAACAAAAGAAAAAGGCATACAGAGTATTGGGAACTCAACAAAGGAAGGAAAGATTAGAGGTGGCAGGGAAAGATGAGAGGAGCAAAATTTCCAAACAAACTTGGAGGGTGGTACTCAGGAAAGGCAGTAGGGAAACACATAAGATGTGGGCTGAGTCTTGGCTACACACTAAAAATCACGTAAGCAGCTTTTTTTTTTGGTTTGGGGGTTTTTGTTTGTACTAAGAATTGACTCAGGACCTTGCTCTTGCCAGGCAGACACTGTGCTGCTGACCTGTATCTCTGGCCTCTATTTGAGCAGCTTTTTAAAATCCTAATGCTCAAATTGCACCAATTAAATCAGAATCTCTGGAGATTGAATCTAGGCTTTTTTTTTCTTCTTTTTTTGGTACTAGGGATTGAACATAGGGCCTTTGTACTGAGCTGCACCTTCACTCCCAGTCCCATTTTTTGTTTATTTGTCTGTGACAGGGTCTTGCTAGGTAGTGCAGGCTGGCCTTGAACTCACTTTGTAGCCCAGGCTGGCCTTGAACTCACAGCAATCCTCCTGCCTCAGCCTTCCCAAGTGCTGGGATTACAGGCATGCGCCACCACGCCTGGCTCCCCAACCTCACTTTTGAGACAGGATCTCAGTAAGTTCCCCAGAGTGTGCTTATGCCACCAGGCCCAGCATCAGTATTTTTTAAAGCTCCTCAGCCATCCTAACATACATTTGGGAATGAAGAGAACTACTGATTTAGTCATGTGGCAGTGTTGATAAAGGATATGCCAGAGGTGGGGAATTATGGAAACAAAAGTTTTAAAAGTGCAGGATATAAACATGAAGAATAGCAGAGACTTTTGGGAATGGCAAGTAGGGCAGGAAAACAAAATAAATTTGGGAATGGTTGGTTGGAGCAACATCATACATAAAGACCTGAAATACTGCAGGATGTGATGGCATGTCCTATAATTCCAGAACTCTGGGAGGCTCAGGCAGGAGGATCACAAATTCAAGTCCACTTGGGCATTGTAACAATTTAGATAGGCCCTGTCTCAAAATAAAATATAAAAACAAGAGCTGGGCTTACTGGTGCATGCTTATAATCCCAGCACTCAGGAAGGTGAGGTAGAATTGCTGCGAGTTTGAGGGCAGCCTATGCCACACAGTGAGTGTGAACTATATACCAGGCCAGCCTGAACTATATACCGGGACTGTCTCAAGAGGGGGAGGGACAAAACAAAGAGAATACAAAAACGAAGGCTGGAGATTAGCTCAGTGTGAATAGCCCTGTTCAATCCCCAAAAAAGCATCCCACCCACCCTAAAAAAACCTTCAATATTAGTTTATGGAGTTAGAATGTAGCAATTTTGAGTAAGGGAGTGACTTGATAAAGTTAATACAAATAATAGTTCTTTATTTACTTCCCACCCATATATCAGATACTGAGATACACTTTAAAGTATGCTTTCTCATCTAATCTTCACAAAAAAGTATTTTTCTTTGTTAACAGAAAGGTAACAAAAAGGGAATTGAATTTTTAAAAAGTGAAATGGCGTGCTCTCTCTCCTCTCTCTCTCTGACACTGAAGACCTGGATGTTATTGATCTTAATATCCTCTGGTGTCTGGCTTAGTTCCCTACACATAGTAAAGGTCCCTTAAATGTTTGATGAATAGAAGTGACAGGATAAAAACATGTGTTGCAAGAGTAGAACTGATAGGCCTTCATGACCAATTGAAGAGAAAGAGCAAAGGGAGAAATCAGAGATCACAGAGGTTTTGAGAGTGTGATACAGAAACTATGTAAGGGAAAAGTCAAGAAAGCAAGTCCAAGGGAGGAGGATGGAATTGAACTTCTGGGGCAGAGTAAATTTTAGATTTTCCTTAGTGTATCTGAATGGAGGTGACCATCAGTTCACTGGAAATGTGAGAATTCTATGTGGGAAAGCACAGATAACTGGATCCAGAGGAGTAGTAGGGAAGGAAGGCCGGAGAAGTCTCAAAAAAGAAACAGGCTGGGTCTGATGGTCACGCCTGTAACCCCAGCACTCAAGAGGCTGAGGCAAGAAGATCACTGCGAGTTCAAGGCCATCCTGGGCTACATAGTAAGTTCAAAGCCAGGCTGGACTACATAGAGAGACCCTGTCTCAAGAAGAAGGGAGGGAGGGACAGAGAGAAAGAGAAAGAGAGACAGAGGGAGAGCAAGCGAAAGAAAAAGAAAAAGACAAAATGAAAGGAAGGAAGGAAGGAAGGAAGGAAGGAAGGAAGGAAAGAAGGAAGGAAGGAAGGAAGACAGAAACAAAGAGAGAAAGAAAGGGAGAGAGAAAGCCTAGAGGATTACATGCCCACAGAGGTGAGAGTCCTGAGGAAAGGGTAAAGAATCTTAACAGCAGAACTCTTTGTGGGGGAATTTCAGTAGACTCATGACCTGGAGTGTCTGGGGCAGAAGAAAGGTCAAGTAAGGACAGCCAGCTCTCCAGAGCAGTTTGTGGGGGAAGGATGGTGACAGGAGAGTGATCTAAGTGAAACTATTTTCAAGTTTGGGAGAACTTGCACATACTTATAAAACCAAAAAAGAAGCCAATAAAGAGGTAACTTGAAGCAGTAAGAGAGAAGCAGACAACTGATGTGGTGAAGGTCCCAGAGGGGGCAGACAGAAAGAGGAAGTACAATGTATACATGGGAGGTCTTAGCCAGCCCTACATGGGGACATGGGGACCATGGTTAAAGGTAAGTTAAAGAGGGAACCTTTCTGCTAATTCCAATGTGTCTTTGCCCTTTTCAGGTGGAAAACTCCAATTCATGGTTCAGGGATGTGAGAACAAGTGCCCCTCTATGAACCTCATTTCCCACGGAACAAGGATGCAAATTATATGCTGCCGAAAAACATCTTTCTGTAACAAGGTCTAGAAGCCTGACTCAGGCAGCAGAAGGCCCCCATCACCCTACTAAACTCAATTTATATCTGGCTTCAACAACTAAGAGCACCTGCCTTTACCTGAATATTGGACAAGATGTTCAAATATCTTTCCTCTCCTATTCATAGCATTACCCATTCTTCTCCACCCTGTCTCCCCTACCCGCCATCTTGACATTCCAGATTTCCTTTTTTAAAATAAATGTCTCATGGCTAAAGAACAAAGATTCCAGAAAGATTTCTTTTCCCATCAGTCCAGTTGCAGGGTCAGCCTGGGCTTTTTTCTACCTCCACTAAATTGGATGTTTTGTGTGTGGTATTGGGAATTGCACCTAGGACCTTGCTAAGTTGCTCAGGCTGGCCTCAGATGTGCAATTCTCCTTCATCACTTCCCAAAGAGCTGGGTTACAGGTGTGTGCCACTCTACCTGGCAGCAGTGAAAGAGATGGGGTCTTCCAGGGCACAGACAACAAGAATACAAAGTAGGTATTAGTTTTTCGTGGAGTTTAAACAATACTGTGGGTACTTCTATCTGTCCCCCTACGTTTCCATCCCTGTTTTCCCCCACATCCTTCCACTTGTGTATAAAGAACTCAACTTATCTTTGGCTCTACAGTCTGAAGTCCATATAATGAGAATAAAAAGATTCCTTTTATTTCTTCTCAGTAACTCATAAAGAATTTTTCCTACAAAATGTTACTGGATCATCTGTGTACCACAGGGGGGCAGGTGGAGTACTAAACAGTCGCTCCTCGCCTTAAGATGCTTTCACATACATGATCTCATCTGATCCTCAGGAAAGAGCCCAGAGTGATAGACAGGAAAGACAGTATCCTTACTTTATAAATAAGGAATGTGACATAGAGATGTTTTATTTATTCATATTTCATATTCCAAGCTGACCAACGTTACAAGGTGAGAGCCAGTGCCAGATTCTAAAACCAAATCTGTACGGCTCCAAACTGAGCCCTTACCTCGAACTATGAGTATCCACCAGAATGGTCTTTCATGACGGCCACCAACCCTCTCCTCCACCAGAGCCCCTCCCCATTCAGTCGTGGCTTGTCACTTCTATACCCCTGTGTCAGGGTTCTGGAGATCAGCTGGGTGCTCTTAATGTATTTTGCAAAGCAAAAACCTTTAATTTTGGTACAGTCCAACTTAGGATTTTTCTTTTTAATGATTAGGGCTTTTGGGTTCATGCCTACAAACTCTTTTTTTTTTTTTTTGGTTTTTCTCCGGTACCGGGAACCGAACTCACGACCTTGCGCTTGCCAGGCAGGCGCTTTCCCGCTGAGCTAAATCCCCAGCCCCATGCCTACAAACTCTTAGAATAGTACAGCAAGAAACAAAGTCACTTTTACGTATATAAAATTAAAAATTTTTAGTATTTATACATTATGCTCCTTCCCCCAAAAACACTGGTAACAAACTTCATTGGTAATAACTAGGCTAGAGGACAGGAGAATGTCTCTTCAAATTTCTGAATGAAAATTATTTTAAGTCTATAATCCAACCTCTAACAAAATGGTATTCAAAAATAAAGGTTTAAAATTTATAGGGCTGGGCATGGTGGTGCACACCTGTAATCCCAGCACTCAGAAAGGTGACACAGGAAAATGGCCATGAGTTCAGGGCCAACCTGGGCTACACAGTAACTTCAAGACCAGCCTGAATTACATAGCATGACACTGTCTCAAACAAACAAAAGAACTCAAAAAACCAAAAATACGATTTATGAGTAGAGGAGTTCTGGCTTCCATTTACGGTGAATAACCCTCTACTGCTAACAAAAAATAGGAAACTATCTGAAAGTTCCTCCAAAGAAAGTGAAGTCACTCCTAAACAGTCAAGAATGGCACTGAATGAGATTTAAGGGTTTGTGCCTGAGGTACTTCTCAATCCATACATCACAGGATGGCAAAAACAAAACAAAAAATGAACAAAAAAAAATAGTCTTAAACTATGTGTGGTGATTTATAATCCCATTAATTGGAAAGGCTAAAGTTTAAGCCCAGCATGGGGAATTTACTGACAGCAAGACTATGTGTCAAAAATTTTAAAACAAGTAAATAAATGAAAAGGAAAAAGGGCTGGGACAGCTCAGTGTGAAGGCCCTGGGTTCAATTCCCTGTACCCCACCACCACCATACACATAAACACACACACACACACACACACATACATGAGTCTTACTGGTCTGAGGTTTCAGAGAACCCAGGCTAGGACTGACAGAGCAGCTGTGAAGTTTGGGAGAAATCCTGCAACATATAAACTCTCAAATCTAAGGAGAAATTCTGACCAATGTTATAGCAAATCCAAAACTTCAGGAGTCACAATAACAGTATCTGAAAGCTGAAACAACTGAGCAGAGTTTTTAGGGGCTGTACACTTTAAAGGAGTCATATCTTAGAGTTCAAGTACTCCACCTTAACAACCTACTAGAACAAAAGTCAGTTCTTCAGAGGGTCCAGGGTCTCTATAATTCATTACTTACTAGGTTGACCATGTAATAAAAAATTATTAGACATAGGAAAGCAAGGAATTGTGGCCCACTGGCAAGGGGAAAAAAGAAGACAACAAGCTAGGCATGATGACACACACCTGTAATCCCAGCACTTAGGAGGCTGAGACAGGAAGACTGCCAGGAGTTTGGGGCCAGCCTGGGCTACATAGTGAGTTCAAGGCCAGCCTGAACTACAGAGTTAAGACCCTGTCTCAAAAAAAAAAAAAAAAAAAAAAAGCAGTGAACAGACACCTCCAAATGAACCAAAAATTAGAATTAATGAACAAAGCAGCCGAAATAAGCAGCTGTTAGAGGCATGTCCATGAACCTAAAAGAAAATAGAAAATTCTGAGTGAAAAGAAAGCAATCTTAACACACAAGACTAAAACTATAAAAAAGAATAAATGCAAGATAAATATAAAAAACATCTAGGCACATAGGAGTCAAAGAGAAAAATTAAAAATCGGTTCAAAGAAAAAAACATATGATACTCAGAGGCTTATAGACTCAAATGCTGGCTTTTTTTTCTTTTTTTTTTTGCTCTGCTCTCTTCTCTGCACAGCTAGAAGCAGAAGCCCAAATTCCTAGTAGCCTTCCTCAAGCTTCGGGGAGCACACAGCAGATATTATTTGTAACATATACACCTTATGGGGAACTTCACAGATTGGTCTGTGTTTCACCTCTTTCAGAGCTCACGCAGGGAAAGCAGAACAGCTTTGATCTCAGGTTGGGAAAAACCATGGGAAGAAATGGACACTGCTCAGGAAAGCTGCAGAGGGACCATGGACCAGCAGATGCCTGGGCAAGGTTATGTGTAAAGAATACAACACAACACCTACCCCTACAAAGCTGGCATGAAACTAAGAAATTAAGACATTCAAAGTCTCTGTGTATACAGGGGACTAAAGAAGAAGCAAAAGAACAGAGAAGACATTAACCCTTCATACCAGCCTAAGACCTAGGCTCAAAACATGACCTGCTACTAGTAAAGGTCTTTTTCAGTAAGGAGCCAGTTTAGCAGAGTTGACTTTTTTCAAATGCCAAATTTTCAACAAAAATATCACAAGGCATATAAAGAAAGAGGGGAAAGAGAGTAACATACCCCATTTTAAGAAAGAAAATATAACAGAAACAATTCCTAAAGAAACACAGGGGCTAGGGATATAGCTCAGCAGCACAGTGCCTACCTGGCAAGCACAAGGTCCTGAGTTCGATTCCTGGTACAAAGAAAAAGAAGAGAAGAGAAGAGAAGAGAAGAGAAGAGAAGAGAAGAGAAGAGAAGAGAAGAGAAGAGAAGAGAAGAAGGAAACACAGGCTGGATATACTATACAAAGACTTTTTAACAAGTGTCTTAAAAATAGAGGAGCTGGAAGATAACAAAGAACTAAGAGTAATCATGAAAGTAATATGTGACCAACATAAGAATATTAACAAAGAAAAATTGTGAAAAGGAAGCAACTTCTGGAGAAAAAAACATTAACTATATTGAAAAATTCACTGTTAAAGAGTTCAGCAGCAGACCTAAATAGGCAGAATATCAGCAAGTTGTTTTTTTTGCAAACATGCTAAGCAAACACTCTACCACCAAGCTATTATCCTCTCTGAAGAATCAGCAAATCTGAGAAACAAGTAACTTAAAATAAATGAACTAAGGAATATAAAGGAGAAAAAATGAAGAAAAGTAAACAAACAAGGTAGGGATGTACCTCAGTTGTAGAATGCTTATTTAGCATGTGCATGGCCCTGGGTTCAAGCCACATTACTACCAAAAGAAAACAAGATGTGGACAGACTAAGGCACATATAGAATGCCCCTGAGCAGACCAGTATGTGTATTGTGAAAACCTTGACAGAAGAAGAACCAAAGGACAGAGATTATTAGAAAAAATAATGTCTGAAATATTCCCAGTTTGAGGAAAGCCATCAATACAAATAAACGAAGCTCAATGAATTGCAAGTAGGATAAACTTAAAAAGACCTACACCAAAGACCTACACCAAGACATATTATAGTAGGAATCAGACATAGTCAATGAGAACTTCCTTATTACCTCCCCTTTTATTACACATCACCTAAAACTTTGGTCACCAATAAGTTCACAGAGTTAAATATCACTTTCAAAATAGACTTTATTTCTGCAGTGAAGAATTAAAATATGGCTGTGAAAGTAGAGAATAATATAGAAAAATATTTAAGATGTGCAATAGTAATTTTAGTTAGTTAAGCAGTAGCACTTATGCTCAACTTTTTGAAAGACCAACCAGTATTTTATATTTTACTAGCTATATCAGAAAAAAAGAAACCACCTACTTGCAATTTTAATTAACTGTTATAACTCAGCAACAGGTTTATATAACTGGTTAGACTCTCTTGAAAATGTAAGTACAGATCTTGGGGTTACATTTTTTGAAGCTAGCCTTACTTCCCAGACTGATAAATCTACTATCCAAAAGTCACAAGGACTAAGCCTTTGCTAACCCATCTTTTACAATTAAATCAATGTGGAATAAATACATATTTTCTGGATGAAACATGTCCTGGTAAGAATGAAATATTATGTTAGTATAACAGCTGATGGACACGTGTACCCTAAACCTAGTTTCTATCAGATGGATTTCAAATTCAGACACAAAACACAGATGAAAAAGTATCCCTTCCCCAAAGTATTACTTACAATTAAGATACAGGTATTATTTGTATCCAAAACATACAAAGAATTGGAAGATGTTTGGATAAAGAAGAGAATTCTTCAGCAACTATTGTTCGCAGTTTGCAGAATAGGATAATCTTCTCTAGGAAGAATAATGTCAACATAGCAGCACCATATTCACCAGGAATCCCCAGGGCTACTAGACCGATCATGTGGCAGGAAGCCAAACCTTCTGGCTGCTCACAACATCACTCAGCTTCCCTTTAATCTTCAGAAAGTGTCTCTTGAACTCCAATCCATCACCCTATATTAGAAATGATATACAAAAATAATGTTACAAAAAAGAGATTATGGAATAAAATCAAACTGTCTTTATTGGTAACTAGAAATAAATACTCTTATATATGTCCAGTTATAACACCCTCATATCCTCTTACTAAGACCAAATATTGTTACAGAGGAAATGGTTACATAAATAATTTTGACCCAATTATTTGCTGTTCACTGTTCCTACCACACTGAACTCAGAAAACCAAAAAATAGCATCCTGTCTGTAATGGTTGATTCATTGTGTCAACTTGAGAAGTTTAGAAGCTTAGGAAGCTTACCTAACTCAGCAATTCTACATCCTAGGGTACAGAGGACCTGCCCTAGGGTGGGTGGCCTGCATACAATGTAAGAAAGGAAAAGAGGCTTGCTCCCCTTTTTGCTCTTGTTGCTTTTGCTGTCTTGTACCACCATGAATGGCTGCCCCTAAGCCATGCCAGCCTGCCTTGCTGATTACAGACTGAAACCTCCACAAACTGTGAGCTAAATAAATCTTTCCTCTTTTAGATTTGTCAAGTATTTTGCCTCAGCAAAGAGAAAACTAAAACAGAATTTGGTAGCAGGAGTGGGGTCATTGCTGTGACTATACCTGACCACGTGGTTCAAAAGCCTTTCAGAATGGCTTGTGGAAAGAATTTGGAAAGGTTCAGAGATGCCGGCTGAAAAAGCAGAGCTGGAATGCCTCACGCTGTTCTGTATGGGAGATTCTGATCAGAGTTCAGAAGACTAGAAAACCAGTAAGGACCATTCTAGGGAGGTTTCTGGTGGGAAGGACTACATTGGCTGCCGGACTCCAGATGGCTTGGAAAGTCTGTCTGCATTTTGCTCATGTCCAGAGACCTTGCCTGAGACTGAGATTAAGGGTAGTAGACTAATTTATCTGGCAGAAGAAATTTCAAGGCACTCAAATGTTGAGGCTGTGGCACACCTGTTGCTGGGTGATTTCAGCCAGATCTATTTTGAAAATTAAGAGCACAAAGCCCAGCAGGATGATTTAAAACATTGTGAGTTTGGCCAGAAAGGAAGCTCCAGTAAAGCTGAGGAGTACAAAGATAGAGCTGAGGAGATTTCAATTGCTGAGGAGGAACAGGAGGATAAAAAAGATGGCCTGAGGGCATCACAAGAAGCAGCATGTCTCCACCCTTTGTGGCCACTCCATGTTCCAAAACAGCAGCAGCATAGAGAATTTGTTCCTCAGAACTGGATTCAGAGTGCTCAGCAATACAGGCAGTCAAGCCCTACAGCCAAGACAGAGAAAAGCCTGGTTACTGCTCTAGCTGGCAGCAGACCTTGGCAGCATCCACATGGTGCTTGTTTTAGGTGCATGCAGAATACAAGAGTTGTGTGGTTAAGAAGGCTTCTACCTTGATTTCAGAAGGCCTGGGAGGCCAGGCAGTGTACCCTGTCTAGGCAGGGCAATGTGTGAAGCTGGGAGGGTGAAGCCAAAAGGGCAATGGAGACCCCAGATGTTTGGAAAAGCCAGGAACATGGATCATCTAAGGAAATCTGCAAGGAGGGAGCAAAGCCAGCCCAAGATAGAAGCTATGGGAGCTATACCCACCAGAAGCACCATAGCCACCTAAGCTCTTTGGGGCTCATAACCTGTCATAGATTGCCTCGGATGCTGCACATGGAATTGCAGACAAAGTTTGCCCTGCTGGACTGTGGACTTGCTTTGGTCCCATTCCTTTGTTATCGCCATTTGTAACTTTTGGAATGAAATGCTTGTATTGTGCCACTGAATGGTGAAAGTGTTTAACTTTTCATTTGTACGAGAGCTAACAGTTAAGAGTTTGCCTTACATCTCAGAGAAGACTTGGAACTTAGACTTTTCAGCAATGCTGAAACGGTTAGGACTGTGACAACTCTTAGAGATGGACTAAATGCCTTTTGCATAAAGGGATATACACGAGTCTTTGGGGGGCCAGAGGGGTAATGTTATGGTTCTAATGTAATATAATGTTGACAGACTTAATACTGGTTCTTAAGGATCATTAAACCTGTGTTATAATATTCAAGTTGTGAAATCATAGGAATAAGCATCCCTTCCCAAAAAACATCTCCTATTCTGGTGAGGGAATTAGTACATTTCTGTTTCCATTTGTACACAGGATAGTTGCAACATGTTAGGCATAATTATAAGCATGTCTTTTTATCTGGAGACCAGTTTAAAGAAATGCACCTGGTTGCCAGGTTGACAAGGGGTATATTGTAATGGTTGATTCACTGGCCACAACTCAAGAAGTTTAGAAGTTTAACTAAGTGACTCAGTAATTCTACATCCTAGGGTATAGAGAGCCCACCCTAAGGTGGGTAGTCTGAATACACTATAAGGGAGGAAAAAGAGGCTTGCTCCTTCCTTTTTGCTCTTGTTACTTTTCTATCTACTGCCACAATAAAGGGCTGCCCCTCAGTCAACACCACCCTGCTTTGAACCCAGCTAATTACAGACTGAAACCTCCACAAATTGTGAGCTAAATAAGCCTTTCCTCCTTTAACTTTGGGTGTTGAGTATTTTGTCTCAGCATTGAGAAAAGTAACTAAGACACTGTCTTTTTTTTTTTTTTTTTTTTTGTCTTTTTTGAGACAAAGTCTCGCTATGTAGTTCAGGCTGGCTTTTAGCTCACTTTGTAGCCCAGGCTGGCCTCTAACTCGCAACAATCCTCCTGCCTCAGACTTCGGAGTGCTGGGATTACAGACATGTGCTACCATGCCACCACCACGCCCCGCTGACACTATTTGAAGAGTTACTACCACTAGACCTTAGATCTGAAATTTTCACAGGAAGTGGGGATTTCTACACTAAAAATAAGCCACACAACTAAACTGACATCACACTACTATGGCAACAAAGCCAACAAATAAGGATTTCATTAGAGTAGGATCCTTCACAAATCCACAGCAAACATCTAGAAAACAGTATTGTAGCATATATCTAATATAAAGAAGTAGCCCTAAAAGAACTAGCCTCTAAAGACAGCTGTCTTTAGAGCCATGTTTAATCTCACAGGAAATAGAAAAAAACACTATTTTCATCTTGCATAAGTCAACAGCTTTAAAACTAGAAATAATCAGAAATGTAAACAAAAATCTAAGAATATTAATCACAGAATTACTAAAATAAACATTCATTCAACTATAGAGATAATATACATGAATTAAAAGAAAATTAAGAGTATTTCAAAATATTAAAGGTGACTGCTGAGAAGCATAACTTAAGGTTGTTTTTATTCTCTTATTTTTTATTTATCTATTTGTCTACAAAAACTAAAACATTTTGTTTGTTTGTTTTGTTTTTTTGTTTTGGTTTTTCTCTGGTACCGGGAACCGAACTCACGACCTTGCGCTTGCCAGGCAGGCGCTTTTGCCGCTGAGCTAAATCCCCAGCCCCACTAAAACATTTTGTAATGGTCGAAAAACTGACTTGGGAGAACAAAAGTTTACAGTATTAATGAAAAAAACAAATGATCATATATTTACAAATATCAAACAAACAGTCCCTCTCATGAGGGAAATGTTCCAAGATCTCCAATTGGCTACCTGAAACTATGCATAGTATACAACCCTTCATCAAGTACTACGTGTATTCCTGTATTTATATACCTACAATAAAGTTTAATTTACAAATTGGACATAGTAAAAGAGTAACAATAATAACAAATAATAAAATAGTATAGTGAAAACTGTCAGCAATGAAGCTATGGGAAAAAAAGAATATTTCTACACTGCTAATAGGAAAATAAACTAGGACAACCACTGAGGAAATCAGTATGGAGATTCCTTAAAAAACTAAAAATGGAAATTCCATTCAGCCCAGCTATTTCCCTTCTAGGTATGTCCCCAAGAGTTAAAGACACAGCACAGTGATATATGCATACCCATGTTTATAGCAGCCCATCTCACAATAACTAAATCATGGAACAGGCTGTATGTCCATCAACAGATGACTGATTAAAGAAAATCTCACATATACTCTAATATGTATTAAAGCATTACAGTGCCATGAAGAGGGAAAATTTGAGTCATCTGTAGGAAAATGGATATACCTTGAGACCATAATGTTAAGTGAAATATGTCAAACACTCAAGCTTAAATACTGCTTAAATATGAGAAACCCAAAGTATAAATAATTTTAAGAGCAAAATAATGGATGGATAGTAAGAATCATGGAGTAGATCTTTTGCAAATGGGAAAAGGACCTAAAGATGGAGAGGGGGGTTAAGATGCGTCATGCTATGTACCAACCCCTCCAATGAATGTAATTCCTATGTACTAAAAACAGGTACTGATAATTAATTAATTAAACTGCCAGAATCACTATGCTTGCACTTTGATGCCACTATTAAGTAAAATAAGCTTTATTTGAGCATTAAGTACTGCAATAGTGTGACAATCTGATAAGCAAAACAGCCTACTGAGTAAAAGCCAACCAGAATATACAGCATGAACAAAAATCTATGTGTAAGATTGTTATGCCAGACAAAAGGATGATTCATATCCTGCTAGAAGGGAATGGAACAGAGTAAGATTTCATCACGCTACTCAGAATTATGCTCTATTGTGGGAGGGCAAAAGGGTGGGACTGGGGATTGAATCCAAGATCTTGCCCATGCCAGAAAAGTGCTCTGCCACTGAGCTACATCTCTCAGCTCTTTCTGAGACAGGGTTTCAATGAGTTGCCCAGGATGGACTTAAAGTTGTGATACGCATGCATCAGGTGCCCAAGTACCTTGTGCTCAGCTGAAACCTTATCAAGTGTTTATTCCTGAACTTCCACATTTACTATTGTCTGATTACAGTTAACTTGAAACTACACAAAGTAAAGTATGGGTGGGAAGACTACTGTATATAAGCATAATGCCATCTAAAAAAAAAAATCCACACAGAAATATTTCCATAGGAAGAATACTACAACAAAATCATCAGAAGTACCTTAGAAAGCCGGAAATCAACCAATATCTTTTCATCCATTTCTACCAAATTCACTTTGAATATCAGTTTATTATTTCTCCTATCAGTTGTTGACACAGTAACCTAAGGCAACAAAAATAAGGTTAAGCTACATGTAGAAAATACTATTAAAATAAAATTATATTCTCAGGGCAATGATACTTTTGGTATAAAAATTTGTAGTATATTTCCAAAGCAGAGTGGTATGTGTGTCCAAATCAAACCAACCTACAAATAGGGACTGAGTTCATGTGAACTCTTAGCAACCAAAGAAATAAAACTGAAAGAAGAAACAAAGAATAACAGGGAAGGGGAACACTGTTATTACAATATCAGAAGGAAAAAGAGAGGCTAGATTTGTGGCTAAAAAGCTAGAACAGCAATCAAAAGATGAAACGGTCTGGAGAGGCTGTGCAACTTCCGCTTTCTTTCTTTTAGAATGTTCTTATGGCCTGTAAATAAGCTCTACCTACAAAGACATTCTCCTACAAATCGTAGTATTATCATCCCTCCACCCAACAATGACAATAATTAATAATCTGCCTATATTATACTGATAGCATCCTTTATAGTTACTTTATTTTTAAATCTATGATCTAGTGCAATGGTGGCGAACCTATGGCACACGTGCCACAGCAAGCTGTTTGTATCACTGAAAGCTCTAAAAGGTTTGCCATCAGTGACCTAGTGAAAGATCATGCATTTCATTTAGTTATCAAGCCTCTTAAATCTCCTTTAATACAGAAAACTGTCTCTTCAAAAATCTAAATACAGATTAGAATGCCAGCACTATACCTATGCTACAATAATATAAATAAAAACTGATGTATAAGATCAGGGGAGATAGGAGGAAGTATGATATTTATTCCTGTACTTTTTCCACACAGGGCAGTCATCTGTTATAATTAACCATACATAGTTTTTAACTAATGAATCCAGCTATTTAATGTTTTATTTACTTTTGGAGCTCACTATATAGCCCAACATGGCTCCAAATTTACAGTTCTCCTGCCTCAACCTCCCCCATGCTGGGATTTTAAGTGTGTGCCACCATACTCAGCTGATACTTTAAATGTTCTCAAGAAATATTATTTCTTAAGATAAAGAGCATTTTATTTACATTTTTTCAATTTCCCTAACACTCGGGAGGATGAGGCAGGAAGATTGCCACAAATTGGAGGCCAGCCTGGGCTACATAGTCCATGCCAGCCTGAACTACACAGTGAGACCCTGTCTTTAAAAAATAAATAAATACATACATAAATTTTTTCCAACATCTTCTTTTAAGGGGCTTTGGTGGGGCGGGGGGATCTTTTTTCTTTCTTGGTACCAGGAATCAAATTTAGGGCCCTGTGCTTGCCAGGCAAGCAGTACACTGCTGAGCTATATCCCTGGCCCTCAATTTTAATGATTTTTCAAATTTGAATTATTTTTGAAATACACTAATGATAGTTTTTAGTCAAATTTTAAAATTTTCTGCAGAAAAATACGTAAACAAAATCAATAAAACATACCTGATTCATACAACTCTTTTTCCATTGGTAGCCCAACTTCTCACAAGTCTCTTTCAGGCACTGATAAGATTTGTCTGCATCCAATTTTGTAAAGAAACGTGTCATTCTTTTGACCAAGCGCTGCCAGGGGTTCTACATGTCAAACAGGAAAGCTAAATAAATCCACAATGACCAAAACCAGAGAAAACACAGCTATTTAGCCTCCAACTTTTTTTTTTCTATGACTTGAGTCTTTTCCATGGAGTCCTCCTGCAATTCATTCTTATATAAAATATTATGTATAAATTAAAAGTATTAAAACTATATTCCTCAGATTTCCACATGAACAAAGGTTTTAAGTCTTTATAAAAGACTTTTATTGTCCTTAGACAATAAAAATAAAAAGCAACCATTATTTATTAGAAAAATTAAATTCCCTTACCTGTGAGGATCCTGGGGTGCCAACTAGCTGACTATTTAGAAGCATATGATCAGGGCATGCAGGTTGGGAAAAACTGATCCCTTGTACCAATTTATCGATGTATGATGGACTAGTGTCCCATAAAGAAAGACCTGTCCGTGGTTCTGGCTGGGAACTGGAGTACTTCACATTTTCTTCACTGAGATATTAAGACAGAGAGAAAAATGTGTCTTCAATTTTTTTTTTTTCTTCAGGTATTTGACTTTTATTCTTTGAGACAGCATCTCACCATGTTACCCATACTGGCCTCCAACTAACCATCTGCCTGCCTAAGCCTCCCAAGTACAGTAGCTAAGACTACAGGCCTGTGGCATCTTGCTCAACAGAAAATGTCTTTACATAAAATCCATGAGGTCTTTCTTATATCATTCTCATCCTGATAAAATTATGTTCACTATTAAGAAAGGTATATACATGTAATATTCTTCTTGGAGTATTCTACATTCATCCATAGCCATTTATTCTTTCTTTATAAATTTACCTTGAAGTACTGTTTATTGGAGAGAAGTCCAAATTTGAGTGAATGTGCTTAGAGAATCCACCAGGAGACTCTGACACACCACCTGAAGTGACCCGGGGCCTCTTTGCTCCTAAAACAGAAAACAACACAACTGCTTTTAAGCCTTCCACGCAGATATTTTTTAATTAACTCAACTAGCAACTTGAATAAGTAAAACTATATCAAAATATACTTACTGAATACAAAGTACATACAAGACAAACAGTGGGTCTTCCTACATGATTTTACAAGAAATGTGGTCAAGTTATAAATTTACTAAGACACACTTGCAAAATTAGATGCTTCACAAATTGTGACCTTTAAGTATGTTCTAACTGTGGGGAGCGGAGGGAAGGGGAGGGAAGAGGAGGGAAGGAAAGGGAAGGGAAGGGGAGGGGAGGGGAGGGGAGGGGAGAAGAGGGGAGAGGAGGGGAAGAAAAATCCAAGAAGCTATGAAGTCACAATACTGTAAGGCTCATTCAAATGAATATTTAACTTACCAATAAACGACAAAAATATCAACTCATGTTGTAGAGAATGAGAGTATGGCAGGAATTTCAATTTGGAGTTCAAAAGGGAATTGTGATAAGGAAGAACAATGAATGGTAGAGTCTGGTAATATAAGATTAAAAAGGGAGGAGGCTGAGACAGGAAGATTGCCACGAGTTCAAGGCCATCCTGGGCTACACACTGAGTTCAAGGTCAGTCTAAACTACATAATGAGAACTTCTCAAAAAAAAAAAAAAAAGAAAGGGGGGAGGAAGAATGCAGGAAAAAAGGAGAAAGGACCAATGAGGAACAAGGAGGAGCTTAGTGTGATGGTGCATGCCTATAATCTCTGGATGCTATAATCTAGGAGGCTGAATCAGGACTGCAAGGTCAAGCCCAGCCTGGGCAATTTATTTAGCAAGACCCTGCCTCAAAATAAAAAATGCTGGAGTTAGAGCTCAATATGAAGGCCCTGGGTTCAATCTCCAGTACTGAAAAAAGAAAAAGGATCAAGGAGAATATCAGATACCTGGTCCTTCCAAACCCAAAGATATGAGGGTATGGGAAGGAAAACATCCACTGCTTCAGAGGAAGTAGTGTCCTCAGGGGTGAAGTGGACAATTAAACAAAAAGGTGAAGGAAACATTCAGAGTTCAATTAAAAATTCCTTGTTCTCCTCCAGCTATTGTCTTCTCTTCCTCTCAAAGCCAAACTTCTTGAATGAGTTTATAGTAACCCTCTCTAATTCCTTACCTCTCTTTTACACTACAATCACTGTGCTGCAGAATTTACTCTGAACTCCTCACTAACACTGTCTTGCTCAATCATGAATAACCACATCATGGAATACAATGGACAAATTTTAGGCTTCCTGTTATTGATCCATTATTCCACATTCTCCAAAAGTTCTTCTCACCTCTCTCTTCTTTCTGTTTCCCTGGTCTCCACCCACCACTTAAATACTGACATTCCTTAAAATTCCCTATACTTCATTTCATTTACCATCATGCTTTAAGTCCTCACACTGAATTCATGGCAAGTCTTATTTCTTGAACACACACACACACACACACACACCCCCACTGAACAGTTTTTACCTATCTACTCAAATTCAAGATATTCAAAAATCAAACAGAATTTTCCCTGCCTAGCGAGAGGTGGCACACATGTAATCCAGCACTTGGGAGGCTGAGGCAGGAAGACTGCTGGAAGTTCAAGCCCAGCTTGCAGTACACAGTGAGTTCAAAACCAGCCTGAACTACATAGCAAGACCCAGTCTCAAATAACAAAAAAAAAAGGAAAATTCCCCCAAAATTTCTGTTTCTCCCCAAGTTACCAAAACCAGAACATAGGAGTCATCCTTGACAGTGCACTACTATCATTTTCCCTATCTAAATAATCGCCAGTCCTATCAGCTCTGCTCCTCAAAAGGCTTTGCAACTTTCTTTTCTCCAACCCTACTACTACTCACCTACTCCAACTACTGTCTTCTCACACCTAAACCACTTCTATAAAAGCTGATACCACTCCTAGCTGATACTATTCCTAGTCATCAAAAACAATACAAAAAAAAAAGAGTTATAGCAACAAATACCTTTTTAAACTAAATATAGGGCCTTGACATTTTCTTGTTTAACATCTCTCAAGTTTTCCTAATGGGCTTAAGCTAAAGCCCAGAATTCTGAGCATCATACCCAAGGCCATCCTCCTTGTAACATGGCTGCTACCTGCCTAGCAAACACCATCTCAAAAACAGTGCTCTCCATCTCCCACTTCTTTAATCACTCATTTACACCACAAACACTTACTGTTTATGATGTGCCTCCAATATGCTAACCACTGATGAGACAATGAAGAATACTGATGAGGTTCATGCCACAATGACCTTCTTTCAAGTTCTGCAAATGCTCCAGATTTAATAAATGTAATACTGTATTTTCTGAATGCTTCCTCTCCTCCAAGTCAAATCTGTGACTTATATTCCCTGACTACCTCCTCTTTAATCTGCAAATCTTGACCTCATGTCATTTCCTCATGAAGAAAATTCTTCATTTAAGACTTAAGATTTGGGGGCTGGGGATTTAGCTCAGTGGCACAGTGCCTGCCTGGCAAGCGCAAGGTCATGAGTTCGATTCCCGGTACTAGAGGAAAAAAAAAAAAAAAAGACTTAAGATTTGATCAAGCACTTAGCTGTAGTACTTCAACCTTCCCTTTGTAGTTATTAATAAACAAAATTACATTTTGTGGTTTTTTTTTCTATTAGACATTATAATCTCCACCAGGATAGAGATCATACCTTTGTTGACTTGTGATACTGACTTTGCAAATAAATTCTTTCTTTTTATTTTTTAGTTTAAGACAAGGTCTCACTATACAGTATATAATATAGTTCAGGCTGGTCCTGAACTCACTGTGTAGCCAAGTTGGCCTAAAACTCACAGTAATCCTCCTGCCCCAGCTTCCTGAGTGCTGGGATTACAGGCATGCACCATCATGCCCAGCTACCAATAATATTCATTCATACAGTAAAGTGCTTAAGTTTTAATAATATTACCTTTCTTGAGTGGTTTGTTGTACCATCTATCCTTTTTGATGTCTGGAATGGTAATCCTTACCAATGGATTTTCAACTAGGATTTTATGCAGCAGAGCTAAGGACAACATTAAAACAACATTTACAAAAGACTCATGCAGATTAGAAAAGCCTATGATTTGTAGTAAGGAACATATTCTCTTTTGGCCTCCTTATGTCTAAATATTTCTGGAGCAGGGAAAGAATAAATCTACCAAATTATTGCTTTAATTTCATGCAGTTGTTCTTTGCTGCTGTCTCTACTTTAGAATAATATTCTTTCCAGATTCTAATTCTCAATTGTTTTTGAACAATCAGAGTAAGAATCAGATGGAAATATTTCTCACCATGCAACAACATTTAACATAATAATAAACAAAATAAACCAAACTCTTATCTGTTTCTAACATCAAACTTCATTGCTCTAATATATCATGTTCTTACTGCTTCATTCAGTTTTACAAAGAAAGTTTACTCATTAATAACTTTTTTTTTCTTTTTTTTTAGGGATTTTTTTTGTGTGTGTGTCTTTTTGAGACAGGGTCTCATTATGCAGTTCAGTCTGGCCTTGAACTCACTTTGTAGCCCAGGCTGGTCTCAAACTCGCAAAGATCCTCCTGCCTCAGCCTCCCGAGTGCTGGGATTACAGGTGTGCACCACCACACCTGGCTCTCATTAATAACTTTTTAGGAGACAAGTATATATAACCAACTATCATCCTGAGGCATTTTTTAGGAGACAAGTATATATAACCAACTATCATCCTGAGGCATTTTAATGATCTTGATAAGAGTTCATACACCATGGGAGGGGATATGATCAAAATGTCATGTACACATTTGAAAATACCACACTGAAACCCAGTATTTTGTAAAACTGATAGCTATTAAATAATGTATATATATACATATATATATTTTTAGAGGATGCATTCGTCACCCAACACCGAAATTATTTTCTACCCAAAGACTTAAATGTAAAATTAAAGCCGTAAAAACATTAAATGAAAACAGGGAATCTTTTTTTAAAAAATATTAGGGATAAAAAGACCCTTCCAAATATAACAATGTAGGCAGAAACCACAAATGAAATTACAGATTGAAAATGGTAGCATTTTAAATACAGTGATACCTTGGTTGCTGAATAGCTCCAAGCTCCAACTTTCCAATGCAGTAGTACAGTTTTTGAACTGTGTAAAATGTTACAAATTTGAACTTTGACAGCAAAGTTTAAAAAAAAAAATCTTCTTGGTCTTCATAACTTTGCTGGATAGTGGAACCAAAAATCTGACTTAATAAAACTTGTATGGGCAGAGAGTGAGTCACACTTTATCTCTCCCAAATACTAAGGGGTGACGCTCAGTCTAAGCATCGCTCTTGATCAGACAACATAGACATTCATCATTGTGCTTTTTTTTTTTTTTTTTCACTTTATTTGTGTAAAAATATCCTAATCATGACTCTAAAGAAAGTTAGTGATACCAGCAGTAAAGCTAACAGGAAAGCTGAGAACTGCAATACAGCTAAAGAAAAAAATAATTGTGAAATTTGATAAAGTCCTGGAAAAATGAAGTTGTAAGTATAATTTTGGGGCCTCAGACCAATTATTTGGTTTTCCATTACTTCTTATAAGAAAAATATGTTTGAATGAATTGAGTCCAACAACTGAGGTATCACTGTATATTTCTACATATTATCAAAGTAACAAAATGAAAATAAATGACAAATTGTAGAAAATATTTATAATATATGCAAAGGTCAAATGACAATTTTTTTTTAATTTATAAAAGTCCTCAAAGGATAAGAAAAACAGCATAAATCTTTTTGCCACATTGACAAAATTTCAAAATTAACAAAAAGCTAATAAATATATAAAGTATGTGCAACTTTATTAGCATTAAATTTAAAATAAATATCAGTATTTGCAGACCTCTTAATTTTTTAATATAAACTAATGAGATGGTGATAGTATTACAAAATGGTACAAACTATTTGGAGATTAATTTGGCAAAATAAGTCATAGAACTTAAAACTATATATATCCTTTACCTTGTAATTTTGTTTCTACAAGTTAAATAATTATAAGGATATGTGCAAAAGGGGCTGGGGATTTAGCTCAGCAGCAAAGCGCCTGCCTGGCAAGCGCAAGGTCGTGAGTTTGGTTCCCGGTACCGGAGAAAAACCAAAAAAAAAAAGGATATATGCAAAAATTAAATTACACAAATGCTTTTCATTATTTGTTTTACAACAATGAGAATTTAGAAAAAAAATCTAAATCTCCAACAAAGTGAAACAGAGCAGTAAGGTAATCAATATTCAGAATAGCATCACAGCTTTTAAAAACAATGATGTAGAAACAGAAAATGTTCACAGAACATGAAAACCAAAATATAGGTTATCAAAATGTGAATGATTTAATTTTTTGTAAATATACATATACTTATATACCTACAAATAATATATACACATAATAGGTACTTCTTATATATATTTATAACAAAGCACAAAGCACATACCAAAATATTTTTTAAAAGGCTATTTCTGAGTGCAGGGATTTTAAGATTTTTTTCTTAATTTTTGTTTTTGCTTTTTTTTCTTTTTCTTTTTTTTTTTTTGGTACTGGGAATCAAACTCAGGACCTTGTGCTTGCCAGGCAGTCACTTGTGGTGTTAAGACAGGGTCTCACCACATAGTTCAGGTTGGCCTTGAACTCACAGTGACCCTCTTGCCTCAGCATCCCAAATGCTGGGATTATAGGTGTGTGCCACCTTGCCCAGCTTTTTCTTAATTTTCATTTACATTTTCTGACTTATCTTTAAGGATCATATTTATGTATTTAAAAGTTAAAAAAGAAAACAAGTTGAGAAATTCAAATTGCAAAGAACTTCATTATCCAAGAAATCAATAATTTTAATCAAGATAACCCCATCACCTAGAGGAGCAGAATCAATTTTTTTCCAAGGGTTGAGGTATGTCTTTTTATCTTTCCAATCAACATATTCCTGACAACTGTCACTGGGCTGGTCCCACGGTAATTCTAAAAAAAGAAACAAATCACAGTTTTCTGAGTATTCATGTAGTTATATAGTAAAGATTTCAAGGGAAAATAATATACAACTCTATAAAACATTTCCTCCAAATTAATTCAATACGCTTTCCAAACTAAAAAACTACATATCAACATGTCAGGCCATCATCAATAAATGCTAAAGATACATATTATCAAAAAAAAGCCAGGTGCAGTGGCACATGCCCTGTAATTCTAGCACTCAGCAGACTGAGGCAAGAGGACTGCCACAACTTTGAGGCCAGCCTGGGCTACAAAGTGAGCCTGAACTATATATCAAGACCCTGTCTCAAAAAAAAGACCAAAACCAAAACCAACACATATTATCAAATATAGACTGTGTGCACTGGGCATTGGTGGCATACCCCTGTAATCCCAGCCTCAAATTTGAGGCCAACCAAGGCTACATAGTGAGTTGGAGGCCAGCCTGAACTATATAGCGAGATCCTCTATTAGGAAATAAAGAAACTTTAAAGGCACTTTAAAGATAGCTGAACCATTTCTTGCCCTATAAATAAAAGATTTATATTTATATTCCTCTCTCTCTCTTAGCTTTTGCTGTCTTCCACTGCCATGAACTATTTATTGCCCTCTGCCAAGTACCACCCTGACTTGAAGCCAGGATTATGAACTGAAACCTCTACAAACTGTGAACTAAATAAACCTTTCCCCTTAAAAAAAAAAGCAACCTGCTGGAGTTCTCATAAGAAATGCTAATAAATAAATAAATAAATAAATAAATAAATAAATAAAAGATAAGAGGAATTGTGGTGATAAATCTTTTGCAAATGGGAAGGGGATCTAGAGATAGATGAAAAATTTAAGGGCAAAAGAATTAAGATATGTTACCAACTCCACACGATAAATGTAATCATTATGCACTGCAAGCATGTACCAATAAAAAAAAGTGCAGCCAGACATGGTGGCACAGGCCTGTAATCCCAGAGCTCAGGAGGCTGAGGCAGGAGGATCACCTCGGTTTGAGGCCAGCCTGGGCTACATAATGAGTTCAAGGCCAGCCTGAACTACATAGCAAAACCCTGTCTCAAAAAGACAAAAATAACTAATTAATTAATTTTAAAAATTCAAAAAGTGTTTACATGAAACTAAAATGAGCTGGCTATTGTGATTACTCATTTTTTTTTATTTTTAAATTCATAGCTATACATATCTTCTTTTAAAAACCTTTGGGATTACAAGTTTCAGATTAGTTATATTTACTACTTGCAATGGACTACATGTTTGTTTCCCCCAAATAACCTGTATTACTGAAATCCTAATCCACATGATGCGGTGTTTAGAGATGAGGCCTTTAGGAGGTCATCAGATGTCTGAGGGTGGAAGCCTTCACAAAGGGATTTGTGTTGTCATTAAAAGACACTGAGTACTTATTTGCTCTCCCTCCTCTGTCTTGTGAGGATACAGTAAGACAGCCATTTCAGGGGCTGGGGATTTAGCTCAGCGGCAAAAGCGCCTGCCTGGCAAGCGCAAGGTCGTGAGTTCGGTGTCCGGTACCGGAGAAAAACCAAAAAACAAACAAAAACAAAAAGACAGCCATTTCATTTGCACACCAGAAGAGGGCACTCACCACATCAAGACCATACTTGTACACTGACACAAATTTCTAGCCTCCAGAACTTCTCAAATTCTGTTTTGTACAAGCACCCCCAGTCTGTTACTGTGTTACAACAGCCCAAACTGGTTAAGAAAGTATTAAAATAGTATTATGTAAATATGGATTTCCCTTGGTTAAATTATTTTGGTAGGCAAATCTGACTTTACATAAGATAGAAGTTCTATCATGATTAAATAGTTTTTACCTCCAGCCAACATGGCAGTAAGCACTATTCCACAGGACCAAACATCAACTGGTTCTGCATGAAATTCCTTTCTCTTTAGAAGTTCCGGAGCAACATAAGGTAAAGTACCACACATCTTGTTCAATAAACGCTCACGATCATTATGCCGAAACACTGTGGCCAAGCCAAAGTCAGAGATTTTGAGGTTATCTAAATGAAAAGGAAAAGACGGGCAAAAAATAATAACATCTGTAAACAGATACACTTACAGAAATTAAGCTTCATTGGAAATATCGTTAGTGTTACTTAAGGTTTATAGAACTTTTCTACCTTGAAAAGATCCCCAGGATCTTTTTTAATTTTAAAAAGAAAATGAAATGATGTTATCTATGCAAAAAATTTGGAAAGGCTTCATCTTTTCTATTAACTTAAGAGAAATATCATAAAGCGCCTGCCTGGCAAGCGCAAGGTCGTGAGTTCGGTTCCCGGTACCGGAGAAAAACCAAAAAAAAAAAAAAAGAGAAATATCATGAACACACAGGGCTGGGGATTTAGCTCAGCAGCACAGCGCCTACCCGGCAAGCACAAGATCGTGAGTTTGATTCCCAGTACAGGGGGAAAAAAAAAAAAAAAATGAACACACAAAACAGTTTGGACTAGGTTAAAGATGTTGGACTCAAAAGGGGCTACCCTGCTAGAAAAGAACAGTACAAACTTCGGCAGAAAGAAAACAAAGCCCTTCATCAGGAAGTGTGAAGGGCAGGAAGGAGACTTAAGTGACAAGCTAGGCACAACTTTCACAAGCAGGGAATAAACTCAGTTGGCAAGAGAGTTGTTGAAACAAGTATGTTAAGACATTCCAAACTGAAGATTCAGAAATTATAACTTGTTAAAGTACCTAAATTGAGGGAAAAATGAGAAATGCTGTACAATAAGCAAACCAGAAGAACAAACTTCCACTTACCTTCCCATCTTCAGCATACACAAACTGTAGGTAAGACTTTCAACTTACTCTTACCATCTGTACCCAAGTGACAGATGCTGTACAAGTCCATGAGGAGTTAAGGAAACCCTCTGGTATCAGAGAATGTCATTACAATCTAGTCAGAGGCCAATTTGGCCAAAGATATCAAAAGCTGATCTATTCACTCTTTAGAACTAGCAATTCTCACTTCTAGAACCATATCCACAAAAATAAACTCAAAAATTTGTAAATGTAAGGTCATTAATAGTAATATTATTTTTAATGACATAAATGCCCATCAATAAATGACTAAATCTTACATGTGTATAATGAAAACTACGAAGGCAGTTAAGGAAAACAAGGTATATCTATATGCACTAATATGGAAGAGAACATAAATGAGGAAAATGGCCAGTAGCATAACTAGTATTTATTACAACACAATCCAGTTTTTTACTGGTCCTGTAAGCAGATTTATAGAAGTCACTGTTGTTCTATTATTATTTGAAGTTTAAAACAATTCAAATTTCCCAAACAGGATTGACTCTATCAAGTACACTCATAGAATACATGTAAGCAACTGATGATATTTATCTGTAGTTGATTTTGAGAAGTAGCATTTGTGATTATATCCTTTTATTAGGTATATATGTCAATATCTGGACAAACCACTGATACTTAGTCCCAAACTACCTGTAAATTATAATCACTTAAACTAAAAAAAAAAAAAAAACAAACTTAAACTAATGGATTACCATACTATGTAGTTTGATTTTATTATTTTGCAACCTATTATTATGGTTTTATTATGTCTGCAACCTAATATTTGGTTGGGACACTAGTATTTGGTTGGGACAGAGAACTGTATGTAATAAATTCAAAATTAAGGCGTGTGGTGACCTCTGGAAAACAGAAAGGGGAAATGTATTTATGAAGGAAAACACAGAAAGATAAAATACTGGTAACATTTTATTTCTTAAAAAAATTAGTAAGTACTAAATAGAAACAAAATACGTATTATACAAGAATAATAATATAATAAATATCTACTCACCCAGCACCCAGTTAAAAAAAGGAAATTCTATTTCCTGGAAATCCCTCATAACTGCTACCCTTAATGCATTCCCTCCCCTAACTTCTCAGAGGTACCCAACATTCTGAATTTTTTATTTTATTGGTATACTTCTAGATACACATAATGGTAACATTCATCGTAAGAAACTGGTACTTGTACATGCTATATCTTGCTTCTTTTTTTCCCATTCCCTCTCCTCCTTTCATTTTACTGTTCCTTTGCTTTATTGTGTAATTTTTTCCCTTGTTTGTATTCCTAAATAATATACAGTGGTACCCAGTTCATGAACACTTGTTTCCAAACAATTTGGTTCAAAAATAGAAACATTTGGTAAAATTTTGTTTTTGTTCTAGGTCAGATTTCTCTACTTCATCTACACCTATATCATGAAAAGCTTATGAAGTCCAAATATACTGAATCTTCCAAATTTCCTTGTCAGGTTTTTTTGTCCTAACATTTCAGTAATGCAAAAGCCTTGATCTTGTATGACTGAATTAAAATGTATCACAAACAAAATGATAAACTTACCCCTTTCATCCAAAAGGAGATTTTCTGGCTTAATATCCCTGTGAGTTATTCCAATACCATGCAGATAAACCTAAGGGGAGAAGACAAGCATACTAGAATTCGAAACTTACTTTACTCATACTGATTTTAAGTAAAAGAAAAAGAAATGACTGTACCTACCACTCCTGCCATGAGTTGATGGAAGAACCTCTGAGCATCTTGTTCAGGCATGCCTATGTCTGGCTCTGTAAGAATTAATTACCAAAATTACTTTACTGGACAAATTTTATCAGGCGTCAATCACATAGCTTCTTAATTCAAATTTAGACATACAGGATTATACTTTACCAAACAGAATCTTACAGTAATAAAAAAAAAAAAAGAATTTCCTTTAGAAAACAGTTTTACTTAGCAACGCTCTACTGTGAGTTTTATCTTTTATATTTTGATCTCTCTCATCAACTCTTGATTTACTCTCAACTCTCAACACATTGGCAATTTTAGTAGTTTTTAACTACTAATAAAATAGCTTTAAATAATAAAATTAGATCCACAGAATATATTTTATGTACTTCCCAGTGTTTTGTAATAATCCCAAGTCTGCGTAGAATACTTAAGTACCAAATAGAATCATCCATACATATATATATGAATTCTAGAAAATTATCAACTTTTTCACTTAAACAAAGAGGAAACATAGCAACATGCTATTACTGATCTGAAAACATACACAATGATTCCATTCTAAAATATCTACAAAGAAAAAATTACACAGACAAATAAATAATACATTGAATTTTTCTTTTTTTCTTTTTTTTGGTCTGAGACAGAGTTCAGTTCAGGCTGGTCTTGAACTCACTTTGTAGCCTCAGCTGGCCTCAAAGTCACAATGATCCTCCTGCCTCAGCCTCCCAACTGCTTGGGATTACAGTTATGCACCACCACACCCAGCTAATACATTGAATTTATGATGATGCCTCACCATAAAACTAGTTTATCATTCTTAAACTCCATAAAACAGCAATACCAAACAAAACTGTTAAATAACTTAAGAAAAAAAGTTTTCTTTCTCTGATTTTATACTAGTATATGCTGCTAACATAAATTGATCCCCCCCTAAAAAAAAAAAAAAAACCAGATAATTTACTTCAGTTTTACTGTTGCATAAGCAGTTCTGAAAGGAAAATGACCAAATGGCTACCCAAGTTTAAAAATACATATTTAAAAGCTTTTTTTTTTAGCAGAATAAGTATCTGAAATTTTTTCCATACCTATTCTATCAAAAAGCTCTCCCCCACTACAGTACTCCAGAAACAGATACTGGATATTGCCTTCTCTTCTGTGACCATAGAATTTCACTACATTCTCATGATTTAACATTTTATTGATACAGATCTCTTTCTTAATATTTTCTGGACAATCTATGGCACGCTTCATGTCTACAATCTTCACTGCAACTGCTTCTTCAGTTATTCTATTCACAGCAAGTTGAACTCTAAAACAAGAAAAGGAACAATTATAACGTTCTAGACATTTGAATTTTAGTTTTTAAAAAGTCAAAAGATTAAACATGACATACCAGAAACTATTTTACATTTAGTGTTTCCTCCACCAAAGAAAACTAAGTAAATGGTTTCTGCCATGTTCTCAAGAGATATTTTTGGAAATGTAAAGTACTATGGCTAATACTCCAAAGAATTCATTATGTAGTGCACATAAATCATTTAATAAGTGCTTGATAAAATAAATTGAGATAGTAGCAATTCTAGGTCGCATCACATACGGAGATGTTCTACTCATATAATTTTAATAGCATGTAATAATTGCACGCTATATATGCCTGTGGGGACTGTTCTATCTTTGGAGTAGGTACTATTACCACCTGAAAATGAGGAAAGAGGCACACAGCAGGAGGAAGCTCGCTTGAGATTATGAAACAAGATCAGTGTGTGACGCTAGAGAGGATTTGAAACCAGGCAAGCTATGCCAGAATCCGTTCATTTAATCACTATGCTTAAACCTATTTGGTTGTTGGGGAAAAATAATAATTTAACAGATGAAAGGGGAGGAGTGAGACGGGAGAGAGGGGGAGAGGGAGAGGAAGAGGAAGAGGAAGAGGAAGAGGGGAGAGGAAGAGGGGAGAGGAAGAGGAGAGAGAGAAGTTAGGAGAAACATTAACTTACAAAGGATTGCGTTACTTTCATTTGCTAAAAGTCTTGGCTTCCAAATGCAAAGCTCTGTTCTCTACGGTACCACTGGGTTAGAACAATTCCAAAACACCAAACATGCTCTCAGACAGGGCAACAGACAGAAAACTGAAGCAAGCGTGAAGGCAAGATAAAATTAGGGCTCGAACTCACTCTCCATAGGCACCTTCTCCCAGGGTTTGCACCAGGTCCCAGTCTTCCACAAAGGGCACTGCCATGATGCCACCGGCACCCGGCTGCAAAAGGAAGGCACCCAGAAAGGACGAGGGATGAGCGCCAGCCCCGATCCCTGCACAGCCCCTGTGCTCGGCCTCTCGCCGAAGTTCACCGCAGCAGCGCTCGGTTTCCCCGTACACCTCATCCACAGCTATTTAGTTTTAAACCACAAGCAAGGACTCTACGCTGCGGCGTCGGGTCGGGTGGGTCCCAACGCCATCCCTCCACACACTGGAGCTGCGGCCGCCCTCCGGAGCCCGCACGCGGAAGGTAGTAGCTTTTGGCAGCTGGGAGGCAGGGGCCCGGCGGAGAGCGGCGGCGGAAGAGGGAGCGGGAAGTGCGGCTGTCGAGAGAGTACGACTCTGAGATAACGGAGGAGGCCTGGAAACTGGGGCTCCGCAGCCCCTCCTACCCCAACACGGATCCAATTCCCACCCCGACCCCACCCGTCCCAAGGCCGGGAGGAGCGCGGGGCGGGGCCAAACTGCCCCAGCCGCGGAAAGACGCGCCGGGCCCTCCGGACGGCGTCCCGATCTCCGAGGTGCCCAGCCAGAAGGGTATTCCCTCCGGTGCCCGCACCCACTACAGCAGGGACCCGCGGCGCCACACCCTCCGCCCTCCGAGACCGCCCCTCCGCTAGAGGTGCTCTGTCCCTTCGCTCCCTCCCGGTAACACTGTCTCTCAGTGCTCCTCCTCACTACCCTAGAGCCCCCCAACTCCTTCTCCAGACTCCTTTCCCACCCCATTGGCCGCCTCTCCTCACCAGCCTCTCCTTTGCCTGCCGCCACAGGAGTCCAAATGTAGCGCTTTTCCCGCCAAAACTTGCTTGCGTCACGCTATCGCAAACGCGCGCGTCCTTGCCGTAAAGCAGAGCGATGCGCGTGCCCGCGTCCCGCCGCTTTGGAGCAGCGGCTCGAAGACGGGCCCTCGTCTTCCCTCTCCTGGGGCTTGAGCCGGCCGGACCCGGTTCGTTAGCGGTCGGTGGCAGACCCTGGCTGCAGAGATTTAAACACCGCCGGCTGCATCCGCGCGAATTGACCCGGGGCTCCAGTGTAAAGTGGCATCGGGGGTGTGGTGCTCGGTAGGGCGGCGCGGAAGCCTCCACCCGAGACCGCGAGGCACCGTGCGCTGTGCTCCCGCCGCCCCGCCCCGGAAACCCACGGACCGGGACCGCCACGCAGCGCCGGCAGGACGCGAAGACCCAGCTCAGGCGGTGCTGCCGCGCGCTTGGCGACCCCGGGAGTGGATACCGCAGTGTCCTGGCGCAAAGCTGTCCAGCTGTTAGGAGTTGATCTGGGAAGAATGAGGGGTTTCTGGTGGGAGGGAGAAACGTCAAAACATGGCCAAAAATGGGGTGGAGGTCAAGAAAAAGAAAGCTTTGGGGGCTGTTTCGAGGAAATGTCACGATTACCGATTTTGCCTTGTCAGGTATGGCTCCAAAACCTTACTGTAGTTCGACCTAACTTATTTGAAGGAAGACTGTGGGCTTGGCGTGGTAGCGCACGCCTGTAATCCCAGCACTCCAAAAGACCAAAAAACAAGACTGCTACCTAGCTTAGTACTCTCAGCTTCCTCATTCTTAATGTGTATGAAACAGCCAAGTAGAGGCCTAAATTCTAAAGTGAAAAGTAGAGTAACCAAGAAAAGTAAGTTGTGAACAAAGGGACTTGAGAACATAGTCCGGAAAAACTTTAGGTATCCCTGATGGCAAATACACTGAGACCTCAAGGCATAGCAAGATCAACATTAAATTCCCTTTCCTCAAAACTGGGCCACATACTATATTCAGCATAACTAGGGATTTAACAATCAATCATCTGAGCAACAATCATTTCCGCCAAATACATCTAAAATATGTTACATACCCCAAAAAAGAACATATCTACTTTTTTTTTTTTTTTTGTCTTTTTGAGACAGGATCTCGCTATGCAGTTCAGGCTGGCCTTGAGCTCACTTTGTAGCCCAGGCTGGCCTTGAACTCACAACGATCCTCTTGCCTCAGCCTCCCAAGTGCTGGGATTACAGGCATGAGCCTCAACACACGGCCACACATCTACTTGAAAGGTGCAAAGTGTTAGAACAAAACCCTCCAAGTGTTTGTATGTGAAGTCTTAAACCACGACATCCATTTAAGACTCATGATAAAGAGCAAACTTTCTAAATCATTTATGCCATTTCCTCTACGATTTCCTCTGTGTGCTGAAAATGAAGAATATGAAGAAAGGAAGACCTGCACAATTCCTAAATGCCAAATGGAACTGGTAACTTTTTAGTCTGAAAACAAGGTATACAGATTCATATACTGGTTAAAGAGAATGAATAGCTTCTTTTCCCTCTGCAACTTATCTAAAGTAATAGTAAAAGAGAATTTTCTTTAACCTTTTAGAGTATAAAACATTTTGGAAAACAACTTTAGATGAGAGGTAACTTAAAAGATGAATCCCAAAGGTAGCAGTGGGATCTAGTAAAATAAAACTTGATTTACATCATAGAAATCTCAAAAGGCTCCTGTTGAATTGGTAACACCAGGCAACTCTGTGGAGGTGAAAGTAGGGCAAAAAGAGGATAGGTTTAAAGACTATATGAAAAGCAAAGCAGATAAGCCTCTGCTTGTCCTTAGTATTCCATGGAAAGAGCTAACTGCCCTTCTCCAAGGTTGGGTCAAGATTTAAGGGTAAATACAGTATATCTGAACTGGAGAGAAACCTTAGGTACCTTACTGAAAACAGACCAAGTATACACAGAAGGTTGGGCATATAAACATTCTTTTCCCTACCCTACCAAAAAACTGACAGCTTATCTCCTTAAGATATACAGAAGTTGAGGAAATTTTATGAAAGAGGGGGGAAAAAAAACTAGTCACCAGTATTAGAGATTTTCCGATGTAAAAACCCCAGCAGATCACAGTAGATTAAAAACATCAATAAGTAAACACCCTATGACTACCACCTACAAGAACCCTTTCCATCAGCTTCTTACAGTCCCTCTCTTAAGAGTAGACAACCAAGAATTTGAGAAAGTAACTGAAAAGATATCAACACGGGAATATTCAAACAAAAACCTTTTGAACATTACAAGTGAAAGCAGGAAAAAAAAAACTACTGTATTTTAAATAGGTTAAAAAATACAGTTGAGGAACTCTCCCAGAAGGAAGATGGAAAATAGAGCAAAGAGGAGAATATTACAAGACTGATTCAGAAAGTCCAGTATCTGTAACTATAAGAAAAAATGCAATCCACATATAACACAAGAATACTTTCCAGATTCAAGAACTTGACTTACATTCATAAAGCCCAAAGCATGCAGCACAACTGGTGATATACCCAAGATGCAACACTGGGAAATGTTCTGACATACAAAAAGATAAGATCCTAAGCAGGCAGGACTCAGTGAGGGTGAACAAATACTAATAATGATCAGAATAACACTGCATTTCTCAACAATGTTTGGAAGATGGAAAACAGCAGCTACATAATCCTGAAGAAAAATTATTCCCAATCTGGAATCCTAGACCCAACCAACCTATCAAGTATGACAAGAGATACACCAGCTCTCCATAAATTTACTGTATCTCTCACATACATTTCCTCAGGAAGATACTTAAGAGATGGCAAGTCAACAAAGAAGCCATGACAGGCATGGTTGCACATGCCTGTATCCCAGAATACTCTCCTCCAGGAAATAATTCTATATATAAATCAAGCTCATATATATAGGTATAAAGATACAGATACTGATTTTTTTGTTTTTAAGACAGGGTCTTGCTATATATTTCAGGCTGGCCTTGAACTCATTATGTAGCTCCCAGGCTAGCCTCAAACTCACAGCAATCCTCCTGCCTCAGCTTCCCAAGTCCTGGGATTATAGGGACATGTGCCAGCAATATATTTAAATATAGTAAATCAAATCTTATATTACATCTAAGTCTCAACCACAGTTGAACTGCATACATGGTATATAAACTGCCTTGGGAAATGAAATTCCCTAAGTATACAAGTGTACCCAAGTACTTTAGGAGTATCATTCTGACTTACCTAAGACCATGCAATTCTTCCTATTTTTTTAAGTAGATACTACACAGTTGCCTTAAATTTTTTAAGACTTAGGGTATATATACATCAGCAATATGTCTTTACATTGTAAAATATATAAAATGTCCTACTGTATTGAACAGAAAGCTGTTTGTGCAGATATCAACTACCTATAGGACCTTAATGTTTGGACTTAAAATCTATAACGTTTCTCTTTTCTTGCATTCAAGTTGGCACAGTGCTCCAGTACTTGCTAATGGCAGTGGTTCTTCTGATTTGTCTCTCATTTGGCAAGGGCCAGATGACTGAGCTTGAAGTGGTATATGAAAACAACAGGTAGCTGGGCATGGTGGTGCATACCTGTAATCCCAGCACTTGGGAGGCTGAAGCAGGAGGATCCCTGTGAGTTTGAGGCCTGCCTAGACTACACAGTGAGTTCAAGGCCAGCCTGAACTGTACTGTGAAACCCTGACCCCAGAAAGAAAAAAAAGACAGACAGATAAAGCAAGAAGAATATTACCTTTGAATAACTAGTCTTAATGCATATTCTAAAAGAAATTAGCATAAAGCCATTTCATGTATCATAGTTTAAGTGAGAATCCTCAAAAGCTACTTTCAAATAGATGTGTGTAATTATATTTATGCTGAGTCATAAATATATACTGACCAAGCTTTATGTACTTCTAACAATAATTTCACTGTTCTGACTCTTCAAAATGACACTTGATTTATTCCTGCTTTTTAGCTTTGTTTCCTTGTTTGTTTTTTGGTAGTACTGAGGA
>NW_004955412.1:26620775-26624383 GCF_000276665.1 Chinchilla lanigera | reverse complement strand
GGCTGGACTTAACTGTGTGATCTTCCTGTCCTGGCATCCCAAAATGTTATTCCTGCTCTCTGAAAAACAAAACAAAACAAAAAAGGGCAAACCCTTACTACCCACAAAGTACTGGTAAGATCAGGTCTAGCTTGCAATTTTTCCATCCCTTACAAATTTAAAGAGCCTCCCAGGATAAGACATTGAGGACAGAGACATAACACAGGAAAGTTGCTTTTTTGCTGCCCAGAAACACACTCCTCTGGTCCCACAAACATTTATTTCATTAGATAAAAATTTATTGAGCACCCACTATGTGCAAGGCATTCACTAGGTGCTACAATACAGAAAGTATGACAAAGTGTTTACATATGTAGACTCAGAGCTAAACCCTGATAGTTTTCCTGATATGAGAAAGAATGCCCTGTATGGCTCATTTACAGAGCTAAGAGCATGGATAAGGTCTGCTACTGTCCTACCAGCCCAGCACAAACTTTTACTTTCCTCAAATCAGCTATAAGTCAAAACAAATAAGGCACATTTTTTAAAAAAAAATTCCCCCCTTTAATTGACCAAAGTAAAGCCATCACATTTCATTTGGTAACCTGCTCAGAATTATAAAAATCATTCCATTTGGCCCAGCCCATACTGTCCAGGGCAAAACTTCCAGACAATTCTAATTCCATCCGGCTCTGTTCTTATAAACTTCGTATTAAAAAAAAATCTTCAACGTCCTAAATATGACGCGCTCAGTGCGAAGCGTATCGGAGCTGAATGCAGCACTTATGTTCTTGATAGGCCTCGATTATCCAGGTCCTTTACCTGCAGCATAAAAATGCCAGTTTAATATTAACAAGTCAACTTTGGAGAGTATTTCTACTAAAAATGGGTTCATGAGAGGAGGAGGGAATACACTGGGTTCTGCTGCCGATGTGGCATTGTGATTAAAGGAGCATGGGTTTGAACTAGCTACTCTGCTTTTATAGTACCTCCCAGAAGAAGCAATGTAAATGATCTACCTTTCATGTGGATGAAGGACTCAATCTTTTCCTAAGAGACAACACCCTTGGATATGATACTATGTGACTCTGCCATAAACTCTTCAGTAGAAGAAAATGGACTTCAGAAATACAGATACAAACTTTCCTTTTTTACCCCCACACCTTATAATCACTGAAACATGTTGAATCAAGCCACTACTAGAAAAAGCAGCAACAACCGCCAAGATGACAGCCAACCATGATGTCATGTTTTAAGGACACTCTAAAGGGGCTGGGGATTTAGCTCAGCGGCAAAGCGCCTGCCTGGCAAGTACAAGGTCGTGAGTTTGGTTCCCGGTACCGGAGAAAAACAAAACAAAACAAAAAAGACACTCTAAAATTAAAACAGTGAAATGTTGTCTGAGCTGCTAGCTACTTTTCAGGCACAGGTGTTATTATAACTGTTCCTATTTGAAAAATACGTAGCCAAGTTTTTAAGCACCAGAACCCATCTGAAAACACAAAAGCTTTTTCTTAAGACAGTACAGCACTTGCTCACCTTATATATCCTGACCAGCCAGTGTTCTGTAGTATATGCTTCCTCAAGGACATCAAGCTCAAAGTCTTTATTCCCAATCTCAGCATTTCGGACGCGGTCAAAGCCTGGTGGACGCTCTAGGAAGGGACAAAGAAACAACACTTCTTTCTACAATGCTAATTTCCAAAGAGACACTAAATAAACTTGGAACACCGTCTATTCTTCACATTGTTATTCCCCAGCTTGCAAGGTAATGAGAGAAGGTAATGAGACAGTAGAGTCTGCAGAAGCATGCATGAGATAGTAAATTTTACCCTAACCCAAATCCTGTCCAAAATGATACTTGGCAGAGTCCACAGAGCTTATCTCTTCTCAGAAATAAGGGCCGACTTCCAAACCCCTGTGTTCTTCCGAACTGCCATCCAGAGACCACTGTTACCCATCCATAAACCTCCCATGGATCAGAGAAGCCAGCAAGGGCTTGCCTCTGTGGAAAACCAGGGAACTGGAGCCTAATTGTCATCCTCTGTGAGCACGAAGGAAAAAAGCAACACATAGAGATGCTGGCATGTTGTAGGGTCTAAGGAAAAGTCAGTAGAGCTGAAATTAAGTAGTTTACCTGTGAATGTATTAATAAATAGTGAAAGGCAAATAAATCTTGTGTTACTTTAGTTGTTTATACCCGTGTCTGAGTGAATCAAAGCAGGAAGAGCCAGATGATTTGGGGCTCCCCTGCCCACAACAGGCAAGAACCCTCTGGCTGTCCATATGCTAAATGAACTCTGTCTCTTTAGCATTCTTCCTCGTTCACCCTTGAGTCAGTAGCAGGACCGGGGTCCCTACAGGGCACCTGGGTGCAGAAAGCTTAGAGGAGTGGGCTGGCTCCCAACAGGTGGCATCTGGGCAGGCCGGTCCACTACAAGCATCCACTTTACAAACTGTCTATACCGCAGAGCCACAAAACTGAAGCCTGAAGAAAAGACTTAACCTGATCAAATCCCTCTCAATGTATTCACCTAACGAAATGAAACCCTTCATCTTCTTTTTAATCTTTTCCTCACTGAAATCCTCTTTTCTGAGAAACAATAAAAGATGACTATTTAAGCCAGACATGGTGGCACATACTTTTAATCCTACACTCTGAGAGGCAGAGGCAGAAAGACTACAAGTTCAAGCCCAGCCTGGGAACAATTTAGCAAGACTCTGACTGAAATAAAAAAAATTTTAAGGGGTTGGAGGTACAGCTCAGTGCAAAGGCCGTGGGTTCAATCCCCAACACCAAAAAAAATTAAAAATAAAAAAGGATGAGCATTTAGAAGCACAGAATCTGAGGTCAAACTGCCTGAGTTTGAACCCTGACTTACTTGTTAGTCATGCAATGCTGGGGAATTTAATAACCTACTGATACCTCAATTTATAAAATGCCAATAATATAGCATCTACCTTTTGAGTTGCTGTAAACATTAAGTGAGTAAACAGATCTAAAGTGCTTACAGCAGCGCTTGAAAAGCACAGTATATGTTAGCTATCACCATTATGACGGTGTTGCTAATGGCGAGAATCACTCACTGGCTTCTGTGTAGACCTGCCCAAAGCGGTAGTAACACATCTTATACATGAGGCAGTTGAGCAACACTGGAGAACCTTCACGGTCCACACGAAATTCCCCTGTTGGAGTATAATAGTCATTCTCCTTGATATGTCTGCCTGTGTCTGTGCTCCCTCCAATCCGGACCATCCAAAGAAATTTGTTGATATCTAAAGAAAAAAAGAAAAGAAAAAGTTGCTGCATCAGATAGGTTGCTGAGTCTCTCCGTCCTTCTTTTCAATCCTGGCCTTCCTTCCAGCCATCATACCGCAGTGACAGGAATCACTGGTGAGGAGGTAATATGCTATTTTTTTCACAACCCTTAGGCTGTAACTACTTGTTAGATCCTTCTTGCGTATCTCTGTCTTCCTGAGAAACCACTTTGAAGATACCATCATGTATTACAGCAGCCATTGATATTTTCCTACTAATCTATCCATAACTCTGCAATGTTTATATTGTTCCTATCCTATTTCATAAATGGATGTATGTTTATTATTATGTGTTTCCTACAACAACCATT
>NW_004955412.1:26617336-26619370 GCF_000276665.1 Chinchilla lanigera | reverse complement strand
TGTTTCATTTTGTTTAATAGACTCAAAAACAACAGTAATGACTAAAGTTGAATTGGGGGCCTGCACAAATGAAACAATATCAGATATCAGTGAGTTGGACATAGTGGCACATGCCAATAATCTCAGCATTCAGGAGGATTGCTGTGAGTTTGAGGCCAGCCTGGGCTACATAGTGAGTTTAAGGCTGGCCTAAACTACATAGTGAGACCATGTCTCAAAAAAAAATTTAGGGGCTGGGGGTTTAGCTTAGCGGCAAAGTGCCTGCCTGGCAAGTGCAAGGTCGTGAGTTCGATTCCTGGTACCAGAAAAAAAAACAAAATTTAAAAATCAGTGAGATTGTATTTTTCTGGCACATATCAAGAGGTTAAAGCTGTTTTTAAATTATAAAAGTATAGGTATATAGACCTTCGTTCAAAAAATTACTAGTATAAAGGAACCAGCTGGAATGTTATCATGTTTAAATAGTAACCTCAAAACTGGGTTCAGGCTTTTCCACTGTACCATACCTCTCAAAATTTTCAGAACTACTAAGAAAGCTAAAGTAATAATGCAATCTTGAGAAATGAATCCAATATGAGAAATACTGTCTTCTTTTTTGTTGTCACATGCATGCTTTCATGGATTTACATAAGGGTTCTGCATTTTTAACAGTTGTTACTTTTATTATCTTCTTTAAAAAAAAAAATTAGCATGCCCAGAGCAATTGTGCAATCATCATTTTTGTGACAATTTAAAAGCATGACATAACCTCCAAAGAAAATTTTGGTTGTTTTGTTTTGTTTTGTTGATACTTTCATTCTAAACAAGTTATTAATAAACTCAAAACTATTAAAGCTTCAATATGACCTCATTACATCTGGTTTCCACACTTCTATAGTCCTACATGACCAATTTATTATGCACTAACAGCGTCTCCATCTTCATTAAAAATATCTCTTATCACCACACACACACCATACACACATACCCAAATGAAAAAAGCAAACACCACCAAGAATAGGCAAGAAGGGTGAGCAAATGACAACTGTGGATACATCTGACAGGACTGTCAACTGGCACTACCAGTCTGGGAATCTCTTTGCCAATATCTCTTTGTTTTATTTAAACTGAACAAAATGCATTTGCTCTAAACTAGCACTTCCATTCTTTGGTACATATGTTCACCAAAAAATGTATACAAGAATGTTTAAAACAGCATTATTCATAATAGCCTCAAATTGGGCACAGCACAAATATTCATCAACACTAAAATGGATACTGAGCTATACAGACCTATCTTCACACAGAATACAAGAATGTGAGTGAACTATCCACACCATGAACGACTCTTACAACCATGAACACTGACCAAAAAAAAAAAAAAGGCAGAAGGGAAGAGTACATACAGTATTTCAATTGTATAAAGTTCAAAAGAGACACAACTTCATAGGTATATATTTTAAAATATGTGCGGTGTATAATACGTTGATACGTAAGTAAGTCTGTTTCAAAATGGCATTGCAGGGCTGGGGATGTAGCTCGGTGGCACAAATTCCTGCCTAGCAAGTGTAAGGTCCTCAGTTCAATTCCCAGTACCAAAAAATAAATAAATAAACCAATAAAATACAATAAAATGGCATTGTGAGTCAGGATAGTGACCCTGCCTGGGAGACGGGTAGATGCTGCACGGGAACGTGAGGAGAAATCCAGAATAAAAGTAAAGTGCTTGGATCTGGGTGGTGGGTGATGTGCGTGCATTTTTCATTCAGCCATTCACTTAACAACATCTATATTTTTCTAAATATTATATTCAATCCAAAGTTTACTTCAAATCTTGTATAATTAAGACCCCTTGACCTTTGCAACATTTCTTTTCCTGCTAAGTTACCTTCTCAGGTGGCTCACTGGCCAACTGCTAATTTCCTGAATTTCATTTAAAAAATCATATATATAATGTTACATTCCAAATAATGATTGTTTTTATTCCAACATTAAACATACTCTTCTTGAAGCTAGGCGTGGTGGCACATGCCTGTAATCCCAGTACTCGGGAGG
>NW_004955412.1:26609529-26616332 GCF_000276665.1 Chinchilla lanigera | reverse complement strand
ACCAAAAAAAAAAAAAAAATGAAGAGAAACAAACTGTATGATCAATCTTGCATTCTTACATCTGATAATCTGAAAAACGAATTTTTTAAGCCACAGTCCCACTATCTTGCCTAGGCTGGTCAAAAACTCCTGGACTCAGGGCTGGGGATTTAGCTCAGCGGCAAAGCACCTGTCTGGCAAGCGCAAGGTCGTGAGTTCAGTTCCTGGTACCAGAGAAAAACCAAAAAAAAAAAAAAAAAAAAAGAAAAAACTCCTGGACTCAAGCAGTGCTCCCACCTCAACCTACCAAGTAGCTGTCACTACGTGTTCACAACCATGCCCAGCCTACTTAAAGAAAATCAACATAGAAATATAATGTAATTATTGACTGGAGAAAAACAAGTCATTCAAGATAAGAATGTAACCACAGAGTACTGGTTGACTCTGCAGTAAATAGTATTTACATAGTAATGGTTTTGAAAAAGTTTTATGTGGATTTAACCAAAAATTAAAAATGCATACTAAGAAAATGAAAAAAGAGAGCTAGGAATGTAGCTGAGTGGTAGAGCACTTGCCTACCATATGCAAGGCCCTGAGTTCAATCCCTAGTACCACCAAAAAAAAAATGGGGGAGAAATGAAATAAATACAAAATTGAAGAGCTGGGCATGGTGGTGCACTCCTGTAATCCCAGCACTCAGGAGGCTGAGGCAGGAGGATTGTTGCTCATCAAGCGCAAGGTCTTGAGTTCGATTTCCAGTACCAGAGGAAAAAAAAAAAAAAGAAGTTGATACAGTATATCTAAACTGATCAATCACTGAGTAACAGAATATACGTATTATTTAAAAATATGAGGTCTGGGGTACAGCTCAGTGGTCCACCCTAGTACACAAATTCCTGAGCTTGATCCCGAGCCCTGCAAAAATAATATTTGTACTAGAAGACACAAATGCAAGAATTATGAGATGGAGGGAAAAGGAAAAGGGGGTGTGGTGAAAGGGACACAGAAAGAATTAAGATGTGTTATGTGCATGTATCAACTCGCCACAATCAATGTAACCGTTATGACCGTGAACATGTACTAATAAAAATAAAAATTTCAAGAAAGGAATTATTGAATGTGTGCACTGATGTTAATAACAGAGACTATGGTTGAAGGGCAGGACACTATCATTTTTTATTATAAATCTTCAGAACTGTTTTTTTTTTTTTTTGGTTTTTCTCCAGTACCAGGAACTGAACTCACGACCTTGAGCTTGCCAGGCAGGCGCTTTGCCGCTGAGCTAAATCCCCAGCCCCATGTTTAATATTTTTAAAATATAAATAGGTATTACTTCAATTTGATAAAATTTTTAAATCAGTAAACTATATGTGGATATTTCTCATGAAATAGCTATTTTGCCAAGTATCACAGGGAATGTGGGAACACATGCCAATAAGCACAGAGAACATAGTAACATACATTCAGTCGTTCCTCCATATTTGTGGGCGACTGGTTCCAGGAGCCCACATGGATACCAAAATCTGCACATGCTTGCCATGGGGGCGCACACCTGTAATCCCAGCAGTTAGGAGGCTGAGACATAAGGACTGCTGTGAGTTCGAGGCCAGCCTGGGCTACATAGTGAGTTGAAGGCCAGCCTGAACTACATAGCAAAACCCTGTCTCAAAAAAAACAACAAACAAAATTTACAGAATTTGTACTCCCTTATATAAAATGAGTGTATTTGCATTTCATGCACGTCCTCCCATACACTTCAAATTATCTTTTGATGACTTATAATAACTACTACAATACAAATATTTGTTACATTTTATTGTTTAGGGAATAATGACAAGAAAAGGTCTGTATGTATTCAGTACAGATACAAGTTTTTCCCAAATATTTTCAATACACAGTTGTTTGAATCCATGGCTGCAGAACACATGGATACAGAAGGCTGCCTGTACAGATACATGTATACATTATGTGTGTGTGTGTATACTTTCATATATACATACCTAAAATACACTTTAAGCTGGAAGATGACTATATAGCTTAAATCTACTGAACAATGCTACATTTTTTTTTCATATTGGAGACAACCCAGGGCCTTCACACTCAGTTATATCCTCCACCCTTTCTTTTTTTTTTTTTTTTTTGGTTTTTGTGAGAGAGTCTTGCTAAGTTACTAGGTTACCCAGGCTGGGCTTGAACATGTGATCCTCCTGCCTCAGTCTCCTAGAGTGCTAGAATTACCAACATATGCCACTATGCCCACCCAAAACTAATTCTGAAGTTCATTTTTAAGAGCCTTGTACTGAAGTTCTTACAAGTTGTGGAAGTACTCCTAAATCTTTAGACAGTCATAAAATGTCTTACGTCCATAAGAATGATTCACATTCATTTCCTATTTACTGCAAAAGTAAAAGGACAGAAAAACAGGAGATTTGTTTGTTTTCTTAGACTCTATGGCTTGCAGCTAGAAAGAGAATCTAGTACATTACCATCAGAGGAATACCCAGTGAGGCCTCCAAAGATGACCAGCACATAGCTGACATCAAGCTCCCTCATGATCTCATAGGCTTTTTCTTCTGTGGATGCCATTGCCTAAAAAAGTAAATGCACAATTCTCAGAGCCAAGTCTTAGTATTTCCCACCAGACCTCACGTATCAAATACTCAAAGGATCTCTTTGACCTTACCTGCCCTACTCGAGAAATGTGGGTATTATTCCATGTGTTATTGTCTACTAAAATTGTCCGATTTGCCATAGCTGTAATCTGATAGCCATAATCCCACCACGACATGACCTTTGCATCCTGAAAGAAGAATGGAAAATGGAAATGACAAACAATTTTCTCATTTCCCCTAAATATCAAATGTAAAAGAAGGAATGGACAAGCATCTTTGAGCTGGTGGTGAAGCCTGGCTAACCCGTCACTTTCTTCACAAAATAATGCACTCCCAACCAGACAATAAATCTTGGCATCCGCTCCTCCATTTATTTATATACAATCAGGAAATCTCATCACAAATTATACACAATCCAACATTTCCAAGACCTGCACCCCACATTACTTTAGGTAAGAAAGTAGAAGGTGTAGGGGACTATGTAATATAGTCAAGTAAATTTATTAAGTAAATGACCTTCAGAAGCATCACGAAAATCAGCTATAAAGATGAAATGGAAATCGTAAGATGTGACAGCAAGGATTTTTAGTTTGGGGGCTGAGGATATTGGTGGTATCAGAGCTAAATCCTTGCACCGCATGTGCAGGACCCTGGGTTCAATTCCCAGCCGAAGAAGAACTTCTTACATTTTGACTCTTACCAGACCTAACTCCCAAAGGCTATTACCAATCGCTACTGCAAAACAAATCACTTCATATCCTCAAAAGGTATAAACTGCTTAAAAACAAAAAGGCTAAAATGTTAAAAGTAGTTCTCCTACTGTACCTTGATCTATGTAAATTCTTGTCTCTTCTAAAAAACAAAACTTTGGCCACTGTGTTTTTTCACAGTGATCTGCTCTCATTCTGTGTACTAAATTTCCTACTTTTAATTGGCCTGCACTCACTCTGCAGATGTTTCTTTTCCTACATTTAATAAACATTAAACCTTGCAAAAGAAAATTTTTTAAAAATTTTTAAACATTGAAAAGTAGTTAAAACAAGTCAGGTGTGGTGGCACACATCTGTAATCCCAGCACTCAGGAGGCTGAGGCAGGAGGATCACCACTAATTCAAGGCCAGCTGTGCTACATAGTGAGTTCAAGGCCAGTCTGAACTACATAGTGAGATCCTGTCTAAAAAAAAAAGTAGTTATCATTAGGTGATAACTATGGATGATTTAGATTTTTTGCTTTGCTTCCATTTTCTGATGTTCCTATAGTAAATATGTATTATTTATAACTTTTTCTTCTTTTGGAAAAAGTCATCTTTTTCTTTTTTTGGAATTGATACCACATTGATATCACCACCATATCAACACAAGTACATAAGCAAAGTATAGATAATTAAGAATCACTACAGAAGTCAGGTGTGGTAGCGCACACCTATAATCCCAGCACCAGGCAGACTGAGGCAGGATTGCTGTATACACCAGCATTGGCTACACAGTGAATTCAAGGCCTGCTTGAACTACACAGCAAGACCCTGTCTCAAAAAATGAAAAAAAGTCACTACAGAAGAAAGCCCTGGACAATCAATCAATCAATAAATGGGGCCAGGTGTGGTGGTGCATGCCTATAATCCCAGCACTTGGAAGGCTGAGGCAGGAGGATTGTTGCAAGTTCAAGACCAGCTTGGGCTACAAAGTGAGCTCAAGGCCAGCCTGAACTGCAGAGAAAGACCCTATCTCCAAAAAACAAAAAATAAATAAATAAATAAATGAAAGAAAGAAAGAAAGAAAGAAAGAAAGAAAGAAAGAAAGAAAGGAAAGAAAGGAAAGAAAGGAAAGAAAGGAAGAAAGAAAAGAAAGAAAGAAAGAAAGAAAGAAAGAAAGAAAGCCCTGAATTGAATGGTGGTTAGCCACTAAAGCTCATTTAAAACCAAGTTTCTAATATTCTAACTACCTCCAAGCATGCCTCCCACCCAAATGCCATGAGTCACTACAATAACAAATGTCTTCCACTTCTTCCCTCTAGCAGAATCCCGCTCCTCCCAAATTTTCACCTCTGGAGTATTGTGACGAAGCCAATAATACGCTTCTCGGAAGTCATCAAAAATGATCCTGCTGCCATCCCCACCACGGGCAGATAACACAATGGAGGGAGAAGAGTAGGCCTCGCTGGTAACCCAAGTTGAGTGAAAGGTATAGGTAATGAGAAAGAAAGCCATGACCAGGATCATCCCACTTGCCACCTAAAAAAGGAAGAATTGTGCGATAAACCAAACTGAATTTACACAACACGGGATGGCTTCTTATACACAGTCAATAATATAAATGCCATGAATCAAAGTAAGTCTGGGGAAAAAAAATCAGTAAGTCAAGAGCTCTGAGTTAATTCTGACCACTCTGATAGTGTTCTACTTTACTTCCCAACCCAAATACACACAAAGCCACGTACATGCAGACACATACACACACACACACACACAAACATACACACATGCGCACATGCAGGTACAGTTTCCCAAGCATGTTATTCATGTTGCTTAATTCTCACTTCATTCTTGATAGGGTAAGTAGAGTCCTGCTGCTTCTTGCTCTTCTTGTCTGGACGACTTATGTCCAGATTCTTCATGTAGGTGGACAGCACCTGTGAGACTCCAATGCCAGAAAGAATGCACATAACAGGTGCCAACACTAGCATCAGACGTACCTAAAAAACACAGGAATCATGATCAGCCTAGCCAGTGCTTTACAAGTTACAGAATTTAACTGATTAATAAACTATGACATCGAATTAAGGGTTTTTATCACCTTTTTTAATAAAAGTGAAATAAAAAATAGCACATTTTGTCATCACAAGTGACAAGGGGATCTACTGGCGTTTAGTGCACAAGAACTGGGAATATTGCATGTCCTTCTTTGGCTGGAGAGACCCACAAAGGTATGTACCTGCCCCCAGTGCCAGCACGACCCTCCTCGGGGAAGGAGCTGGAGACTTGTTCCAGGATGGACTGCCTCTGAGATGAGGCCACAAGGAGGCCCCTATGCCTGTGTACCTCTCTCAGAGTTCCTTGAAGGTTATGGTGCATGCCTCTTGCCTCGCATCTTCTGCTCTTTAACAAGATGAAGAAAGGCTTGTGTCATACTTCTCTAGGTATGACACAATAGCTAGGCATCGTGGTGCATGCCTGTAATCCCAGCACTCGGGAGGCTGAGGCAGGAGGATCATTATGAGTTTGAGACCAGCCTAGGCTACAAAGTAAGCTCAAGGCCAGCCTGAACTGTATAGAGACCCTGTCTCAAAAAAAAAAAAGGTAGTATAGCGACAGTAAAAATATATATAAAGGCTGGGTGTGATGGAGGACCACCATGAATTCATGGCCAGTCTGGTCCATGTAGTGAGTTCAAGGCAAGCATGAACTACATTGTGAGACCTGTCTTAGAAAAACAAACAGTAGGGTAGAGGAATGGGGGAAAAAAAGGTGTACAACGTACAGGTCCAAATTCTCTACGATGCATGTGATCACTATGTATATCTAAAATGCACCAATAAGCTGGGTATGGTGGCACACCCCTGTAATCCTAGTACTCAGGAGGCTGAGACAGAAGAATTGTTCCAAGTTTGAAACCAGCCTGGGCTACAAAGCGAGCTAGCTCAAGGCCAGCCTGAACTGCATAGCAAGACCCTGTCTCAAAAAGTCAAAAAAATAAAATAAAATGTGCCAATAAAATCTGATTAAGAAAATATATGTATGTATATTTCAAACTTGTTGCAGTCATGTATGTATGTATATATGTGTACGTATCCTGAATAATGATACAAAATATAGTCTTAGAAGACAAACGTGGTTACATCTGTAATCTGAGCATTTGGGAGGCTGAGACAGGAGGATCACCATGAGTTTGAGGCCAGCCTGCCACAGTGAGTTTAAAGGCCAGCCTGTACTATATAGTGAGACCCTGTCTCCAAAAAAAACCCAAATAAACAAGGATAGATATTCTTTTTTTTGGCACGGTGGGGCTAACCAAGAATCGAGCTCAGGACCTCATACTTGCCCAGCAGGCACTGTGCCACTGAGCTATATCCCCAGCCCTACATCCTTAACTGTAGTTTGAGATCAAAATAATATGAAAAACACCATTTTACTACAATATATAAAATCCTTCATCTTTCAATCTAGCAATGGATAATTTTCTCAGTCCTTAAAAAAAATTCCCCATCTAAGCTGG
>NW_004955412.1:26576252-26608786 GCF_000276665.1 Chinchilla lanigera | reverse complement strand
CCAGCAATTCTACTTCCAGGACTTCGTCCTTAAAAAAAAAAAAAAAACATGCAAAGATGTTTACTGAAACATCCTTTAAAATAGCAAAAAAAAGGGGCTGGGGGTTTAGCTCAGCGGCACAGCACCTGCCTGGCAAGCGCAAGGTCGTGAGTTCGATCCCTGGTACCGGAAGAATAAATAAACAAATAAATAAAAATAAAATAGCAAAAAAAAAAATCAGAAACAACCTAAATAACTCTCCAGCAAAGAAGATAACTATAGCATATTTTTAAAAATGGAATACACCATTTAAAATATTACTGCATTGAATATATGGACTATTTGCCTTCTACATCTTTACACAAAAATAAATATTTCTATAAAATAACACTAACGAAGATGAGATCATTATTCTTCTTCTCTTTTCACAGTACTGGGGATTGAATCCAGGACCTCACATAGCCTAGACAAGTACTCTACCCATGAAGTTACAGTCCTAGCCCTATTACAATTCTTTATGACCAGGGAGAAAAAGCGTATGATCTCATTTTTGTTCAATAATTAAGCAGATGAATATGTATTAAAATGTGAATAGTGACTAGAAGTAAGTGGTAATTACTCCTACAATTCTTCTTGTTTGTTTGTCTTTGGTACTGGGAATTGAACCCAGACCTTGCATTTGCCAGGTAGGCTGTGCCACTGAGCTATATCTGCAGTCAGTACTCCTACAATTCTTACTTTTTTCATTTTTTATAATATACTGCCAGGTGTGGTGGCGCACTCCTGTAATCCCAGCACTCGGGAGGCTGAGGCAGGAGGATTGCTGCATGTTTGAGGCCAGCCTGGGCTACAAAGTGAGTTCAAGACCAGCCTGAACTGCATAGTAAGACCCTGTCTCAAAAAGACAAAAAACAAAAAAGTAAAAAATATAATATACAAACTACTGTCACAATTTAAAAAAGTAAAAGTTATTTTATAAAACAGAAAGATTACTAACACTGGTAAATTCTAAGTGAAGTGGACTGGCCATAAGATAATGAAAACCCTTTGCACTCAGCAGTTCCCATTGTGGAACTTCAATACAAGAAAACTGATGTGAAATAAGAGTACTAAAAAATAAAAACAAAAATTAGAAGTTGGATTTTAAATTACAACACAAATGAATAAAAAATGCTGCAGTTCTGAACTTCCCAACAACTGTAACTTCAACTTCTGACTTCTGAATGTGCTTAGCCATCCCCTGTCCTATACGGCATAAATAGGCAAACAAAACAAGAATGCAGGCAATTGAATACAAGGCAGACAGACCTGGAAACATGAAGACGAGGAGCTGCAGATCAAAATAGTAGGAGGACCAGGTGGTGGGCTGATGTTCAGACACAGAAGCAATGATGGGAATGTTGTTCTTAGCATAAGAAGGATCCAGCAGCGAATAGAAACGCCCTGTCCACGGAGATATTTTGCCTGGCAGCAAAGAGACAAGAAATATTTCACATACGCTCTTAAAACAAACATCTTATCCTAACTAATTACAACATCCTATTTTAATAGATTCAAAGACAAAGAAGGACTAAGTTTTTGCTTCAATGCCACCAATATACTTAAGAGTTTCACTTGTTTTCTTCCAAGCTTGAGAAAACTTTTGTCAAAATAGCAAGCAGAATAAAACTGGCTTGTATATAAATTCAGAGAACAGAGACAGGAAAACTTCCTGGAAGAGTTTTAGGCTGAATATGGTCAAACCAAGGCCCACTCCAGACACTACATGACTACATCTTCCAGTCTTGCTCTGAATTAGCCAACATAGAGGCTTGGGCAAAATCAAAATAACCCCTGAAAAGCAGAAGTGGGAAAAATGGAGCAGGAAAATATGGCATGCTCACCACACTAAAGAGCTGTGATTTAGTTTCCACAGAACAGACAAACGCCATAATGTAAAGTATAGCAAATACTAGAAGGATTTTTACCTCCCAGTCAGTAAGAAAGAAAAGGAAAAAAATCTCTTAAAGATTACCAAGGTAAGATACAATCCTTTTACCAGATGGGACTAGAAACAGCTCTAATACAACATTCTCTGATACACTGAATCCCAACACTGAGCTAACAAGTGGACTGAATGTGAAAAAGTGACTTTTGTGTTTGAAACAAAAAAGACAAATGGAAAAGAATCTTCTGTGGTCAGAAAATATCCTGTCTTTCTGGAGTTTACTCTGTGTCTGTACCCATTTGCATTTTATACTATAAGCTGTGAAGCTTTATACTACCTGTCAGCATGAGGAGCGCTCCAATGGTGAGTAGGACAAACCCTACCAGGGAGATGACACTCCGGAAGAGAACTTCAAACTGCTGTGGATTCAACTTGCTGCGCAGGTAATCCACAAAAGCGTGAATCTGGCAGAGACCAAAGACTCCAAAGGCTGCCATGTGTTCTGACGAAAGGACAGGCTATAGAAGAAAAGGCATTATGCATGGTAATAACATTAGAGGAAAAAGTAAATGAGTCAAATCCAGCCCGATCTTCATTATCTTGATCTAGTGCAGCCCAAAAGGTCAAATGGGTTCTAAGTTTCATGAGGACCAATCTAAGGAAGGATTTAACACACCTGCCATATTTTCTGAAGACTCTCTAAGAGTCCCTCAAAGCATAACACATACCACATCATCACTTCTCTACTCTTGCTCCAGCTATTTCCTTAGTCCAGACTGCAATTTCCCCAAAATTTCCATCAAGTGAAATTCTCCTTATTCAAGATATAATGCAAACACTCTCCTCCTAGCTGCCAAACCAAATACTCCCGACTATGTTCCACAACACTCTCGATCTTTTCTAGACCACTGATTCTCCAACTGTATTTGAACAATAACCAGTGAGGGTGTTCAAACAAGTTGCTGAGCCCCACTCCAAGTCTCTAACTCAGAAAGTGTTGATTTATATGTAGATGGCCCCTCAAAGCCTCGTGTGCTCATAGCTGGGGCTTTTGGGAGGTGACTGGGTCACGGGGATAGAATATTGGATTAGTCTGAAGGCTTTATAGCTGGGTGTGATGCTGGATGGTGAAGCCTGTGGGAGGAGGTGGTCACTGAGCGTGTGGTCTGGAGATATATATCCGTCTTGTCTTGAGTGCTCACTGCTTCCTGCTTGCCAAGCTATGAACTCTTGCCCCTCTGCCCTGCCTTACAGCCAACTGACTATGAACTAAAACCTCTACAAACTGTGCACTAAAATAAACCTTTCCTCTTTTATCTTGTGGGTGTTGGATTGGGGGAAGGTGTGAGTATTTTGTCCCAGCAACAAGAAAGTAACTAAGATAGGAGGTGTGTAACAGGGCTCCAGAACTTGTGTTTAAACAAGTTTCCATATGCTACTAATGGTTATACCAGCCTGAGCTACATACCGACTTCAAGGCTAGCCTGGACTACACAGTAAGACCCTGTCTCAAAAAGGAAAAAAACAAAACACCCTACAGCCAATATACTGTAGGTTACAGCCAGCTGCAAGACATCTTTTCCTGTAAGACTGTAACTTCCTTAAGGAACAGGACATATGTTTACTCTCATGTCTCACAGTGATTAGCAAATTACAAATAGTAGGTTAATCAATAAAGAAATATTTGCTCACCTCTAAATAAAGATTCCACTTTTATAAGACTCTTAAGGAGAAATCAAACACATCATATTATTCTTTAAGAGCTGCCTATTTGCCCTTTTGGGTAGAGTAATATGGTTAAAAGGTTTGTGCTCTGCTCCCTGAAGGTTTTACACATAGGTCCTATTAAGATCAGATGCACTGCTACTAAATGAGGTCATTAGCATTAAAAGGGGCTGGATATTATGGGGGTTTTTTTAATTATAACTTTCATCAGTAACATTAACACAGCTCAACCATAACATACCTTTCAGGGCCGCAGATATAGCTCAATGGCACAGCGCCTACCTGACAAACATGAGGTCCTGAGTTTGATTCCTGGAACCATTAAAAAAAAAATCCCTTTCCCTCCCACAAACCTAAGGCAAAGTAAGAGCCATTAAATTAAAAAATCACTGAGCAAATCTTAACACACTCCTAGACTTAATGACAGTAATTTTGTTGCTTCAGTTAACATAAGCAGTCTAAGATCAAAGCTATAAATATTTCTTACTCTTAACACAATCCAAGACAAATCAATCTAGTTAGACCCACTTAAAAAAAGTAGAAGAAGCTGAAAGTCCTACTCAGTCTAAGGCTCACCTGGAAACCCACGAAGGAGATCTGCATGGAAAGAATGGTGCCCAGGCAGTAAACGGTGCAGTAGGCCACGTAGATCCGGTGGGAGAAACGGCCTGTGAGCATCAGCACCAGGACATGAAGAGGGATCAAGTTGATCAGGAACACATAACCTCCCCAGGAAGAGACCTACAGCGGGATAGAAAGGAAGAGTTCCTCCTCTGAGCACCACCACTATACCTTAGGACAGTGGCAACAAACCTATGGCACATGTGCTGCAATCAGATGTTTCTTCTCCCTGAAAGTTCTAAAGGTTCACCATCCCTGCCTTAGGATAGCACCTGTGACTCCCCACACCCCCAGCACTGAGGGCTGAACCCAGCGCCTTCACACTGAGTTACAGTCCCAGCCCTTTTAAAATTTTGACATAGAATCTCGCTAAGTTGCTGAGGCTGGACTCAAACCTGTGATCCTACTACCAAAGGCTTCCAGAGTGCTGGGATTACAGGCATAAGCCACAACACCTGGGCAGCCATGAACTTTTTGAAAAACATCTCTTTACATTAGCTATAAACTTTACTCTAAGTGGCTTAAAGAATATAAAGAGCTCATTTTTTAAGTAGAAAAAATCATGTTCAAACACATTACCGCAAGTTAATCCCCTCCTTTACGGCTGCCGACATTATGATCGTATAGCAAGACATACCCAAACCTCAGGGTTAATCTACATAGTACACTGTACTGTCCCACAGAGCATCTAAGGATATGTGAGCAACTAGAATCTTAAGGAAAGAAAGTCTATGTATGTAAGACTGACCAGAAGAAACATACTGAAAAGAAAAAATTTAAAGGCAACATACTAGGAAAGATTGGCCAACCAACATGTACTCATAGGATGTACAGTATTTGAAGAACTTTAGAAATTAAAAACATTCCCCACCAGGCGTGGTGGTGCACACCTGTAATGCCAGCACTCAGGAGGCTGAGGCAGGAGGATCGTTGTGAGTTTGAGATGAGCCTGTGCTACAAAGTGAGCTCAAAGGCCAACCTAAACTACATAGCGAAACCCTGTCTCAAAAAAACAAAAAACAAAAAAAAGAAATTAAAAACATGTACAAGGGCTGGTGGCACAGTTCAGTGACAACACACTTGCCAAGGATGGCTGATAGGTTTCATTCCCAGCACAGGGGGAAAAAAGTGAAAAAGTTACCATGTAGAAATAAGCGAGGGCACACTTGGCTGCCCAGTAGATGGAACCAGTCTTTACTGCCTTGATCCACATGTAGTAGGTGAGTAGCATGCAAAAGATGGCAATCCCTGAAGAAAAAAACACACCACAAATTCAAGAAGAGGTCACAGTAGCGCAGTGGTTAAAAAACTGCTCTGAAATAGACTATTTAAATTCATATCTCAGACCTAATAATATTGTAGTTTTAGACAAATTATTTTACTGCCCCTTGTCTCAGCTTCCTGTAAAAAGAGCCTGTAATAGAATCTATTTAACATCACTATTGTGAAGACAAACACAATCAATTCACATAAAACACTTCGAACAGTACCTAGCATACGGTAAGCATATAGTAAATGTCAGCAATTATTATTATTGTTCTTTCCAGGAATTAAATTTCCTGCTAGTCCTAAAGACATCTCATACTATCATGCACTATCCTACCTCTGCATGTGAACACAAGCTGGCTGTTACACTGACTGCTGCCTTCCTTAATACTTGCCTAATGGAGTCTAACTTCAGGGCTTAGTTCAACTTCAACTACTTCCAAAAAAGCATTCCTGATTCCCAAATTGAAATTAATATCTCCTTGTACTATATTCCCACAGTACTCTGTCCATATTTCTATCACGGCATGCAGCATTATCTGCCTATCATTGGAGTTATTTTTATATATCCATTTTTATCTTCCTTAACATAGATTATAGGCCAACATGATCTTATTATCTACCCTTTCAATTTCTTAATTTTGAGCCAAAAGTCTTATGCATTGTCAATCTTTATAATATTTAACCCTATGTTTTCCCAATAACATTCAATAAATACATGTTGAATTAAAAATAAATCAATAAAGAGCTGAGGATGGCTGCACATGCCCAGTATTTAGGAGGCAGAGGCAGGAGGATAATCATTTGAGGCTAGCCTCGGGTACATAGCGAATTCAAGACCTGCCTGAGTTGTACAGTGAGATCCTGTCCCAAAAAAAAAAAAGTTAAAAAAAATCCCGGTACCGGAGAAAAACAAAAAAAAACAAAAAAAAACAAACAAAAAAAAATCACGATTTTAAGGACACCTATATGCCTTATTTAGAAAAATGAAACAGTTAATGCTGTGTCCAGAGATAAACCAAAGGCTTGCAACAAGTTTCCAGCTATCTTCCTAGAGGAGGAGAATGTGAATTTGATCTCTTCCTGCCATTTCTCATCTCACCAGGTCCCTGTTTTATTATTGCTATTATTGGACCCAAGCTGTACTTCACTTTGTGAAGCTCTATTAGAATATAAAGAAAACAGACCCCCTAAACAATCCCCTCCAGTATTTTAAAAGTTTTACCTTCATTATCATAAGAGCCAGCCACAGATCGGGAGATATATCCAGGAACTACAGCAATCATGGCAGCAGCAAGAAGCCCAGCCCCTGCATCCTATTAAGAAAAGATGAACAATAAGCAGTTAACACCAATATACCTATTAAAGAACAGAGGATCCACTAGTCCATTCTGTTTATAATGGACCCAGAGAAAATCCAATCATTTTCAAGGCAGATATGAGATGCTAAAATGGTAGAAATGCTTACAGCACAAAAAAGCTAAAAATCTTCACAACCATTTCCCCATGACACCAAGCCTGAAACTGAGTATTCAGATGCGAAAGACAGATAAACCCTGTGTGCTACCCACCATCAAAGCTTGCCCCGGAATAGGCGTTGTGGCTGCAAGTATTACCAGGCTCATCAGTCCTCTTCCTCTAACAAGGGTTACACAACGTATTGAACACCAATCACATATCTAAAAGCCACGCAATGACAATCAAAGGGAGAAAATTATTTAACTTAAAAAGCCAACCCACCTGGACTGAAGATGTCAGGAGCCTAGGTAATAAAGTTGGAATATCACCAAGCAACCTTTGAGCTCAGAAAAAAGGAGAAACAAAATATAACCCACACCCCAAAAGAAAAAGGACCTGCGTGTTGTTAAGAGCCAATCTGGGACAAGGGCAACAAGAAGAAGGATGAAAAGTTTTCCAAAGTAAATTCAGGCTTCTCAAGCCCTCCTACTCGATTATCAGCTCAGGTATCTCCCTAACACCAAGCCACTAAGAACAGATTCTAGGGAACCAGGGTTAGCAAAGCTAAAACCTGGAAGAAAGAGGAGTCAGCATTATAGAGTCAATTACCGAAGCCAAATGTTTTAGGAGTTTTAAACAAACAAACAAATAATTGCTAAGTGCTTATGTGTGAAAGAACTAATACTTTTAAAAATTCACACAGATTTTTTTTTTTCTCCTTTCCCATATATTTTCATGGCTTCAAAATCTAAATCTCAGGTACAGCTCCTTCGTACAGCACTTGCCTAGCATGTGTAGGACCCTAGGTTTGATCTCCATCACAAACAAAACAAAACAAAAACAATCTAAACCTAACATTTCCATTTCACATGGTTTATTTCCCCTTTATGTAGCAATTTACATTTGACTTTCAAATGTCCTCTCCTAAGAACAAACACTTGCTAAGGAAAAGAAACCACATATACAAGGGAAGGCTTGGACTAAACCCAATTAATTCAGCCCAGCAGACACTGTCCTTAGCCTCTCTTTCTCCCTGCTGTGAGGCTGTCAGTCTCCCACCCTCCACCATCTATCTACTCATGAGATTCAACAGCATTCATTCCCCAGCCTCCTGTCACCCCCAATCCTTCACCTTGAGCTCTTTGGTAAGGTGGTACGTGACGATGGTGGTGAAGGAGGAGAAGAGAGGGGCCAGGAACACACAGACATTCCGAATGTCGATGGTGATGTGGAAAAAATGAAGAACATGGTAGATTGCAGCAGAGGTGATCATTAAGCCTGCAACAGGAAGAAGAAACTCCATTAGGTTGTCCAGGTAACATAAAGAACTTAAGCGAAAGAGAAGGGACCAATTTAATTATCAATAAAGTGACAACAGAGATCTTGACAAACCACCAGAACACCCTCACAGCAACTGCAGCAGGCCTCTAATTTTTTCCTCTAAGGATTCAATGGGAAATCCGGAATGTATGAGAAACTACCCCTCTCTGTTCTCTCACACACGTTCTCCTGTCTTACATAAGACCCACTTTTGGAAATCTGTAATCAATATGAAATTACAAGTGTCATGAAATGAAGCTATTAGAAATAAAAGAAATTGCTCTCCAGGGACTGGGGATTTAGCTCAGCAGCACAGTGCCTGCCTGGCAAGCACAAGGTCCTGAGTTTGATTCCCCGTACCGGAAAAAAAACAAAACAAAACAAAAAAAAGTTGCTCTGTAATGTACAAATACTACACCTTATTTTTTAAAAAAGAATCCTGTTCCTCTCACCTGGGTAAATTGTTCCTCCAATGATTCGTCCCAAAGGGTACCAGGCCCGGTCATCAAACCAGTTATGGAATTTATAAAATCCCTCCTCAGCTAAGAACCGGGTAGTCCGATAATTGAAGTACCTGTAGCAGGAAAAAAGAAGTCTGTGTCTCTTCTTCTTCCCAGGCAAAAACTTTACTAATTTGAAGTGAATTTTGCTCTTCAGGTTGTAGTACTGAGGAACTTATTACCTGAATAGGTTAGTTTGGTACCAAAACTCACTATAGTACCATGTAACTCTTTTATTTGTACGCCATGCATGTCTCAACTAAAATATTGCTTTTCTCTTAAGGAAATGAACTTGGAGCTCAATGTCACCACAAGCATTCAAGCAGGACAACTTACCAGGCTTGCATGTGGCAGGTGACAAGATCTAGCAAGAGAACTTAAGTGCCCGTAAGACAAGACCACTAAGATGTAGGCACCAGTAAATTCCGCCCATTTTAAGTGACAAGGAACACACAAAAAAGATTTCTGAACCACACACAAGGACACATGGATAACTTCAAGGGATGAGCACCTTTAAAGACGCTGCTATAACACGGTGTGCGGGGTGAAAACGTTTCAATTCACATTGTCACACAAACTATTTAATGGGTTAAACTTGTAACAAAGTCTACTCATGTAATTTCAAATACAGGTGAATGCCACCCACATTGTAGCAAAAAATACAGATTACATAAACAACATCTGATATGAAATGCTTAGTGTTATACAGGGAAGACAGTTCTTCAGGTCTAAATTAGGTAAGCCCTTACAAATTTTCCATTTAAAAAGAAAAAAAAAAAAAAGAGGCAGGGAGTGGAAGATTGTTGGGAGTTCAAGACCAGCCTGGGCTACAAAGTGAGCTCAAGGCTAGCCTGAACTGCACAACAAAACCCCGTCTCAAAAAGACCAAAAAAAAAAGAAAGGAAGAAAGGCATAAAAAAAGAAGTGTGAAGTGTGTGTCAAACTAGGAATAGTTTAATTACCTAAATGACTAAATATCCTTCCTGCCAACGTTGGACATGGTGGTGCACGCCTGTAATCCCAGCACTCACGAGGCTGGGGCAGAAGGATTGCCTAAAGTTTGAGGCCGGCCTGGGCTACATAGTGAGTTCACGATCAACCTGAATTATAGAGTGAGACTATGTCTCAAAAAAAAAAAAAAAAAAAAAAAAAAAACTGCAAATATCCTCCCTGCCCACCTCCCTAAGCCTATTTTTTCTCTGGTCAGTCAAGTTTTGGCATCTGAACTAAGTAGAATCAACAAATGACACAAATCTCTATCCTTCTGTTCATCACTGATAAATGTTATTTTGATTACTGTCAGAGACAGAAGGTTTGAGGGGAACAAGCAGTTGAGATGTCAGAATGGTGTCCTCTACCTCCCAGCAGGAGGCAGACAGAGAGAGAAGTATAAGTTAGTGAGACAAGTTTGGAACAGAGATACACTCTGGGCCTGTCTCCTCCTCAGCAAAAGGAAGGGTCAAATCACATAATCTTTATGATTCCTTCCAGTTCTGTGATTGCAGAGCATATTCCTTTGTTCTCCTTGACCCTCTCACCTTAATACTTGCTCACCTAAAGGGTGTAAGAAAGAAGTTATTCTAATAATGTCATCAAGAAAAAAGGGGGGGCCGGGGTTTTGGTTCGTTGGCCCGTTGCCGTCTTGGCAGGTTGGGTTCTTGGTTTCATTTTTTGTTCCCCCCCCCACCAAAAAAGCATGCAAGAAAAGGATCAGTTTCCTCAATCAAGAGAAAAAATATGCATTGATTTTGGAGGCTCCAGAGAGAGTATCTGTGATGTCTCTAAATTCATTCAGCTGTATCTACACAAAGCAAAATGATAAATCTGTACACAGGTATAGGCATTAAACTTTTGACTCAATGTTCCACAGGTGAATATGTGATTTTTAAGAATCTATGCTTCTGGCTTTTCATAAGCCCTAATTTTAGAAAACATAACATAGTGACTGCAATCTCAAGAAATAGAACTCATTCAAATCTTGATTCCTCTATTTACTAAGTGTAAAACCTTGAACAACTTCTCCCAGCCTAAGACTCCTTATATGTAAAAAGGGATGGCATTAGCTACATCTCATAGGATTGTTGTAAGGGCTTACAATCATTCGTAAAATACTTCTTGAAATAAAATAAATGCTCAGTAAATGTTAGTTATTGAAACTACTGTGAGCCAGGCATGGTGACACATGCCTATAATCCAAGCATTCTGAGAGGCTAAGGCAGGAGGATCACAAATCTGAGCCTAATCTGGGCAACTTAGTGAAACTCTGTCTCAAAATAAATTTTAAAAAGGGGCTGAGGGTGTAGCTCAGTACCAAGGCCCTGGGTTTATTCCTCAGCTTGGAAAAAAAAAAAAAAAAAAACACAAATATAAAAAAAAGGAAAACTGGGCCAGGGATCTGACTCAGTGGTAGAGTTCTTGCCTTGCAGGCAAAAGGCCTGGGTTCAACCCCTAGCACCACCACAAAAAAAAAAAAAAAATCACTTTTGATCTTTTCTCTAAAAGGAGATGATAGTTACACTGGTTACTTGGCAAGATTCTCTCTGGAAATAAAAGAATAAAAAGGGCTGAGGATATAGCTCAGCATTCCCTGGGTTCAATCCTTAGCACCACCACAAAAAAAAAAAAAAAAAAAAAAACACAGAAGGTTTTCACTTATACCTTTTTTAATCTAATAAAGAAAATCCCTAATCAAACTCAGCTTTAATATTGTATTCCTAAATGTTTTAGAATTTAATAATATGCCCAATTTCCATCTTATAAACAGTTAAACAGAAAACAACAAAAACAGTCATGGATCACAAGTTCACAATTTGTATATATACCACAATCTATATCACTAACGCTTGACCAAACTGAAAAGCCAGGCTTTTGTTGGCCTAGGCAGATCTTAGACATACCAGCAATTCCACTCACATTTTCTGTTTGTAAGACTCACCTGAACAATTGCAATGGAAATGTTTCAAAGAGATGATTATGTCCTGTGGAAAACTTGAAGGATTCTTTCCTTAAGGGCACTGAAAACACCCTTTTCACCTGAGAGCTGACTGGAATTTAATCTGAAACCCATGAATATGAATGCCTCCCAAATAATACCAGACTAAGCAAAGGTACTCACGGATCAAATTCATGGATAACACTTTCAAATCTCAGGACAGCAAAGAGACGAGTGGAGAAAGCTATAAAAATCAGAGAATGAATATTTTTATGGTAATGTGAAATGACAGAGCAATAGCAGATGAATAGTAGCCTGACAGAGAAAATAAAATTATGCAGCACAGGCTCACAGAAAATATAAAATAATCTGTGAATAAAATCTTTATCCATCTCTCCCCATATACAGACAAAACAAAATGCCATCTACATTTTCCACTTAGGTAAGACACATTTAACTACTTAATATATTATACAAAGCCTATAACATTATACTCACCTATCAATACTGAGCACAACTTACACAGTCATCTTTTACATGGTATAAACAGATACACAGACATATTAGCACTAACCTTAACCTTGGCGAACCATGAGGCATGTCAATCAAAACTATATTTATGACTCATGAAGTCAGAAAATCTAAAATCAAAATTGAGTTCTCAAAAGACTTTCAATAAGCCAGGCACAGCATACCTGTGTTCCCATTACTCGGAAGGCTAAGGCAGGGGGATAATGCGAGTTCAAGGCCAGTCCAGGCTACACAGTGAACTCAAGGTCAGCTGAACTATAGCAAGACCTTGTCTCAAAAAGAAAAAACAAAAAATAGCACTAAGGTAGCCACCTAGAAAACTGTCTTTTACAAAAATCAGTAGTCAGTGGTCCCCAGTATCTTTCAACTATGAGAAAGCAGAAATTGCACAACATGCTTCCCAGATATCCACTAGCCTTTTCATATTCCTTACGTTTCTTTTATTTTGTCTTCACAAAATTACGTGGAATAGTAAAAAAAAAAAAATAATAATCTGCTAAATCAGGTGTGCTAGTGCATACCTATAATCCTAGCACTAGGGAAGCTGATGCAGGAGGATCACCATGAGTTCGAGGCCAGCATGAGCTATAAAGTGAATTCAAGGCCAGCCGGAACTACAAAGCAAGACTCTTTGCCCCAAAACAAGAAAACTAAACAAAATACCCACAAAAATCTGCTAAAAGCAGAAGGCATTTTAAGAAAATTATTTTCAATTTTTCTCAAGATTTTCTTCATCCCCTTCCCAAAGAAATAAAGATCCACATGCACACTCACATAATACAGCAGCCATTGACAGAATGAGAAGCTTCAGAAGTGTGTCCTGCTTCTCATAGGACAACCGCAAAAATCCAAGCTTAGTCATCTTGTCATTAACAGGTGGCAACAGATGACACACAAACAGCTAAAATGGAAAAGTTAAGACCTTACAATACTGAACACCTTCAATTTATTTAACACATTAACATTCCTATTTTATGGTAGGAGACCCACAATGGACATATTAGCTAGGAAAAGCATCACAAAGGGTCATACCCATTTCTAAGCCTTGCCTGAAGTATAACATACTGGCAAGGAAGCAGACACAAGTCAGGTCCATGTGTCAAGACTGAAAAGGAGTAATCAAACTATCCCACCCATAATTCTGTTTCCACACCCTCACAACTAACAAGTATACAAGCACAACAGGAGTAAAGCAGCAATGTAAGTAAAGGGGAAAAACGGGTGGAAGGAAAAGGTCCAAAAATACAAAAGATGGAATTAATGATATAGAAAAACAGGACATTCCAGAAAAGCTCAGAATATATTCGAGGGGAAAAGTAGGTACAGAAGTGAAAGCAGAAAGACATAAAGAGAAGTCATGACTTCTCAGCACAATTTCCAGCCCTAAATTTAAGCCTCAGCTAAGTGACTGACGAGAAGCTCCATACTGTTTCAGACTTCATTGGGGTTACAGAATCAGCTAAACAGTATGACTGGCCAGGCACAGGGATGGGCCCCTGTAATCCTAGCACTCTGAGAGGCTGAGGCAGGAGGATCAAAAGTTCAAGCCCAGCCCACATACTTTAGTGACTTGGCAAGATGCTGTCTCAAAATTTAAAGAAAAAAAATTTTTTTTAGAGGCCTGGGGACATGTGAAGGCCCTGGGCTCAGTCTCCAGCACTTCAGAAAAAAAGAAAGAATATGACTGATAATGAGGTTGCAGTCATGCAACTCAAGGGAGAAGTACAATCAACGCCACTGTACTTTTAATCCCATCTGTCACACTGTCATTACTGTTCAGCTCTACTTCCACTTCAAATCATCTGTTTCAACGCGTCTCTGTAACTGAAACTGATCTAAGTGACTGATTCCGTGACACAGTTTATGGTATCAGATAAGAATCTGAAAGGAAAATAAATTTTTCCTATCGAAAGGGAAAAGCGGGGCTAGACTAAAATGTTAAGGAAAGCGGTCTGTCAACAGTGCAGAATGAACTGGGCATACTGCCGGTATTCCCAACACTTGGGAGGGGAAGGCAAAAGGATCACCCTGAGTTTACGGCCAGCCTGGGCTGCACAGTGAGTTCACGGCCAGGCTGCACTACAAAGCCTTCAAAAACCAAAACGAACAAAAAATGTTCTTAAATAAAGCAGTTCATAATGGTAACCACTGGATGGACGAGAGTTATATAACACGTCTTTACCATAAGCAGGTTACCTATTTCAGTACAAGACACAACTACCATATTAAACGATAAGCTAGTCAAGGCCTAAGGGATAAAGAACGTAACAAAAGACATGTAACGTTGTTCAAAACTATGCAGGGAAAAAAGGAATTTTTATTGCTCCTGATCTTTTTCTCACTATTACCAAGAGAAAAGGAAGAAAAAACTCACACTGGTCTAAGTAGAAGGCATGAAGAATCATACATTTCTCGCACCAATACTGAGCAGTCAAACACCTTTTCTATAATTAACTGTCCCAGGGGAGGCGCGTTAGCTGTGTGTTTAATTATAATCCCCAAGGCGAACCTGATCGTGCAATCAAAAACCTAACTCCAAGAAGCCAGCAATCTAGCCCTCTCTCTCAAGTCCGTGCCTGCTTTCAGGAGCAGCTAAAACAGAAACACACTCGGCAGCACCGAGCTGATACGACCCACACACCTGGAGGAAGAGACACGGAGGCAGCGAGCGCCAGCGCAGGAAAAGCGAGCGCGGGCGACTGCAATGTCGTGCCAGGCTTTCTGGGAGTTTTCATCGTGCGCTCTCTGGCCATTTTTGCACACCGCCGACGCAAACAACGGCAAACGCGCTTTTCCTAAAACGCTCAGGACGACGCCTGCTCAAGTGTGCGCGGCAAGCTTTGACAGCCGGCCCCACCGAGTCTAGACTCGAGGCTGCAACCCGCCCGGCCGCGTCCCTCGCCCCTCCCTCCCGCACCGCGCTCTGCCTCGGCCCTGCAGGTCCCACCGGCCCTCCGCCCACCCCTCGGGAGGGACACGAGACTCCACCCGCCGCAGGACCCGCCACAGCCTCGGCACCCTCCTCGTCGATACACTACGCCCTAGCTGCTGGGCCCAGGCGTTCCCCGGCCTTCCCGACCTGAGTGCAGCCCCATCCCCACGACCCTCCCTAGCCTCCGTCCCCGGCCCGCCGCACCCTTCCGCTCCACGAGGTCCGCACTCCACACTCCACGCCCCCTCCTCCAAAGGCCCGAAACTCCGCTCTCCACCACTTTCTAGAGTCTTGCTTCCTGCGCTTCCCTCGGGCCCGTCAACATCCTGGAAAGTACCTGCAGCTCTCAACTTACAGCCTACGGCCTTTTCCACCGGCCAGCGTTCCTTAGGAATCCGCTCCGCTACCACGGCCATCCGTTCAGTGGCGCACCCAACCCTGGGGGCCGGCTCCACCTCCCGGACCGCGCGCCATTGGGTGGCTTCCGGCCAATACGCCACTTCGGAGAAGGGATAGGACTATGCCCCTGTCAGTCAGATTCGGAGGCCGAGATCAAACCGCACTTTCACTTCTCAACTGGTCAGTAAAGCTATCACTTAGCGCTCTAGGGGCGGGACTATAAGCTCCCATAGGTCATTATAGGCCGGCGAGTGAGAGTGAAGCGCGCGGAAAGAACTCGTTCGGAGAAGTTTGGTTGAGGGCCGAGGAGTGACGTGTCGGTCCGTGGACTGGGAAGGGGGCTCGGTGGGAAGGTGTGACCGGTTACCGGAGCCACGTGACCGGAAGCGGAAACTACGCCGAGGAACTGGCCGAAAGGATCCCGAAATGCGGGACCAGGAAGCTGTTTGTACCTTTTTTCCTTAAGGTAGAGCTAGGCCGTCCCCTAGTGAAAGGTTAAGAGTCCAAGTCGTTCTGCCAATTCCCGATGAAAACGCAAGCGCTTCCTGGGCCAGACTGGTCCGTTTGTACGAACAGATTTGGCCGTGATTTGCTGGTGTTTTACTATCCTCCCATAGATGAGGAGGCCCAGGCATCTTTCCGGGGGTGTTTCCCTTTCTTCAGCCCTGGCTCGTGGAGGACGGCGCCTAGGGCTGGGCGCGTGGGGTTCGGCTGGAGAAGCCCCCGCCCGGCTCCGAGGCGAGGGCAGCGGCGGCCTTGCCCGCGGGATCGGGGCGCCGCGAGCGCCACCTCCCCCTCCTCGCTCTGCCGCAAACCTGCCTGCCCAAGGTCCGCGTTCCCTACGCCGCCCTCCGCCTCCCTGCCTCCCAAAGATACGTTGGCCAGGGCCGGGCAGAGGGCAGTTTCGCCAGCCAACTTCGTCTTTCCGACGCGCTTACACGCCGATAAATTCTCGCACCTTCCGGGCTGCACGGAAGAAGGGAGGGCCAGGGTAACCCACTCGGGACCCTCCTGTCTCAGCTGTCCCTGTTCTCCAATAAGTTTTCCTACTCGTAAAAAAAGAAGGGAGTTTCCACCCACTGCCCAGATGTGATGCAACTGCCACAGGGATTGCCATTTACACTCCCACCAGGAGTCACCAACCGACTGCACTCGGGCTTCTGATAAGTGCTTTAAAGTCATGTGTTTTCTTAAAAAGTCACAGTACCGGGTTTGTCCCAGAACTGGTAGGAATAAATAGAACTCCTTCATTCTATTCTTATGGTAAGTATTCAGTCCTCAAAACAAGTTTTTCTTTAAAAAAAAAAGTTCTTCTTTTTTAAAAAAAGGAAAAAGGGGGCCGGGGTATAGCTCAGCAGCACAGGCACTTGCCTGGCAAGCGCAAGGTGCTGAGTTCGATCCACGATATGCGCCCCCCCAAAAAAAGAAATTAGATCCCTTTTAAAGTAGGAAAGAAAAGTACTGTGAAGAACATTAAGACGTTAGGGTTCTCTTTAAAAAATTATTGAGTATGTTTGTAAAGGGAATACATTTACATTTTTAGGTGATAAAGTCACCTTTTTCAGAAGTCAAAATACACTGTTGAAAGCTTAAACAAGGGCTACAAAGTGAGCTCAAGGCCAGCCTGAACTGCATTGTGAAACCCTGTTTCAAAAAGACAAAATATATACATATATATTGGTATCGGGTATAATTTTTGGTATCAGGTATCGAACTCAGGACTTGAACTTGCCAGGCAGGCACTTGTGCCACTGAGCAATATCCCAGGCCCTCAAAATAGTAAAAAGTGCTGCAAGTATAGCTCTGCAATCCCTGGGTTCAGTCCCCAGTACTGGGGTCAAGTTGGGGGATGTTAAAAACCTAAGCATATTTTTTTTTTCTAAGCATATTTTTAAGATGTGTTTGTTTTTTTCCTGTACTTTCTTTTGTAGTGTAGGGGATCAAATCCATGGCCCTTTCCCCTACTAGGCAAGCATGATACCACTATGCTATGCCCCTCTAACCATAGGAAAGTCTTTGATTCTAGTCTGTAGGGAAAGAGTAATCTTTAAAATCAAAGGAAAAAAAAAAATCAAAGGAAAACAAAGTCAGAAAACTTAATATAAACTGGGCATGATGCTCCATGCCTGTAATACCATCACTCGGGAAGTCTGAGGCAAGATAGTAAATTTGACCCCAGTCTGGGCAATTTAGGGAGACCCTGTCTCAAAATAAAATATTTAAAAGGCCTGGAGGTGTAGTTCAGTGTGAAGGCCTTGGGTTCAATCCCTAGTACCACCCCCTAAATTTTATTTATGTATTTATTTTAAAAGAACTCATATAGACCCAGGCATGGTGGCACATGCCCGTAATCCCAGGAGTGGAGAGGCTGAGGCAGGAGGATCATTGCAAGTTCAAGGCCAGCCTGAACTGCATAGTGAGACCCTGTCTCAAAAAGAGAAAGAAACAAAAGAAACTCATAGATTATAACCAAAGAATTATATCAGTTATCTTCCCTCCTAACCAAAAGTTTTGACATGGTTGTTTCAGAAAGCACTGCTTTAACTATTCCATCAGTTGCTTCATATATTTTGTAGGACTCATTACTTTCATGTAGAACTTTTTGTCTTTCCTGAAGTGTCTGCTTACCTTTCTTTTCTATCTGTGCTGGTCAGATTTATGTTACTGACAAGACCAAAAAACAAAAAAAGCCAAGATAATCCACTTAAACGGAAGAAAGGTTTCAGAGGTCTGTCCCTGGTCTCTTGGCCCTGTTGTTTTGGGTCAATAGTAGAAGAGTTCCTCATGGTGGAAGCCAGAGCAGAAGAGGCCTGCTCACCTCACAGCAGAGAAAGAAGAGGGGCTGGAGTCTAGCACCTCCTTCAGAGGTGCACCCCCAGTCATCACCCAGCTTCTTTCCACTGGCCCCACCTCCTAAATGTCTCATGACTTCCCCACAGCCCCCTGGGTGGGGACAAGGCTTCCACTTACACCCTTTAGAGGACATTCAAGATTCAAGCTGATCACAAAGCACTCGTGCCTCTGTCTCTTCCGCAGCACACAGGAGTATGTTTTATTCTCCAAGACGCTGTCCCCACAACCCACTTTTCTAAGTGTGCTTCAAAGCTCTATGCTGAGATTTCCTGCCAGGGTTTCTGGATTCCATTGCTGTTTCATGTTGCTTGGTTGGGTGTTTATAGTATGCCTATTTCTGATGTTTTCCATTATTTTTAAAGGATTCAACCCAGGTCCTTCACCCTGATCTATATCCTCAGCCTTTCTCTTTCTATTTTTTAAACTTTTAGTGTTTTTTGAGGCAGGGTCTTTCTATGTAGCCCATGCTGGCCTCGAACTTGCTGTGATCCTCCTGCCTATCCCAAATGCGAATGATATAGGAGGTAGGGTGTGGCAAGCTGGCTGGAGAAATAAGTGGCACCTGTCAATTATGTAAGATCCCAGGACAGTGCCAAATAACACTCAGGACCCTGTATGTGGAACTTCTGGGATCCCAGGAGATGTGACCAGCATACAAAAGATGGGATAGGGGTGGGGATTTATAGCTCAGTGGCATAGTGCCTGCCTGGCAAGCACAAGGTCATGAGTTTGATTCTTGGTACCGGAAAAAAAAACACACACACACACACAAAAGATGGGATACTATAAGAAGTCTGGTATTGTCTCTTCATGGTAGCCCATGCTGTTTCCCAGACACACGGTATACTGTTTTTGTTGTTGTCTTTTTCAGACAGGGTCTTACCATGCAGTTCAGGCTCTCTTCAAGCTCGCTTTGTAGCCTAGGTTGGTCTCAAACTCACAAGGATCCTCCTGCCTCAGCCTCCCGAGTGCTGGGATTACAGGTGTGCACCACCATGCCTGGCTTTCAGTGTACTTTTATTTTTGCTTTTTACCCTTTTCTCTCGTTTGCCCAAATTCGCTTTACAAAGCCAGACCCTCACTTTTCAAATAAACTTTTGGTACCATTTTTGGCTTGTTTTATCCAATTTTTTGTTCAAGGCAAGAAGGACCTGGATTAAGTTTAATTGGCAAGCCAAATTTTTTTTTTTTGGGGGGGGGCAGGGTGTTTACTGTGAATCGAACTCAGGACCTCACACTTGCCAGGCAGGCACTGCACCACTGAGCTAAATCCCCAGCCCTGGCAAGCCATTTCTAAAGAAACACTGGGACTACAGGTGTGTGCCACCATGCCTGGCTTTTTTTTCTTTTTTTTTGAGACGAGAGTCTCACTGTGTAGTTCAGGGTAGCCTTGGACTATGTAGCCCAGGCTGGCCTTGAACTTGCAGCAATCCTCCTGCCTCCGCCTCAGAAGTGCTGGGATTACAGGTGTGTGCCATTGTGCCTGGCTTAAATTTCCTTTTTGTTTTTTCTTTAATGGTTTTGGTTGTTTCTTGAGACAGGATCTTGCTATGTAGTTCAGGCTGCTCTTGAACTACATAGCCTAGGCTGGCCTAAAACTTGCAGCAATCCTGCCTCTGTCTTCCACGTGCTGGGATTACAGGCATGGGCCATCACACCTGGCCTGTGTTTTTTTTGAGGCAAGGTCTCGCTATGTAGTACAGGATCGCCTTGAATTCATGTTGATCCTCCTTGCTCTTTTTATCCTTTTCTCTCATTTGCCCAAATTCACTCTACAAAGCCAGCATGCCTCACTTTTCAGATAAACTTTTGGTACCATTTTTGGCTTGTCTTACCCAATTTTTTGTTCAAGGCAAGAAGGACCTGGAGCAAGTTTAATTGGCAAGCCTCCTGAATGCTGGGATTACAGGCATTCACCACCACGCCCAGCTTGATGTTTCTATTAGACAACTGTTGGGTTTCCTAACTCTTGGATAACACAATTCCTTTTTCCATGTTTCGATCTTTTGGCTTTATGTTTTGGAAGTTTACCATAATTTTGTCTTTAATTGTACAGTAATTTTGCCTCAGTGCCATGTTTATAAGCCTTTATCATTTTGTGACAATTGCCTTAATTTCCAGTAACCCCTATTTTCCTTACACAGCAATCTGTCCTGTGTGAATGCAGTAACTTCTCAGATTTCTGGGGAAGTAGTGATCAGACTTGTTTCTGAGATGAGTCTTGCTGTATTGCCTAAGCTGGCCCTGAACATGGAATCCTCCAGCTTCAACCTCCAGAAGTGCTAGAATGTTTTAGTTCTTCTGGTACTAGGGATTGGACCCAAGCCTTTGCATTGAGTATATCCTCAACTTACTTACTTATTTATACTGTTTCACTATATACTTCAGGCTAGCCTCAAAATCACAGCAATCTTCCTACTTTAGCCTTCTGAGTGCTGAGATTACAACACTGCACCACCACACCCAGCATAGAATTTAACATTTTTGTTTCTAGACTCATTTAACTCTCCAGAAACATGTACATTTTTGCATACCTGGGGATTCTGATGTTAATTCCTGGTAGTATCTGGGGCTGGGGTGTAACTCAAGTGTGGTAGAAGGCCTACTTAGCATTCACAAGGCCCAGTGAGACCTACTACTAAAGAAACAAAACAACCAAACACAAAAACCTGGGTAAGTGACCACCTATAGACTGTTTATAGGTGTCAAGCACTATAAGCCATCTGAACTTGAAATCAGAAAATGAGGAGCTGGGGATTTTACTCAGTGGCACAGCACCTGCCTGGCAAGCACAAGGTCTTGAGTTCAATTCCTGGTACCAGAAAAAAAAAATCAGAAAATGAGTACAAAGATGAAGGACTGACTGTATGACCTAGTATCCCATCATACTCTGAATTTTAGTGTTTCATCCCAGCTTTGAGGCCTATGGGAAAACAGTAGCTATTTGTGATCATGTAGTTTGTAAAATGCTGTTCATGTACTGGTCAGGTTCCCTCAGTAGACATTGAGGTCCAAAGGGCAGGAACCTTTATCTTTCCGCTTCACCCATGAGTTCCCAGTGACTTCCAAAGGCCTGAGAGAGAAGGTATTCAAACACTTGTTACAAGACCAAGTCATCTGTTCTCCCACTGGATCCTTTCCTGGTTCTATGGTCTCATTCTAGGTCCACCCAAAAATATTCCACTGATGTGCAGATGTCATTGTTACATAGGTCCAAATCACACTGAAATGAAGTCAGCTTCATTTTAAACTAGTTTTTTGGTCATACAGCATTGAGAGAACATGTTAACTAGGGGTGACTATATTATAGACAGCTAAGTTAGAGATACAGTCAGACGGCTAGGCCTTTGAAGGAATCAGTACAAATGACAACACATTTACAACTGTGGCTGGAGGCACGTTCATCGAAGTTCAGGCCTCAAAATAAAGATGGAATGACTACACTTACACATCTCCCGAAGGGATAAACAATAATGGTAGATATTCTAAACAGGCATCAGTCACCCAAGTGGGTGACCAGATCCTCCTGACCCATCTCTCAAAAAAGGTCCTTGTTCTGTCTATATACACTTGTTACATAACTTGCTTCCCCACTGGATCAGTATTACCTAAGTAGCTATACTTACAACTTTTTTTTTTTTTTTTGTCTGAGACAGGCTTTTGCTACATAGTTCAGACTGGCCTCGAACAGGCAGTGATCCACCTGCCTCAGTCTCCTGAGTACTGGGATTACAGACGTGTGCCATCACACCCGGCTTTATAATCTTATTGATCATAGTTTTATCCCATGTTGTACCCACTTCATGATTTTGTACCCGCTTCATGATTTTGCTCTATAAAATTTCTTCTGAGAAATGGGCTCCTTGGCAACCTATTTTCTGGTTCCCCGCTGGTCTCTCAGGAGCTAGCTTCCTCCTACCCTTAACCTCCACTGTTCCTCAGAATTCACCCTTCCATTTTGAGGAACATAAACTTGGAATATTAGTCATCTATCAGTGGAGATATAGATAGACTTTAAAATAAATAACAAACCCAGTCTTTCATAAAGTGTAAAATATAATTCAGACTTTCTCAGGGAACATTTTTCAGGCTAATCTCTCAAACCTATCATTAGATAATCCAAGACAAAGTCTTGTGTTCCATGAATATGTACCTGAGGTTATGATTTTCAAATTCAACCATTACACACTTCTGGGAAGCCAGCTTACGTTTAATTGTGACATTTTAAAATTTTACAAGTGTTTTGACATCCGCCCTCCCTCCCCATATTTAGTCTCTTAAAAGGACAAAAAACATCACCACTCACAGGTTTAATGGGTTTAATAAGTATACCCCTTCAGTTCCTATTTGCAGCACCCAATATTCCTTTGAAATACCAGTGAGACACGGCAGTGGCCAACAGTAAATTTCCACCCTTCAGAGCTGAAAAGTTCAGGTTCTCTGGGCATTCTCTGTTGCGGTGGCACTTGTCCAGAATCGGTACCTCCCCACAGCTGGGGAGCTTTAAATGTACCAGTGAAAGAAAAGCCTTTTCCCCTTCAAGGGGAAGAAAGAAAATTATTCCTCAAAACCTAGCTGATCTGGCTGTGAGGTCTTTCCTTCTGTCCTATCTCTTCAAGCTCTTTTTTTCTTTTTTGCAGTAGAGCAAGAGAGACCAAAACCTAACCTGAGTTACGAGAAACAAGACAGTGATGGCTATAACGGGAGTGAGCAGGAGCAACTGAGACAATGTACTCCTTTTCCTCCCACATCCAATGTATGTGCTTCACAGAAAAACAAAAATAACAAATCCACAAAATACAACAGCTAGAATTACAAAACTCATTCATCCAAAGGGGCTAGAAGGCAGAAAGGACAGAGGAGGGTAAATGGCACAGGGGAAAAAACCAAAGTATTCCAATCAGTCCAGGCACAGGGGCTGGCAAATGCTAGAAAACAGCTACAGAAAAACCTGTGGTCCATTCAGACTCATGATGGTGTTAAAAATCCACGCACTGGTGTCGGGAAGATTCTGCCCTACATGCACCAGAGACAAAAATTCCAATTCTTCAAAGAGAAGGGAATACGCTGAGGACCCTTGGCAGAATGGGCCCTGCCTTTCCTGGCCAGGGAAGGAGAATAGAGAAAAGAGCTGCCACAGCCTCCCTCCAACCCCACCCATCGCCCCTGGACGGCAGGTGACTCAGTGGCCTGCAGCAGCCTTCAGTTTGGCAGGAGATGGATGCGGTGAGGGGAACTTCTCTGCAGAGGTGGAGCTGCTCAGCGCAGACTGCAGATAGACTGTCTTATGGAAGAGTCTGTTGCTTAAGAAGACCACCAAGGAGAAGAGGCGCAACTGGAAAAGGCTGGAGGACAAGAGACCCAACTTGTTAGCCCCTCAGTTAATCAAAATTATTGTTTCACGTATTCAACAGCTTATTTGACTACATTAAACTTACAACTACATCTGAATAAAGTTTAAGACAGCAAATGCATGAACTGAACAGGCAACTGAAGAACGTACTGCAGACAGTATGGTTCAGTGAGAGAGAACTTGCCTAGCTTGCATGGGGCCCTGGATTCATTCCCCAGCAGTGAAAAAAAAAAAATGCTGGGTCCTGCTTCAGCATGAATGGAATAACCAGTTTTGAAGTACTGGGGCTCCCGGAATAAGGAGCACTTTGAGAATAAGTATGATCAAAATATATGTTATGGGGGCTGGGGATTTAGCTCAGCAGCAAAAGCGCTTGCCTGGCAAGCGCAAGGTCGTGAGTTCGGTTCCCGGTACCGGAGAAAAACAAACAAACAAAAAAAAAATGTTATGCATGTATGGAAAAATACCACACTAAAGCCAGCTATGGAGGCGTATGCCTATAATTCCAGCATGAGGCTGAGGCAGGAGGATTACAATCTGAAGCCCAGACCAGGCAACTCATTGAGACCCTGTCTCAAAACATATATAATAAATGGGGCTGCGGATATAGTTTAGTGCTAAGGCCCTAGGTTCAATCCCCAGTACTGGGGGAACAAAAGAAAAAAAACTCATAAGTACAAACAGGTCTTACAGAAATGAACTTAACTACAGAGGTTTATAAGTGGCTTATATTAAGTGAATGATTAGATTCCTCACCCCCTTTAGTGATGCTGAGGATGGAACTCCATGCCTTAGGTACATTAGGCAGGCACTTTAGCACTGAACTACACCCCCAGCTGAATTGTTAAATTTTATTTTTTAAACTGTTAAATTTTAATATACATGTGCACATATTCACAGGCAAAGTGTAGGGTATATCCTGGAAGTGTTTTTCTTAAGGTCTTCCTGCAACGTAAGATTATTAAAAGCTCGAGCCAGGCGTGGTGGTGCATGCCTGCAATCCCAGCACCCAGGAGGCTGAGGCAGGAGGATCATTGCCAGTTCGAGACCAGCCTGGGCTACAAAATGAGCTCAAGGCCAGCCTGAATTGTATAGTGTGACCCTGTCTCAAAAAGACAAAAAAATTTTTAAAGAAACCTTACTAATGTAATTGTGGCATTACAGCCTTCCTTTGCACAGCAAAAACCTCATTACCAGCCGATACTCACTATGCTTTTCCAGGGGTCTTTGCTTCATTGGCGCTGATGATGAATAAAGGAAAAAGGATAGAGAAGAGGCAGCCACTAAAAAAGAAAAGAAATAATGAGTCCTCTTCATGACAGCCGTGCCTCTGAAGCAGATACAAGCCCAGTTCGTGGGCTTGCAGTGCAGGTATCACAGCCTGATGAAATCCTAATAAATTAGACACAGCTTTTGGGAAGCATAGAAGGTTTTTCTAAGCGCTCCTCATGTTTAACGCTGCTCTAGGAAGCAACAGAGAAGAATGAATATGGGCTAGAGGGTCACACAGCCAACTGTCTATGGCTGTCTGCCAAAGAGAAAACTCCTTACAGGTCTCCTGATGGTCAGATAAGAATAGAGAATGCTTGGCAGAGAACCAAGCAAATAAAAGATGCTTGTTACATGAATTTTGTTTTTACTATTCTCACTCAGCTCTTCCTAGCCTAATTACCTGATAATATACGAGGACTGCATTGCTGTGAGGAAAGCCAAGGGCAGACCAAATCCAAAGTAGTAAGGCCAATTCCTTTCTATGTTTGACAACCGCTGATGCATTTCAATTCCTAAAACAAGGAAGCCAATACAATTAGACTACACATTTTCTTTTAATCAAGTGACAAACTATAGTAGACAAAGCAATTGAGGTTTGGGTTTTAGATACAGACCTACATGGCTAGGGCATACAAAACAATTATGCAAATCTGACATAAAGCTTCTATGCAAGTCAGGCCTGGTGGCACATACCTATAATCTCAGTATTCTGGGAAGGTGAGGCAAGAGGACCCCAACATAAAACCCAGCCTGACCAACTTAAGAACTTAGTGAATAACAGTAAAAAAGAGGACTGGGGGTGTAGCTCAATGAGAAGGCCCTGGGTTCAACCTCGGATACCCTTAAAAAAAAAAAAAAAAAAAAAAAGCTTTTCCACCAAGTTTACAATTCAAATCATCACAATTTAAAAACTACCAGGCTCAGTGAATTATGAATTCAACACCAGCATCAGCATCCTTAACAGGACTAGTCTAGAACAAAACAAGATACCAAATAAAAAGGAGGCTATCCTGTAGGAGTCATTTAACCTTTCACATCCATATATACCCACATCAATATACATCTTTTTTTTAAGAGACCCAAATAAATGTGCTGGCATTAGTTTAATTTCTCTAATTTAGAATAATTCATGCTGAATAATTCAGCTCAGTCACATCTACATCACATTAACCATAAGAATGTTAGTTTCCCTAGTTTCAAAGTTAGGGGTCAAATCCACAAGTTAAATTCTGCTTAGAAGTAACATTTCCAAACTGGGTCTCTATGCACTGGGTTTCTTTAGATGGACTTACCTTTATTGAACCAACGATACTCGAAGCAGTACAGTGAGTAGAGAAGGGACATATGCAACAGACTGACCAGCTGACCAACAAGATGAATGGGAAAGAGACTCACAAACATCCCCTGAAGAACAAATATGACAGATTTTAGTTCCAAAGGTACAAACACCTAACACTATTCACCCACCAATGCCCAATCATCAGTGCTGCTGAGATACCTTTCTTGCCACTTCTTAAGTTTCTAAAGAGCAGGAGATGGAGAGCTCCTGCAGTGGCAGGAAGAGTGGATAAATTCATTTTTCTTACAATGTTATATTTAGTTTTTTGGGACAGGATCTAGCTATGTAGTTCACCTGGACTTGAACTCACTATGTAACCCAGGCTGGCCTTGAACTTAGGCAGTCCTCCTGCCTCAGCCTCCTGAGTGCTATGATTACAGACATGTGCCATCACACTCAGCCTACAATTTCATATTGAAATTCTAATAAGTAATCTTATAAAATAGAAAAAAATGAAATTCTATTTTTTCCATTAAAAAACGACTTAAAATGCATTACCTCCCACAAAGTATGTATGTATACCCCAGTATAAATGCAATACACTGTCCTTATGAGGCTCCATCTAGTGACACTTCTTTTTAATTTGTCCCTGTGCCCAGAAGGCCAATCTCACCTGGATAAGGAAAAGAGCCTGCAGCAAAAGGTTGAAGAGCATGTCAGCAATTATTTTGCTGACGCTGGGGAATGGTTGAGGCTTTCTCCCCGATACCTCAAATGCCAGGTCAGCTATATCCTGTAACAGAGAAAGTAGTATGCTGAAACATGAATTAAATGGCCTTGATATCCATGCTTAAAACAAGGATTTTGGTCTGCCACTTCCATGTGAAAAAAGTCCCCCGCATCTGGCAAGATACTTCAGTGACCTAAGACAACAATTCCATTTTACAAAGACACAAAGATCTATTATCTCCCACTGACTAGTTGGCCAAGAAATATCAAGGCCGAGAAAGGTTCCTACATGGCCATAACATCACAGGCCGAAACTTATCCACTGTCCACCCACCATGCTGTAGGACCCAGACTCTGCCCTGGACCTACTTGAAACCAAATGGCATTCACAATTTTGCTGAGCACAAACAGGGGGAGCACCCAAAGAGCGCTGAACACCGACGTGAGGAAGAATTCCAGCCAAGACCAAATGTCTCCATGCAGGGATGGATCACCTGAAAAGGGCAAAGACTGATTACCTTAAGTAGAGAAATGGAAAAACCAAATATGGTACCCCCACTTTCTGACTATTCTTCCCCCCACCACATCATTTTGTTTCCAGTATTATCACTGTACCCAGCTAAAGTCTTATTCACCCGAGACACACTACATTCTGCCCACACTTACCCTCAGAGTAACCAGACACATACATGCTAATCTTGAAACAAATTTGCCCACAAGGTAAGGACTGAGACGTCAGTTATTAATAGTAGACAATTAGAAGGAAACCGCCTGGGTTTAAATCCCAGCTCTACCACTTACTAATGGTTTAACCATGGTAACTAAGTTCCATTTCCTCATCAACTGTTGATGAGATAGAACAAGAGTGCATTTCTCAAAGGGTTGTTGAGATGTCTGAGTTAAAAACACCTAAAGCTCCCGATCCATAGGAAACGTTCATTAAACTGAGAGGGACTAGAAAAATATCTCCCACCTCCATTCCCAGCAGACAGCAAGGAACAAGGTATACACTTACCAATAATCCGGGCTGTTACTGACTGAAGCACAGGAATAAATACTCGATAAAACAAGAGGAGACTTAACTAAAAGGAAAGAAGCAATAAAGTAAATGTCAAAAGCCCTCCTTTAAGAGTTTCAAGTTTCAGTTTTACAATTTTCCAGATGTGGGTGCCTGTTAAAAATCAGAACTAGGGGCTGGGGATTTAGCTCAGCGGCACAGCGCCTGTCTGGCAAGCGCAAGGTCATGAGTTCAATTCCCGGTACCAGAAAAAAAACAAAAAGTCAGGACTAGGGCTGGGGATGTAGCTCAGCAATGCAATGCCTATCTGGCAAGCTCAAGGCTCTGAATTTGATTCCTGGTACCAAAAAAGACAAAAAACCAACAAACAAAAAAAAACAGGGCTGAGCATGGTGGTACACACGCATGTAACCACAGCACTTTTGAGGTTGAGGCAGAAGGATCACCCCAAGGCCGAGGCCAGCCTGGGTGACATGGTGAGTTCAAGGCCAGCCTGAACTATACAGCGAGACTCTGTCTCAAAAAAAAAAAAAAGAAAAGAAAAATCAGGAAGATTATCTGGGCATGGTGGTGCACGTCTGTAATCCTAGTGGTGAGGTAGCAGAAGTAGGAAGTTAAAAACAAGTTTAAGGCCAGTCTGTGCTACACAGTGAGCTGAAGGCCAACCTGCACTACACAGCAAGATCTTGTCTCAAAAAAATGAAACAAAACAAAATAGAAAGCCTAGCCAGGCATGATGGGGCATGGCTACAATCCCAGCACCCCCGAGGCAGGAAGATCTTAAATACCAGCTCAGCCTGCTGGGCAATTTACTAACTTAGTGAGACCCTGTCTCAAAATAGCAGCTAGGGATTTAACTCAGTGCTATATCTAGTACTCCCCACCACCCAAAAAAAAACAAGAGGCCTGAAGAAACACCAAAATCAGACCATTTCTATTTTCCAATACTTCCAACTGAGCGGTACAAACTTGATATTGCTTATACAACAGTGAAACTAGGTGGGGTGGGCAAAAAGATTATCTTAGAAAGCACTCAAGTCAAAATATACAGGCATATACTAAGTCTATAGTAAATATCTGTGAAGTAAATCTAAAGCTAACATCTAAAACCATCTGTGAAATGTTTACATAAACTGAATTATACTGAATTCCAAGTCAAAGGAAATATTTGTTAACAATTCTTCAAAGAACCCAAATTTCACTTAAAACCATGCTGGTTCTCAGTTAACTGCAGGCAACCTTTTCTGTGCTGGGTTTCAGTAATAATGAACTGTACCCAACTATTATGCCAGAAAGGAGAGCCTTGCTCTTATCCAGCTATATCTGCCCTTCTCCTCTAATCCCCATAAATCTCTTTGCCAAAAAGCCTAGATAGTATCTACAAATACTGTTATTCATAATGCTACTAAAGCTTGTGAATGAGTCATTATAAAAAAAAAAAAAAAAAGCCAGGCACTGTCACAGGCCTATAATTCCAGCTCTTCAGGAGGCTAAAGCAGGAGGACTGCATTTTAAGGCCAGCCTGGGCCTCAGAAAGAACCTATCAAGGGCCAGAGATATAGCCCAGCAGCACAAGCACTTGCCTGGCAAGCACAAGGTCCTGAGTTCAATTCCCAGTACCAAAAAACAAACACACAAACAAACAAACAAACAAAAAAGACCCTATCAAAATAAAATTAAGAGCTGGGGCCAGGGATATAGCTCAGGGGCACAAGCGCCTGTCTGGCAAGCGCAAAGTACTGAGTTCAATTCCTGGTAGCAAAAGAAAAAAGACATGTATACATTTAGCTGGGCATGGGGGCACATGCCTGTAATCCCAGCACTGGGGAGACTGAGGCCAGCCTGAACTACACAGTGAGACTGTCTCAAAACATAAATAAATTAAAGAAAAAGAGATGGGGCAGAGTATGGTGGCACATGCCTGTAATCCCAGTACTCAGGAAGCTGAAGCAGAGCAATCACTTTGAGTTCAAGGCCAGCCTGAACTACATAGTAAGACCCTGTTTCAAAAAGAAGGGTGGGCAGGGTAATGTAACTCAGTGGCAGAGCTCTTGCCTAGCATGTACAAGGTCCTCAGTTCAATTCCCAGTACCATGAGAAAAAAAGTATGTTCTCTCTCGAGTAGGAATAAAATTCCTATAAGTACACAGAATCCTGAGTTATGGCCTTAAGTGTGTATATACAGTTAAAAGCTACATGTCTTAGTGTTTTAAGAAAACAGCTGAAGCCGGGCATGGTGGCACATGCCTGTAATCTCAGCACTCAGGAGGCTGAGGCAGGAGGATCGTTGTGAGTTCGAGACCAGCCTGGGCTACAAAGTGAGCTCAAAGCCAGCAGGAACTGCATAGCAAGACTCTGTCTCAAAAAGATTAAAAAAAAAAAAGACCTACCTCTAAAAAAAGAAAAGAAGAAAGAAAACAGCTGAGGACCACTAACCTAGCAATAATCTGAAGATGCTTATGAGACATCTGGAATTTGAGGGAAAGAACTTACCCAGAATACTCCACCATTCCAAGCACAGCACTGGAAAATTCTTCTAGCAATACATGACTCACTGGAAAAGATCACATGCTTTAGCTTACAAGGCATATAGATGATTTCCCAGCTATCAATCAGTAGCCCACCATTTCTGTTCCATCCTTTGGTGCCATATTATTTTCAGCACCTTATGTTCTCCCAATGTTCTAATTCAGTCAATGAGAAAAGACTAAAAATATTTCTGAATAACCACCTTTCTGCCAGGCCTGGTAGCCCATGCCTATAATCCCAGTACTTGGGAGGCTGAGGCAGGAGGATTGCTTCGAGTCTGAGGCCAGGCTGGACCACCTACTGAGGTCAAGCTTAGCCTAAACTACATAGGGAGATCCTGTCTCTCAAAAAACAAAAAAAAAAAACAAAACACTTTAGATTGTTGAAACTTCCTATGTAGGGTGTTTGTGCTATACTAAGATCACTTCCTAAAGCACCCCACTCTGGGACATTTTCTGACACAGGCTGCACACCTTACCTTTCTTTCTTCCGCTCTATACTCTGGGTTCTCCTCTGAGCCAAGACACTACTAGCCCTTCTTCGACGCTGCTCCTCTCTCTTCTGCTGGATTCGAGCATCTATCTTTGAGATGGTACAAATGCCCCAGATGGAGTCTTTGATTCCCTATAAAGATATTTTTAAACAGGAAAGATTATGGATTGTACAAGACTTTCCAAAGTTACATATGGGAAAGTAAAGTAACAGTGGAAACTGTAGAATTAATTTTGCTATAGAACTTAAAGGGACATTTACTTTTTTCCTTCCTTTCTCTCTTTTTAATTTTTTCCACTGCTAGGGATTAAACCCAGGGCTTTGTGCATGCGAGGCAAGCACTCTACCACTTAGCCTTTGATTTTTTTTTTTTCTTTGAGACAGGGTCTCGCTATGCAGTTCAGGCTGGCCTTGAGTTCACTTTGTAGCCCAGCCTGGTTTCGAACTCACAACGATCCTCCTGCCTCAGCCTCCCGAGTGCTGGGATTACAGGTGTGCACCACTACATCGTGCCAGTTTCTTTTTTTAAAATGACACCTAATCTACACAAAACTTGCAAAAATAATGGACAATTTCCAAAGTATCTTTTATATTCATCACGTTTTTTTTTGGGGGGGGGGTCAGGAATTGAACTGGGACCTTGCACTTGCCAGGCAGGTGCTATGCCGCTGAGCTATCTCCCCAGCCCATTTAAAGTCTTGTTTTTGTTTTCTGGGTACCAGGAATCAAACTCAGGGTCTTGTCCTTGCCAGACATGCACTTGTGCCGCTGAGCTATATCCCTGGCCCCTTCAGCATTAATGTTTTGCCACATTAATATAAATATACTTTTTCATAAATCATGAGTAGACTGTCAAATGTCTTTTTTCAGTGTGTATTTCCTAAGAATAATATTTTCACATACCACAGTATAGTTCTCAATTGAAGAAATTTAATAATGAAAAACTTTTAATGTACAATTTTGCCAGTTGTTCCAAAAAATGAGTTCTGTGGCACTATCTCTCAAAATCTTAGTCTAGGCCAGGCATGGTGGCACACGCCTGTAATCCCAGCACTCAGGAGACTGAGGCAGGAGGATCTTTGTAAGTTCAAAACCAGCCTGGGCTAAAAACTGAGCTCAAAGCCAGCCTGAACTGCATAGCAAGACCCTGTCTCAAAAAGACAAAAAAGCCGGAGATATAGCTCAGCAGCACAAGCCCCTGCCTAGAAAATGCAAGGTCCTGAATTCAATTCCCAGTGCCAAAAAATAAAAAGACGAAAAAGGCCGGGCGTGGTAGCCCATGCCGGTAATACCAGCACTCGGGAGGCTGAGGCAGGAGGGTCGATGCAAGTTCAAGACCAGCCTGGGCTACAAAGTGAGCTCAAGGCTAGTCTTAACTGCATAGTGAGACCCTGTCTCAAAAAGACCAAGAAAAAAAAA
>NW_004955412.1:26572891-26575477 GCF_000276665.1 Chinchilla lanigera | reverse complement strand
AGACCAATATCCTTTTCATCAAATTTCCCCCTCTAGATTTAGCATCCATTAATTCTTGCCCACACTAATCTCAACATAGTTGCAAAAGTTTTCTAATCTCTCCATAAATACCCATACTATAAAGCCAAGTTATTGCCTTCAGGTCTCAGGTCTCAGGCCAGGCACGGTGGTGCACACTGTAATCCCAGCACTCGGGAGACTGAAGCACAAGTATCGCCCAGGCTGGCCTGGGTAGCAAGTTCAAGTTCAGTCTAGATTGCTTCTCGGCCCTTTGGCTAGGATCAAGTGAAGTCCAGTCTGGACTACACAGTGAGACCCTGTCTCGAAAAAGCAAGGGTGGAGTAAGATACCGGAGTAAGATAATTCCATCTCCTGAGCAGGACGGATTAGACTGCAAACCTGTATGTGAACTATGAAGGACTCAATGAATAAGATAAAAAAAAATTTGAAAAAACATCTGAAGGATTTCCTAGTTGGTTCCCTTAGCAAAAGGATCAAGAGATAAACTCCTTGAAATAACATGTACGTACCCTGCCAAGGTCCTGGAGAAAGGTTCTGACACTGTCTGCCATCTCTTCACCAACCAGACGTCTTATCAACTACACAGAGAGAGGAGTGTCCCAAATAGCTCATCATGAAGGACCTGGAAACATACGAACCATGATGGAATGAAAACATTTATCTTTTTTTTTTTTTTGTTTTTTTTTTCCGGTACCAGGAATCGAACTCACGACCTTGTGCTTGCCAGGCAGGCGCTTTGCCGCTGAGCTAAATCCCCAGCCTCGAAAACATTTATCTGAAAGACAAGTTACTCTAGCCAGGCGAGGTGGCATACACCCGTAATCCCAGTCCCCGGAAAGCTAAGGCAAAAGGACTACAGCAAATTGGAGACTAGCCTGGGCTACACAGCGAGTTCAAGGCCAGCTTCAACTACAGTGAAACCCTGTCTCAAAACAAAACAAAACACCAGTTATTCATGTACATTTCTAATAACCCCACATTCTGGTTTTAGCAAGAAAGCAACAAATTCTACTCTAATTCTAGCTCATAAGGAACTAAGTGAGGCTGTCCTTTTAAGTGCTAAAACCTAAAATCTTTAATTTTTTTTTTCTCTGATTGGTTTACTTTGAAATAAGGACTCACTGTGTTGGTCAGACTGGTCACTAACTCCTGGGCTCAAGCAATTCTCCTGCCCCAGCTTCCTGAGTAGGTGGTGAGTAGCTGCAACTAGAGGGACTTAGCGTTGTGCTTGGCCTAAGTTCTTTTTTGCTTTAAGTCACTCACTACCCTTTCACTTTTTGTGGGATAAATGTGCTCTTGGAGGGGACCAATGATCTCATCTGGGCCTTGATGTCCCTAACTATCCCTCCTATAATCCAAGCACTTTTGAAGATCTGGAGATGGGTGAAAATATCTTAGTATCCTTTTAAATAATTTTTATGCTTGTTGTATAACCTCAAACACTTGAGTGAATATATAAAAGCAATGTAAAAGTTCTTATAAAAAAAAGACTAAACATGCACCTCAATCATACACAGAAGCCAGACATGGTGATGCATGCCTGTAACACCAGCACTCAGGAGGCTGAGGCAGGAGGACTGCCCAAAGTTCGAGGCTAACCTGGGCTACACAGCAAGACCCTGTCTCAAAAAAAAAAAAAAAAAAAAAAGTCATACACAGAGCCCTTCAGCACATAGACAAGTTTGAGGCAGTGGTGACAAACCTGAGGGATGCATGCCGCAGTGGGGTGTTTGTATCATTGAGAGCTCTAAAAGGTTTGCCATCACTGGCTTAGAGTATGATGTGAAACTACTACCAAAACCTCCTAATAGGTTGATCTGCTTTCTAGTTTTTTTTTGTTTTTGTTTTTTGCGTTTTTGAGACAGGGTCTCACTATGCAGTTCAGGCTGGCCTTGCGCTCACTTTGTAGCCCAGGCTGGTTTCGAACTCGCAACGATCCTCCTGCCTCAGCCTCCTGAGTGCTGGTGTTTTCTAGCTTTTGCAGTACATAACTGTATTCCGTTTGGAGAGTTGGTATGTGTACACAACACATTTCAATCCTTTTCTTTAGACCCTTCCCCTCGCTTGTCTCCATCTCTTGGTCCCCTTTCCTTCTGCAAAAAAGCTATCTCCCTACTTCCCATTAGCTATCAGTTATTTTGCTCTTTATTTGTTTTGGGTTTCCATGCAATATTTAAGCTTCTGTGTCTGATTTATTTCACTTAACATTTTGGTTTCAAGTTGCATCCATTTTCCTACAAATTACTCAAACTTATCCTTCTTTATGGCTGAGTAGTACTCCACTGTATACCACCTTTTCTTTAGTCATTCATCTGTTGGACACAGACTGCTTCCAAGATTTAGCTATTAAAAGTTGTGCTGCTGGGCTGGGGATTTAGCTCAGCGGCAAAGCGCCTGCCTGGCAAGCGCAAGGTCGTGAGTTCGGTTCCCGGTACCGGAAAAAAACCAAAAAAATAAAAAATAAAAAAAAATTAAAAAGTTGTGCTGCTATAAACATGATATCCAGGTATCACTGCAATACCTTTAACTTTTCTTGGAAAGAGACACAAATCATTTAATTTCTTT
>NW_004955412.1:26570549-26571961 GCF_000276665.1 Chinchilla lanigera | reverse complement strand
TTTTTTTTTTTTTTGAGACAAGGTCTCACTATGCAGTTCAGGCTGGCCTTGAACTCTTATGTAGCCCAGGCTGGTCTGGTATTCACAGTGATCCTCTTGCCTCAGCCTCCTGAGTACATCACCACACCTGGCCTAAGAAGTTTCTAAGGTTGAGAAACACTGTGTAACACTCCCACTCTTCCCTCCTAAAACAAACACCTCAATGTTCCAACACGTGGGTGCAGGTACAGGCACTGTTTTCCCTCAGGGTTGTGGTGAAGGCAGCTCAAAACCACGTGAATAGTAAATGCTCAATGATGAGCAAGAGACTATAGTTTGAAAACACTGTCATGGGTCCACTGGTTTAACCACCTATCTGCCCATCTATAAGCTAAAAGTACTAAGACCCTTCATAGGTTCTAGCACAGAGTGCAACAGAATAAATATAAAAACCTAAAACCCTTTTTTTTAGACAGGGTCTCACTGTGTAGTTCGTGGTGGGATTGAATTCACCATGTAGCACAGGCTGGCCTCAAACTCGAAGCAATCCTCCCGTCTCGGCCGCCTGAAAAAACTTAAAATTCTACATGAACACAATCCCACTACAGAATGATACTATTTGGAAGTGTGAGGAAGCCGATTACATAGTACAGGGAACCTGAAACATGTCCATCATAGTCCAAAATCCTGTGTTCTCTGAATCTTGGCCAGTTAATACCTGGCTTCCGTCTATACCTAATGACCAGCAGTAGCCTTCTTAAAGGAGTCATTTCAATTTTATACTGAGACCCTAACACCCTACCGAGAGGAATAGTGGGTATGAATTACCCAATCCGACCAACAGCTACGACGGCATGGGGAAAAATTACTTGTGACAAGGAGACCACACAGACTAAATGACGCACGGGAATTGTATAACCAAGGGAATGAAGATGCATCCAGCTGACAGCACCTTACCGGCGAGGGAACCGCGACTCACAAACTACATGGCCCGCCCAAAGCCAGAGCGAGGGAAACGGCGGCACGGCGAAGTTCAGAACCCCGGCGTTCTAACCCTTGGTTGGGACTCTTTTTGCTCAAGCTCACAGCGAGGAAAGTCCATCCCACAGACAAATAACCTTTCTTAAACCTTGAAATTCAGCTGGGCATTAAATTCCCACAGCCATCACAGCAGACTGGGCGCCTACTGAGGCACGGTCCCGCACTTTCAGGTCTCAGCCGTACGCCCAAGTCTGGGAAAGCAGGAGCTGCCCGTCCCACGCCGGGCACGGAGGCGGTACACACCGCCACCTCGCGCACGGCTCCCCGACCGCCTCGGAGCCCGGCTCCAACCCGCCCCAAGCACCCGCCGCACGAGACGCGGACCACGCTCACCTCGGGTCACAGGGGGCTGAGGCAGCTGCGCTGCACCGGGGCGGCTGTGCACGGCTGCG
>NW_004955412.1:26565575-26570094 GCF_000276665.1 Chinchilla lanigera | reverse complement strand
AATCCTATGCAGCCTAATACAATAAAATAGGGGTCACGTTGGTTTATTTGATATTGCTGATTCAAAACTACTTCCTGTAATTAAAGAGTACTAAACAGCCAGGCGTGGTAGTGAACTCCCGTAATCCCAGCACTGGGGAGGCTGAGGCTGGAGGATCACTGCAAATTCGAGGCCATCCGGGGCAACTAGGCAACTTGGCAAAACCCTGTCTCAAAATAAAAAATACACGCGTGGCCGGGCGTGGTGGCACACGCCTGTAATCCCAGCACTTGGGAGGCAGAGGCAGGAGGATCGTCTCAAGTTCGATCCAGGCTGGGCTACAAAGTGAGCTCAAGGCCAGTGTGAACTGCACAGAGAGACCCTGTCTCAAAAAGATAAATGAATAAATAAATAAATAAATAAAAATAAATAAAAAATACTACTCAACCATAAAAAAGGATAAATTTGAATCATTTGTGGGAAAATGGATGCACCCCAAGACCACAATTTTAAGTAAAATAAATTGAACACACAAGTTTCAATATTTAAGTATTGTTTTTCTTGTGTAAGAAACCCAAAGGAGCAAAATTAATGATAGATATCAGGAAGTAGGAAGAACCTGTCCAAGTGGAAAGGGGAGCAAAGGAATGGGAGGGAAAAGATTAAAAAAGAGTGAGAGGGAAAAGTAGAACAAAGCTTTTGTTTTGTTTTTTGGTTTTGTTTTTTTTTTTTTTTTCCGGTACCGGGAACCGAACTCATGACCTTCCGTTTGCCAGGCAAGCGCTTTGCCGCTGAGCTAAATCCCCAGCCCCCAAAGCTTTTGTAAATGGGGAGAGGAAGAAGGGTTGAAAGGACTAGAGGGGAATAGGAAAAAAGAATCAAGATGGTGGCAAACTCTGTAACCCCAGCACTTGGGAAGCTGAGGCAGGAGGATCGTTGTGAGTTCGAGGCCAGCTTGGACTACAAAGTGAGCTGAAGGCCAGCCTGGGGCCAGGGATATAACTCAGTGGCACAAGCACCTACCTGGCAAGTGCAAGGTCCTCAGTTCAATTCCTAGCACCAAAAGAAAAAATAAAATAAAATAAAATAATTTTTTTAAAAGTCCAGCCTGAACTGCATAGGGAGACCCTGTCTCAAAAAGACAAAAAAAAAAAAAAAAACAAAAAAAAAAAAAAAAAGTGTTATGTACAGGTACAAATTCCCTATGATGAATGTGATCAATATGCATGACCAATATATACTAGTAAAAAGAATAAAGTTAAAAAACTGGAAATGTTCCTCACATTTTAATGTGACAATGAATTGCCAGGAGAACTTACTCAGTACAGGCTGGTTTGTCGCTCTGGGGTGAGGGCTAAGGTTCTGCAGTTCCAAAGAGGTCCTGGGTGGCCAGGAATATAGCTCAGCAGTACAAGAGCCTGCCTGGTGAGCGCAAGGTCCTGAGTTCAATTCCTGTACCAAAAAGAAAAAGAAAAAGAAAAAAAGAGAGAACCAAAGAGGTCCTGGGTGATACTGACATTTAGAGTGTCTCTTACCAGTGCGTCTTGGCAAGGTGTTTGGTTCACATAATGCCCTCAATTTACTCCTTCTCATGGGGAAAGAGATAGAGTAGGGGTTGTAATGTAAACCAAGTCTTGAGGGACAGAGGTTAGCACAGAGAAGAGAGGCTAGCAGGGGAATTCTGCTCAGAGAGAGCAGTACAAGGAAGACCAGCTGCCAGATTTAGAGCACTGTGATTTGCTTGACATGGCTGAAATTTAGGCTAGGAGAACTGGCAAGAGATACACATCCTCACCAAGGACTGGAGAAGGAAATTGTGGTACTTTTATATAATGGAATATTACTCAGCTATAAAGAAAGATAAACTCAAGGCCTTTATAGGTAAATGGTCACAACTAGAGACCATACTCATAAGTGAAATAAATCAGACCTGCATGTGCAAGCACCGCATTATCTCACTAGTGTAAAACCTGAAAGAGTTAATTTAAACTCGGAGGTGTGATAGACATTGTGAAATGATAGGAAAACACTCAAGGGTAAAGGGCAACTGGGATGTGGGAAAAGAGAAGGGAAAGAAGGAGAAATTTTGTATGTATATATATACAGGATTGTTAACATAGTTGTTCTATTGTCTTCTATTTCTTTGCTGAAAGAAACTGTCAATGAGTCCTTGACTGATCAATATTGCATGTCTCTATCTGTTTTCGTGAGAAACCACTTTGAAGATATCAATATGTAATACAACAAACATTGTTAATTTCCTACCACTTTGTTTGTAACTCTGTATTGTCTGTACTGTTCTTTTGCTATTTTGTAAAAGGTTGTCTGTCTGTTAATGTTTTCTTCCTTTTATTTTTAAAATTAAAAAAAGAGATACACATCCTATTTATTGAATGAAAATAATAGAGTAATAGGATTTAAAGGTAAGGGGCTGGGGATTTAGCTCAACGGCAAAACGCCTGCCTGGCAAGCGCAAGGTCGTGAGTTCGGTTCCCGGTACCGGAGAAAAACAAAAAAAAAAAAAAAAAAAAAAAAAAGGTAAGTAAGGCAGACCAAATGTCTGCTTTAATGGGGTTCACATTCAAGTAAACTGGTAAGGTGGGGCAGAAAAGATAAACTGGAATAAAATGGGATGTGGATCTCTCTCAGGGGTAAAGCCCTTGCCCAGCATGCCTGAAGCTCAGAGTTCAATCCCCAGTATGAAAGGACAAAACAAAAGGCCGGGATGTGGCTCAGTGGTAGAGTTCTTGCCATGCATGAACAAGGCCCTGGGTTCAATTCCCAGCACCACCAAAAACAGAGAGAGAGACAAAACAAAACAAAATTTAAAAAGGAATAAATCAAGACGATTTCAAATGGTGAAAAATAAAACATGGAAGTGTCTTGGAGATCAGCTGGCTGGGTGGCTGCCCCTGGCTCTTTGAAGAGGAGGAACAGAGGCGTGATTTAGCAGCTGACTTAGAGCTCTGAGCAGCGGGGAAACCAGCCTCACATAGAGCAGGGTTAGCAGGGAAAACCAAGCACATCAGCCCCAAGGCAAAAACTCACCTCATCTGTTTCAGATGCAGAAATAAGGACAATGTGGCTAGAATACAACAATATCATACATGGATTCCTCTGTTTTAATTTTCACATCCAATTAATCATCAAGTAGTTGGGGTTTTTTTGTTTTGTTTTGTTTTTAGTCAAGGTCTCACTCACTAAGCAGTTCAACTGGCGTTGAACTTACTATGTAGCCCAGGCTGGCCTCGAAATCGCAGTGATCCTCCTGCCTCAGCTCCCAAGTGCTGGGATTATAGGTGAGTGCCATAAACTGGAGGTCAGCCTGGGTTACCTAGTCAGTTCAAAGGAAGGCTGAACTATACAGCCAGACCTTGTCTTAAAAAATGAAAACAAACTGGATGTGGTGGCATAGAGCTATAATTCCAGCACTCAGGAGGCTGAGGCAAGAGGATTGCTGCAAGTTCCAGGCCAGCCTGGGCTACACAGTGAGTTCAAAGCCAACCTGCACTACACAGTGAGACCCTGTCTCAAAAAACAAAACAAAAATAAAAGAACAACAATAACGAAAAGAATTTATGGAAGATCACTCTAGTAGCAGAATGCTGCATGGATTTGAGGTGGACAAAACTGCTTATAGGGAACACTAGCAAAGTGGCCCACGTCTGGGACGCTGAGGTAGGAGGATAATAAGTTCAAACCCTTCCTGGACAATTTAATGAGAACCTGGCTTAAATAAGACAGTAGGCCGGGGTAAAAAAAAAAAAAAAGACAGTAGGCCGGGGTGATGGCACATGCTTGTAATCCTGAGGTAGGGTAGAAGAAATAAAAGATAGGTAGAAAGGAGACAAGGACATCATAACTAAAAAGTGTATGTTTAAGTAGCCTGGAACTTCCAGGACTTAGCCACAGTCACCCAAGACAGCCCCGTCTCAACAGTCCTTTGGTTTTGGCTAGATTTAGACCTTTTCCCTACCAGACTCAACACTAAAAGGCCATAAATTGCCTCAATTTTGAAATTTAAAGAGCCATTTATATAGTGGCACATGCCTACAATCCCAGAAGCACTCAGGAGACTGAGGCAGGAAGATCACTGTGAGTTCAAGGTCAACCAGGGCTACATAGTGAGCTCAAACCTACCCTTAAACTACATAGCCAGACCTCACCTCATCTCAAAAAAAGAGAAGAAAAATAAGGAGTCAATAATCCTTTGGGTAGATTTATACTTCTGCCAAAACACCCAGCCAAAACACAAACTAGAAAACACCTATGAAATGGGGTGGTACTCCTTGGGGGAGCTACTTTTCCTGGGCTTTCCATCACCTCAAGTAGAAATGTTCCCCATTCCAAACTGTAATGTGTCTCATTTCTCTGAGCATCTGCAGTCCATTCTTGAGTGCATCCTAAAATCTCTTCCAGGTGGGCGTGATGGTGCACGCCTGTAATCCCAGCACTCCGGAGGCTGAGGCAGGAGGATTCTTGTGAGTTCAAGGCCAGCCTGGGCTACAAAGTGAGCTCAAGGCCAGTCTGAACTGTATAG
>NW_004955412.1:26559111-26560846 GCF_000276665.1 Chinchilla lanigera | reverse complement strand
AGGAGGATCTGATAATGTTTGTGGGTTTTTTTTATTTAAATTTTCAGACAGGGTCTTGCTACACAGTTCAGGTTGACCTTGAACTGATTGTGTAGCCCAGGCAGCCTCAAATTCATGGTGGGGTTACAAGTATGCACTTTCATGCCTAGCTAAATGATAATCTTATGTATAGGTATTTCATTTAACAAAGCATATTAGTCAAATTCTTGCTTATAATTTTACACATGTGAAGTTCTATGCTTTTATTTTTATTTTTGGTTTTTTGGGGGACTTTTTTCCGGTACCTGAATCGAACTCACGACCTTGCGCTTGCCAGGCAAGCATTGTGCCACTGAGCTAAATCCCCCGCCCAGTGAAGTTCTATGCTTAGATACTTGGCCATGCTTTCTTTGTAGTGTTTAGACCCCAGATGGCAAAACGTTTGGAGACTGAGTGCCCAAACTGAATCCAAAACCCACTTACTGGGCCGGGGGTATAGCTCAGCAGCATAAGCGCTTGCCTGGCAAGCCTGGGGTCATAAGTTTAATTCCCAGGACAAAAAAAAAAAAAAAAAAAGAGAGAGAGAGAAAGTGCCAATACTGCAGTTAAATCTGAATGGTAGCCGGGAGTGGTAGCGCATGCCTGTAATCCCAGCACTCGGGAGGCTGAGGCAGGAGGATCATGGCGAGTTCGAGGCCAGCCTGGACTACAAAGTGAGCTTAAGGCCAGCCTGAACTACATAGCAAGACCCTGTCTCAAAAAAACAAAAACGGAAACAACAACAACAAAAAAAATCTGAATGCTGAGATTTTAATTTAGGAAATACAGCCTCTTACATGAACATCTTTTGTCTTAAAAGAAAAACACAATAACACAGCTTTCGATGATACAAACAACTTTTTACTTAAAGGTAGAAGTTTGCATTTGGTGTGCTTTTGCTCAGTTAATGTGATACTTGCGGTCATGTGCATGCAGATAATTTGGCAAACCTTGGCTGGGTGACTTGGCTCGTGGGCCAATAGTGAGGGTTCTGAATGCCACAGTTCACCACCACTGGTTTAGACTATAGGATGGTGTCACACTAACTAGGCTAAAAAAAAACAAAATCTCTGAATTATTGACTGTATGTGTAGGTTTGCATAAATTATTTCACGTATCTTTGCTTTGGTTTTGTCATCTATAAAAAGCTCTGTCGAAAGTTGACTTCCCATGGTACCGCTATAAGGACAAACATATAAGACCCATAGAATAGAGACTGAATGTCAGCCATTAAATATAAAGGCAAGGCTGGGCGTGGTGGCACAGGCCTGTAATCCCAGCACTTTGGGTGGCCGAGGCATGAGGAACATTTTCTTCCTACTCCCAATATTATCCATTATCTGTCTGGTCCTTATCAGGTTAATTTTACCTCTTAGTTATTGCAGGGTGATCAAGTCTGCAATCTCTCAAATGTGTCAATCTCCTGAATGAGTGGATGGTGAGGCTAAATAAAAGAGAAAAATGGTATGCTTTCAGGGCTCCAGGAGAATCAAAAATTCTCTCACAGAATTCAAGATTCTCTGGGGGTTAAAACCAAGATCTTCTCTAGGCAGCCCATATTTATGTAGTTATCAGAACAAGGTAGGGGAATACTCAAGAAGTGGGAACAAGCTGGGTGTGGTAGCACATACCTATAATGCCAGCACTAGGGGTGGGCTTTGAGGCACAGGCACGGTGTAAGTTCCAGACCAACCTAGGCTACAAAGTGAGTTCAAGG
>NW_004955412.1:26556007-26558164 GCF_000276665.1 Chinchilla lanigera | reverse complement strand
AGAAAGTTTCCTTTTTCCCCACAGCCCCACCAGCATTTATTATTGATTTCTTGATAATAGCCATTCTTTCTGGAGTGAGATGGAATCTGAGCATTGTTTTCTTTTTTTTTTTTCCTTTTTTTTTGTCTTTTTGAAGCAGTGTCTCACTATGCAGTTCAGACTGGGCTTGAGCTCAGGCTAAGGCTGGTCTCGAACTCACGACCAACCCTCCTGCCTCAGCCTCCCAAGTGCTGGGATTACAGGTGTGTGTGCCACGGCACCCAGCTTTTTTTGTGTGTGTGAGCATTGTTTTGATTTATATTCTCAAATGACCAGTGATGCTGAACATTTTTTCATATATTTATTTGTTGTTTGTACTTCTTCATCTGAGAAGTGTATATTCATATCAGATGCCCGTTTTTTTGATTAGGTTTTTGGATTAGGTTTTTGGATTGGGTTAATTTTGGGGGTCAAATTTTTCCAATTCTTTTATGTTCTAGATATTAGTCCTTTGTCTGAGGGGCAATTTTACTCTTGGGAAGAAAACTTAATAGGGGTTAGGGGAAAAATATAGGGAGACAGAAGAAGACAAAGAGATTAGAAGCAAGGCTGGAGGACAAAGGAAGATCACAGGAAATTTGGGAAACTGTTGAAGAAGACAGGAGGGAAAAAGTCCACTGCTACATTCCATTGGGGTGTTTTTCTCAGTGGGGGCCTCTGGTGTCACTGGTGGTCACTATGCACCGGTATGTTTGAGAAGCCCCTCCCTTGCAGTGAGTCAGGGCTCAGGGAAACATTGCACATTGCCTCCTCCTTCTGCATTCTGTTCTATTTTTTATTTATTTTTTATTCTTTTGGCATTTTGAGACAGGGTCTCACTATACAGTTCAGGCTGGCCCTGAGCTCACTTTGTAGCCCAGGCTGGTCTGGAACTCACAACCATCCTCCCGCCTCAGCCTCCCGAGTGCTGGGATTACAGGTGTGCGCCACCATGCCTGGCCCCTTCTGCATTCTGACCTCTCTCTTTGCTCTCCCTGAGGATTTCAATTCTCACTTCAGATCCTTTCTAAGTCCCAGGGACTCAGTTCCTTCCTTCTTTTCCTCACATTACTATATTCAAACATCTGGATACCAAGTCTTGGAGAAGCTGTTTCTCTGCTGTTCACCACTCGGTCATCTTCCTAAAACTGCATCAACAAATACCATCGACAGAGTGAAAAGGCAACTTAGTGATAAGATAAAATATTTGCATATCATTATAGTGCTCGTGTGGTATCAAGGAACTGTATACCATTGTTCCTTAGCATGGCCAGTATTGCTTCTAGCACACTCCTCTCGCTTCCTGTGGATTTGCAATATACGGGGTTAGTATCTATGAGATATAAAGAAGTCCCACAAATTGGCAGCCAAAATAATCTGGCCAAAAAATGGGCCAATAACATAAATAGATATTGCTCCAATAATGATCAGTGGGGACATAAAATGATGCTCAACATCAGTAATTATTAGAAAAATGCAAATCAAAACCACAATGAGATGTCACTTTACACCCATTAGAGCAGCTATTATAAAAAGTAAAAGATGAAAACTAGAAAATAGCTGGGTGAGTGGCACACACCTGTAATCCCAGCACTCTGGAGGCTGAGGCAGGAGGATCATTGTGAGTTCGAGGCCAGCCTAGGCTACAAAGTGAGCTCAGTGCCAGCCTGAACTATATACAAGACCCTGTCTCAAAGAAAAAAAACAAAGAACAAAAACCAAGAAAATAGCAAGCATTGACAAGGATATGGAGATATTAGAACACTTGTACACTCTAGTGGGAAAGTAAAGGAAAGCTACTATAGAAAACAGGATGGCAGTTCCTCAGAAATTAAGCATAGAGTTATTGTGTGATCCTGCAAGTCCACGTCTGGGATCTACCACGAATGAAACGAAAGCAGGAACGCAGACAGATGTTCATACACCACTGTCAGTCATAGCAGCTGGGCATGGTGGTGCATGCCTGTAATCCCAGCACCTGGGAGGCTGAGGCAAGAAGACTGTTACAAGTTTGAGACCAGCCTGAGTTACAAGGGGAGCTCAAGGCCAGCCTGAACTGCGTAGTGAGACCCTGTCTCAAAAAGAAAAAAAAGTCATAGCAGAATTGTTCCTACAAGTGAAGAGGTGGAAAGAAGCCAA
>NW_004955412.1:26537162-26555313 GCF_000276665.1 Chinchilla lanigera | reverse complement strand
CTCCTCCTTCCCCTTTCCTGAGGTCAGAGAGTGGGATGAGTCAAAGGTTTCTGCTCTCTAATCATGACTGGGTCTTTCTGGTCACTTGAAGCGCTCTAGGGACCCACTCTTAATAATCTCATTGTAAGATACATTTCATAGTATAGTGTACCTCTAATATAAATTCCTGGTGAAAAGGACTCTATGAATAACAACAGTCATTCCTTTTTTTTTTTTTTTTTGGCACCAGGAATCGAACTCATGACCTTGTGCTTGCCAGGCAGACACTTGTGCCGCTGAGCTATATCCCCAGCCCTATACTCATTCCTATTATTCAGTAAATTTCAAGGATTTTAGGGCTCTGGACAAAGACCAAACACGTATTTCCTGGGATACCACGAGTGTGTGCTAAACAATGGCTGGTTTTCCATTGGAAACCCAGAAAATCTCTTGCTTATTCCAAATGTTCTTACACAAGCTGAAAGGAATTATATGTACCCTTGTCCTTGTGATAAATATGATGAAGTTGATGCCAGAGCAAATGTCCTGCTTGGAACAGTATGCATGAGGCTGGGGGCGCTGCGGTCTGCAGAGGGTTCAAGCTCCTGTGCTGGGGTCTTCGGTGTGCAGTGTGAGTGGAACTGTTCCCCATGATGGAGCCACAGATAGATTCCAGGTTCTTGCATAGGGCAAGCAATGAGTTGCAAAGCAAATGCTCAGTAGTGGGGGAAAGCAGCTACATTTACTGAAGGTCACAAACAGAAATGGATGACAAAAAAGCAATAGTGCAGGCTGGCATGGAGACAAATTGGGCTCTGGGGCTCAAGAGGGAACAAGGGGACAAGGGCTTGCATGTGCTCTGGTCTGGGGTGATATGCAGTGCTCTGGCACAAGTGGGTGGAGGGATGGACTAGGGAGGGCTGGCTTTAGGGTAGTACTAAGCTCAAGTGGCAGAGGGGAGTGAATTCCACAGCCCCCAATACCTTATCTGTACTACAATCTTTAAGTGACAGTGATGTGTGTGTGAGACAGTGTTATAGGCAGCTGAGTTAGACAGAAACATTATAGGGAGTCAGATAGGCAGATAGGGCCAGGCCCTTGATTGCTTTGGTTTTTCTGTCTTTTCTTCCAGTACCAGGAATCAAACTCATGACCTTGTACTTGCTAGGCAGGTGCATTGCCGCTGAGCTAAATCCCCAGCCCCAGGGCCAGGCCCTAGAAGGAGCCAACATGAAAGACAGGGTAAAATACCTGTGGGCCAGACCTTAAGACAAAGGACCAAACAAATACACCCACATACTTCTCTAGGTGTAAACATCAGGGATTGATATTCTAACTAGGTAGCTGATCACCTTGAAGAGTCCCTGACCCAACCCCTTACAGAAAAGCCCCTGTTCTGTATTCATGCCCGCTTGCTACATGACTTGCTTCCCCATTTGATCCTGGTTTAATCAATTTTACCTGAACAATTCCTATTAGCTGACCACAGTTTATCCCCTACCTTGGACCCACCTCACCTCGTGGTTTTGCTCTATAAAAGTCCCTAGAAAAGACAGCATCTTGGGCAACCTACTGGGGTCCTCCTTCTGTCCCTCAATAAATATATTCTGCTCTTAACCTCCATTGTTCCTAAAATTCATTCTTTAATTTTAGAGAACACAAACTCGTCCCAGATATCATTCAGGTTGGGAGTTTTTATTTTCCTGTATCAACAGGGCGCCCTGGTGGGGACGGTGATGACGGCTCTCGGAGGAATAATGTTGGATTCTAGGAGGGAGTAAGGTCTTTCTGGATTTTTTGAGACAGTGTCTCACAATGCATCCCGGGCTACAGGGGAGAAAAACTCCCAATCTGAATGATATCTGGGATGAGTTTGTGTTCTTCTCTACAATCGAAGAATGAATTGTAGGAACAACAGAGGTTAAGAGCAGAACATATTTATTGAGGGAAAGAAAGCTTCTGTTCGAGAGAGACAGAAGGGGACCCGAGTGGGTTGCCATAGAACCTGCCTTTTCCAAAGATTTTTTTTTTTCTTTTGGTCTTTTTGAGACAGGGTCTTGCTATGCAATTGAGACTGATCTTGAGCTCACTTTGTTGCCCAGGCTGGTCTCAAACTTGAAATGATCCTCCTGCCTCAGCCTCCCAAGAGCTGGGATTACAGGCGTGCCACCACATCCGGCTTCCAAAGATTTTTATAGAGCAAAACCACAAGGTGGGAAATCACAAGGTGGGCACGAGGTGGGACAAATCTATGGTCAGTCAATAAGAATTGTTAACCGGGTGTGGTGGCCCATGCCTGTAATCCCAGCACTCTGGAGGCAGAGGCAGAAGGATCATTGGGAGTTCGAGGCCAGCCTGGGCTACAAAGTGAGCTCAACACCAGCCTGAACTGTATAGCCAGACCCTGTCTCAAAAAGATAAAAAAAAAAATTGTTCTGGTAAAATTAAGTCAGGATCAAAAGAGGAAGCCAGTAACATAGCAAGCAGGCATGAATACAGAACAGGGGCTTTTCCTGTAGAGGGTTGGGTCAGGGACTCTTCAAAGTGATTGCTACCTATTTAGAATATCAATCCCAGAGGTCCATCCTTAGGGAGGTATGTGGGTGTGTTTGTTTAATCTTTTGTTTTGAGATCTGGCCCGCAGCAAGTACCTCTCTCCATTTGTAAGGCATCTTGTCTTCCAGGCTGGCTCCTTTGAGGGTCTGGCCCTGTCTTTTTCTTTCTTTTTTTTTTTTTTTTTTTGTCTTTTTGCGACAAGTTCTCACTATGCAGTTGAGCCTGAATTTGAGCTTACTTTGTAGCCCAGGCTGGCCTCTAACTCACAACGATCCTCCTGCCTCAGCCTCTAGAGTGCTGGGATTACAGGCATGCACCACCACTCCCGGCAATATTTCTATCTAACTCAGCTGCCTGCAGCACTCCTGCCTCTGCCTCCCAAGTGGTGGGATTACAGGTGTGCACCACTATGCCCAGTGAGTTAGGTCTTTTGAGAGCAGATTGTTATAAAGTCAACCCCTGTGGTTGGTCTCTTCTGTACCTGGCGTCTTCCTTTTCCACTGCTGATCCCTGCTCTGAGGCAGCCCAGGGCCCTCAGCGGGATGTGGGCCGTGCTGTCCAGACCCTCCAGCTACAAGAATCTTGAGCCGTGTAAACCTGCTTTATGAAGTCTCCAGTCTCAGATGTTTTTAAATTTGTTTTTGCCATGCTGGGCATCAAACTGAGGGTTTTATACATGCAAAGCAAGGACTTGGGTATTTTTGTTTTATTTACTTTTTGTGATGGGCATTGCTTTTCATTTTTTGAGACAGGATCTCGCTATGTAGTCCAGGCTGGCCTCGAACTCCTGGCCAGAGTGCTGCGAGTGTGCCAACATGCGTGGCGGTAGTATATAATAATTATATTCTATTTTCTTCTTGTGTGGGGGGTGGGCATTTTTCATGATTGCATTCACCATGGGGCGTTGATACACGTACATAAAACATCTTTATTTTTATATTTCCTTCCACTTACATCCTTCCCCTGGTATTTTTGTTTTAGCAACAGAAATCAGACAAAGGCCTTTGGTGGTGGCACGTGCCTGTAATTTCAGCACTCAGGAGGCTGAGGCAGAAGGATCGTTGTGAGTTCAAGGCCAGCCTGAACTGCACAGTGAGACCATGTCTCAAAGAGACAAAAAACAAAGAAAAAAACCCAACAGAACAAGACAGATAAATACCCATGATTTCTTCTCAGTCAACGTTTGGGAACTCCCTTCCCCTCTTTTCACCTGACAGCACCCAGGAAATCAAAAAAGTAACACAGTCCAGAGGCGTGGCAGCACGTGCTTGTGATCTCAGCATTCTGCAAGGCTGAAGCAGAGGCTGCAGACGGAGAATCCCTGCCAGCTCAAGCTCTGTTTGAGCTAAATGGAGACTCAAGTCCAGTCTGAACTGCAAAGAGAGACCCTGTCTCAAAGAAACAAAAAACAAATAAATAAAAACAAAAACCTAGAACAAAACAACGGCTTCGTTAGGGATTCAGAGATGTAGCTCGCTGATAGGGAGCTTTGGCTCTGAGTTCAATCCCTCATACTGCAAACAAAAATGATATATTTTTTTTTTTTTTGGTTTTTCTCCGGTACCAGGAACCGAACTCACGACCTTGCGCTTGCCAGGCAGGCGCTTTGCCGCTGAGCTAAATCCCCAGCCCCCAAAAATGATGTTTAAATACCGAATTTTTTTTTAAAAATACATATTTTTCTTTTGGAACTGTGTCTTCATTGTCTTTATTTTTGAGGTTTGTATTAAAACACATTTATGTTTTGGTATAACAAACTTTGTTAAAAAGAAAACACGGTGTGACCTGAAAGTCACTCTAGGGCGAAACACGGTAAGGAGAAAAGCAGATTCTCTGACGAGATACCCAACTGAGGAGACCGCGGAGCACGCGTTGCGAGTTGTCGGTTTCCTTGTTACACAAAGAGCACAGATGCATCAAGTTATTTACATATTAACGCGGTCCTCACAATGTGGTGTCTATTTGGACCCCAAACTGGGCAGAACAATGGAATTGAACTCGTGCCAGGCACCTCTCTCCCGGAATTAGAGGGCAGAGGATTTGAACAGAGACAGCAGAGTTTGTTTCAAGGTCCAGAAAAAAAGGTCCAGCCTGGAGAGAGCAGGGCTAAATGAGATTCGTCCTCCAACAGCTCTTGCGCGGAGACCCCTTCTGTCCTTATTTATTTAGCCGGGGTAGGGGGCACCACAATTTCCCTTTTTCTTTGGGTAGATGGGAGCTGCCTAAGGGAATGCAGCGGCGCTTCCTAGTAACCATGGGAACCTTATTGGCATGGTAACCTGGCAGCCAGTTAAAAGACAGGCGGGGAGGTGGAGAGGAGGAAAACGGTGGAAAGTTCAGAACTGTATTCCTGAGACAAGAGGGGAAGCCGCTTCCCATCCTGCTGAGGAGCGAAGATGAGGAAAGAGGGCCCGCTCGGCCTTTAGCTCTCTTTTGGCTACTGCCAAGGAGAAGCCCCGGATGTTTCAAACGTCCCTCTTTAAACCAGTTCAAACGCTGCCGTGGAAGACTACAAACCCACCCGGACGCCAAGACTGAGTCCAGTGATGGGGAACCTGTGCACCTGCGCCGCCGCTGCCCTCTCTGTGCCCCGCAGGCCAAACCACCCCAGCGTCGCCTCAGCAGCCGCGCATCGGATAATACCTCATCTCACAAAAGCCGGCTAAACGCAAACTTTTACTTTCAGTAACAACCTGTATGTATCACTTAAAGCTCTGTCGTTGTGTTTATCCTTTAAGCCAAAGGATGTTAGTGTATGAGTTGATTTTTCTAAACTAAAACCTCAGTTTTCAGGTTGAATTGCATTGTTGGCACTTTGTGATAAAAAAGTGGGTTTGGGTTTGCAGTTTGGGCACTCGGTCTCTAAAGGTTCATGGTCACTACACTAGATCTACTGATGTGTTTTTCTTGTCCACTGTAGCTCAGCAGCAACAGGACAGGAGCAGCGGCTGGGAGACAGAGTGGAAGCTCTGATACATGGGAAGGTGGGCCAAATACCCCCCCCCCCCGAGATTTTAGGGGATGTTGGGGGCCCCAGCACCCCTGTGGTGCTAAGGATAGAACCCAGGCCTCCTGTGCTCTAGGCAGGCGCTCTACTGCTGAACTATACCCCAGCATATTTCATACCCTTTATTGCCAAATAAAAATAACCTTTTATTAAAGATGCCTGGGGATGAGGAAATTTCTAAGCAGCACCTAAAGGAAGAAATAAATCACTGCAATAATGTTCAGAATGGGTGAGAATATACTAAAAGCAAAAACAAATGGACTGCGAATCCACCAGGGTGATATAAAGAGTACTTTAAACTGCAAACATTTGAGCTAAGGCAAATGCAGGAAAAAGCCTTCTCTGAACCCACCAGATCTGACTACAGCGCAACCTGCCCAGACACAGCTGCCATGAATGCCCCTACCTGGAAGCTTCCTGAGTGGGAGAAGGAGACCTTTAGCTCACAGAGGTACAACTCCAACACACAGGAGCTTCCGCTCAGGGAGCTTTTGACCAAGGAGACTAACAACAGGCTCAGAACAGAGCCTTCCAATTTCTCCACTGAAGCCGTAACTACAGTCCCTTTTGTTTTAAAAATTAAACGAGATAAAAGGCTTAATAAACACTAATATTAGATAAGATTCTTATTTTTTTTTTCTTTGTTTTTGTTGTTTGAGACAGGATCTCACTAGTTCAGGCTGGCTTTGAACTCACTATGTAGCCCAGCCTGATGTCGAACTCACAGCAATCCTCCTGCCTCAGCATCCTGCGTGCTGGGATCATAAGTATATACCACCACACCCAGCTAGATAAACTTTTATTGCAAATAAATAATGTTACTCTACCAGCTCTTTAACTTTATATTTGTGTGTGTGTGTTTCTTGGAAATAGAGTCTCACTATGTAGCCTAGGCTGGCCTTGAACTTACTATGTCCTGACTTTAGCCTCCCAAGTGCTGGGAGTACAGGAATGCACTGCCACAGGCATGCACTGCCACACCTGGCCCCTACCAGTTCTTTAGAAATGACTCTGTTTAGAGTCTGTAATCCCAGCACTCAGAACATTGAAGCAGGAAGATTACAAACTCAAATCCAGCATGGTTAATTTTGTCAGACCTTGTCTCAAAATGAAAAATAAATGAGGCATAGTGGTAGGCGCTGGGGGTATAGTTTGGTACTCTCTGGGTTCAATCCTCAGTATAACAGGAAAATAAAAAAAGAAACAATAGAAAAGAAGGAGCTGGTAGCGACAGCATATGTTTGTAACCCCAACACTCAGGAGGCTGAGGCAGGAGGATTGCCATGAGTTCAAAATCAGGCAGGTGGAAGTGAGTGCAAGGCCAGTCTAAACTACATAGTGAGACTGTCGTTAAAGAAAAAATATGGCCGGAAGAAAAGACAAAAAAAAAAAAAAAAAAAAAAAAAGGCCGGTCCTGGTGGCACACGCTTGTGATCCTAGCACTTGGGAGGCTGAGATGCGAGGATTACTTCAGTTCAAGGCCAGCCTGGGCTACATAGTGAGTTCAAGGCCAGCCTGGACTACAGAGCAAGACTCTATCTAAACAAAACAAAACAAAAGGAAGGAAAAGAAAGAGAAATTGCTGTTCAGGTAGCTTTGTAGCATCACCTCGGACCTGGGCAAGTTTTTGTTTAACTGCATTGACTTTTTTTGTTTGTTTGTTTGTTTTTTTTTTTGGTTTTTCTCCGGTACCGGGAACCGAACTCACGACCTTGTGCTTGCCAGGCAGGCGCTTTGCCACTGAGCTAAATCCCCAGCCCCTGCATTGACTTTTAAAAACCAACATCTTTATTTATTTATTTACTTTTGGTTTTTAGAGACAGGGTAGTTGCTCTGTAGTCCAGGCTGGCCTTGAGCTCACTATATAGCCCAGGCTGGCCTCAAACTTGCAGCAACCTTCCTGCCTCAGACTCTCAAATGCTGGGATTACAAATGTGCACCACCATGCCCTGTTCACCAACACCTTTACTGAATGATCACATCCTATAAAATTCACCCTTTTAAAGTATAATATCCAGCCTGCCATAGTATTGCACATCAATAATCCCAGCACTCTGTGAGGCTGAAGAAGGAGAATTACAAGATTGAGCCCAGCCTGGAAAATTTAGTGACTCAGTAAGACTCTCAAAATAAAACAATAAAAAGAGAAGGCAGCTGGGGTTGTAGCTCAGTGTGAAGATCCAAGGTTCAATCCTCAGGACTCCCCAGTTGTAAAATCCAACGGCTCTTTGCATAGTCATGGAGTTTTGCAGCCAACTCACAACTAATTTTACTACCCGCTACTAATTTTAGTACATTTTCACCATCCTCCAAAAATACTAAGCAACTACACACGCACTAGCAGTCACTCCCCACTGCTCCTGGCAACCACTAACCTACTTTCTGCTGTGATAGATTGGCCTATTCTGGACATTTCATAGAAATAGAATCGTGTTCTATGTGTCTTTGCTACCAATTTTTGACCCTAAACTGGATCCTTTTCTCTGCTGGCATTGTGGAACTGAGAGAGGAGTTAGCTACAGAAAAGGTTGGCAAGGCTGAGCGTGTGGTGCACACCTATAATCCCAGCACTTGGGAGGGAGGCTGAGGCAGGAGGACCCTTGCAAGTTCAAGATGAGCCTGGGCTACAAAGTGAGCTCAAGGCCAGCCTGAACTGCACATCAAGATCCTGTCTCAAAAAGACAGGAAAAAAAAAAAAAAGAAAGAAAGTAAAGGTTGGAGAAAGCAGGGAGGGGTGGCCTGCCTTGGAACCTGCTTTCTGGACTAAATCTGAAGTGACCAAGGAAACAGCTGGGAAAAAAGGGGAGGATCTAGGTCTAGACACTGGATACACCCGCCTCAGCGACTAGATCCACCTTCTGAGCCCAAGACCAGGATGCCCAGATCTAAATACAATGGGCCTCATCTCTGGAATTTATAGTTTGGTTAGGAGGAGCCTTGCATACAAGATCAAGTTAGCGATTAGGTAAGAGGATGCATAGCCAGGCCTGGTGGCACACGCCTGTAATCCCAGCACTCGGGAGGCTGAGGCAGGAGGATCATTGCAAGTTCGAGGCCAGCCTGGGCTACAAAGTACGCTCAAGCCCAGCCTGAACTGCATAGTGAGGCCTTGTCTCAAAAATACCAAAAAAAAAAAAAAAAAAAAAAGAGGAAGCGTGTATGTTTAGTGTGGTAATATTGTGGTCCTAAAGTGAGAAAAAAAATATGCATATAGATGTATAGGTATGTGTATTTTTTATATACTAAATATATCTTTAGTTACTTTTTTTGTTGCTGGGACAAAATACCCAATGCCCAAAGTTAAGGGAGGAAAGGTCTATCTAGCTTACCATTTGAAGAGGTTTCAATCCATTACCAGCTGGCTCCAAGGCAGGGTGACACGTGGCAGAGGGGGCAACAATTCACAGCAGTGGAAGACAGCAAAAGTAAGCAAGCAAGGGAGGAAACAAGCCTCTTTCTGTCCCCCATGGCGCAGGTGTAGCACTCACACCCTTCATCCCAGGATTGGACTATGAATCAATCACAAACTCTAGATTCAGCCACCTCTGAAAAACCCGTCCTCCCAGGACTGCATAAAGCTTCTAGGGGACATCTAGACACAAACCATAACAAAATAAGAATTCTTTTTTTTTTTTTTTTGGTTTTTCTCTGGTACCGGGAACCAAACTCAAGACCTTGAGCTTGCCAGGCAGGCGCTTTTACCGCTGAGCTAAATCCCCAGCCCCTCAAAATAAGAATTCTTTAAGTGGATGCCCCTTGTCTCCTTTTCATTTTCGTTTTCTTTCTCCCAGCACTTGGGAGGCTGAGGCAGGAGGATTACTGCCTCAGTCTCCATCAGAAAAGAAAAAGAAAAAAGAAAAAAACTTTAGTAGAGGGAGCAATTAGCAAGATATGAGTGAAGGCAGACAGGCAGAGGACAAGGGAAGCCAGGTGATCAAAGCCAAGATAGTCACCTGTCACTTGCAAGTTCGAGACCACCCTCAGCTACAAAGTGAGCTCAAGGCCAGCCTGAACTGCATAGCAAGACCTTCTCTCAAAAAGACCAAAAAAGAAAGAAAGAAAGAAACAAAGAAAGAAAGAAATAAAAAGAAAGGGCTAAGATGTAGCTCAGTGTGAATCCCCTGTACCATACACACATATAAATAATGAAGAAAAATAGTTGCCACTATCAGATCTTAGTGTAATCTTTTTCTAATCAGTGATGAGTGAGCTTTCATCGATTTATACATTTTGCATTTCATTCCTATCCCACCACTGGGACAAATTCTCAGCCTGGAGATAATCTGAATTTATTTAAATATGCAGACTTTGAATGATCCTAGATTGCCAAGCCTCTCAAAGCTTCTGGTTCTCTATTCAGTCCATGCCCAACTGTTTTGCATGTTTCTAAGACAACATCCAGTTCTCTGAAGCCCAGGGAATCTCATTATTGCCAACAGTGACTTATCTCCCACCCCATTCTCCAAAAACCCACTTGCAATACTATGCCATGTCAGGAATTTCCAGGGTACCATTCGCCCTCTATTTTTAAGGGAACTATGAAAGAAAAGAATCATTCAGTGATAATTGTCAAAGCTCAGTAAGGCTGACTTTACTTGGCTTTTTTTTTTAATCAGTCCACGTTTGCAGTATGTAATGATTACATTCACCATGGGGAGTTGGCATGTACATAACACATCCTAACTCTTTCTTTATCCTCTCCCCCTACCCTCTCTCTCTTCTTCTGCCATCTCTTGGTTTTACTTGGTGCCTTGGTTGTTTTGTGATGTTTTTGGCTGACTTATCTGGATGTCACAATAGGTACAGGGACCACAGTAGCGGGGTTTTGCAGTGAGGGAAACAGATTGGGCCCAATCCCAAATACAGAATGGACAGGTGGGAATTTATAGCTAAGGCATAAAGTGGGGAATCAGTAGATGGGAAAGTACGAAGAAGAAGCATTATGGGGAAGAGAGGTTCTGGCTACACCGACTGATTTAACAGTATCCCTGCAGAGGGCCTGGTGTATGGTGCAAATGAGGAACTTGACTAGATATCAAAAGTGATTGATATTGAGGATGGGGAGCTCTTGCTAAGCTGATTTAGCAGGGTTCTTGCTAAAACTGGTTTTACACCGGGCATGGTGGTCAATGGCTGTAATTCCAGCCCTCAGGAGGCTGAGGTAGGAGGATCACCAAGAGTTCAAGGCCAACATGGGCTACTCAACAAGACCCTGCCTAAAAGCAAAAGGAAACAAAACAAAAGAAATAAAACAAAAACACAGAAAAGAAAGAAAATGGATTTTACAAGGATATACACGGATGGATGGGGCCAAGGAAGGTTTGGGAGCCTGATGAGACCTTCATCAAGCAAAGGATCTCGGTCAGGGACAGCTCTATCCTCACCACCCTGCACACTGGGGCCTGGAGTTCACTGCTGTCAAGCACCCACCTTGTTGGACTTGACAGCTAGAAGAGCTTGGCCTGTTTAAATCCCGGCCAGCAGCACCGTGCAGGCACCATTAACTGATAAGATGAGACCTTGGGGAAAGGTGGGTTCTTCCCTCCCCATTTTCAGTGCTGCAGTCATTGTCAAGACTCAGGCTTGAGCCCTAACCAGGCCAGCTGTGGCCTGGGGCAGCGTTTGCACCGCACACTGGGCTCTGTGGGTTAGCTGGTGTGGAGTGATTTTGATTTAGCTAGACTGGTGCAGTGATGGTAATTTCCTCTGGCATTTTCATTTCCTCGGGTTCCTTTCTGAACCATCATGTCTCTGAATACCTGGATGCTCGGGGTAGCAGAAAACAGACTAGATTAGTTTGACATACAGGGGAATGGGAGTCATTTCTCGGGGCTTTGTACAAGCGCTCTGACTGAGCAGCTCAGTTAGTACCGAAATACAACCTAGAAGTGAGCTCACAGAACCAAACTATCTCATGAGTGCCCTGCACCTACAGACACTGCTGCCTAGGTTCTGTTTCCTACCAAGGAAAGGAGATATCAGTATTTGAGAGGCTGAGGCAGGAAGATCTCGAGTTCAGAGTCAGCCTGGGTTATATGGGGAGTTAAAGTCTACCATGGATTACATACCATGACCCCATCTCAAAACACCAAACTAGTTGCTGGATATAGCGGTGCATATCGGTAATCCCAGCACTGGTGTTATGGCAGAAATTCCCCTGGCATAAATTGGGCTGTATTCCACAAGAGACCCGAGTCTATTGAGAACAAAACCAGAGTTTGATTTTGAGGCTAGCCACCCTCACTTCCGTTCGCCAATCTGGAAGCGGGCCAATGGCCAACTTTGTTCCACCTTATATACATTTTGGTTTCCATTGGCAACAGACTGGGATGTTACATTCGCTGACCCCAGTGGGCATGTGGTCTTTCTCTCATCTTGTTGGACCCCAGGTCAGTTGCAGGTCGCATGTCTAACCGTGATAGATGTTTCCCCCATTACATTCCATTTGTCTCCTCTTTTTACAACCTATGCATTCCTTTAGGGTTACAATGTTTACCTAGGGTCAGGAGGTGGAACTGCCCAGGCAGGGTCCTGGAGGGTTACCTAGGCCTAGGCGCCCCTTATCTTGGGGAGACATTCCTGGGCAGAGTTGATCTGGGGAATTATCTCTTACACTGTCCTGGGAGGCTTCCCAAGGCACCATGTAGGCTTTTACCAAAACTATTTCATCTAAAATAATATGCTAAGATTCATTGCCCCCTACACTTGGGCGGCTGAGACAAGAAGATGGCAGTAAATTCAAGGCCAATTTGAGCTATGCAGTTAGTTCACGGCCAGCCTGAACTACATAGCAAGACTCTGGCTCTAAAAACAAAACAAGCCAGGTGTAGTGGTTCACACCTGTAATCCCAGCACTCAGGAGAGAGGCCGAGGCAGGAGGATTATTGCAAGTTGAGACCAGCCTGAGTTATAAAGTGAGCTCAAGGCCAGCCTGAACTGCATAGAGAGACACTGTCTCAAAAAGACAAAAAAAAACCCATGAAAAAAACCCCCAACAACCAAACCAAACAAAAAATCCACCCAAAAAACAAAACGAAACAAAACAAAACAAAAGAAAGAGAGAGAGAAAAAGAAAGAAAGAAAGAAAGAAAGAAAGAAAGAACGAAAGGGGATTTCCAATACTTTATTTTATTTTTTTGTTTTTTTTTTTGGTACCGGGAATCAAACTCACGACCTTGCGCTTGCCAGGAAGGTGCTTTGCCCCTGAGCTAAATCCCCAGCCCCTACCTGTTCTTTTTAAAAGTAATATGGACTTGTTCTTGGTGCATGTACTTTATGGTAAGGAGCAATTGCCTGTTGGCTAGGTGGCTATAAATAGGTTTTGAATTTTGAGGAGTATTCTACTTCTGTTGTGGAGATGAGCCAGGGATGTTAATCAACATGGGAGATTAAGGATGGAGATGAATAAAAGCTTGAAATGAATGTTGGAGCTTGAGAACCACCAGGGATGGAAAAATCAAGTAGTTTGAAAGTGTTAGCAAGTATGAGCTCATCTTTATTTTCTGGGCGGAGACTAATGGAGTTTAGGACTCTGGCTCATTTCCAGAATGTCATGGAAAATTGACTTCTTCAAGAAGGAGCCTTTTAAGGAAGATCAGACACCACGAGTGCTGGTCGCACCTAGAGAATACTGGTGTGATTCTGAGATGGGTTATCTACTCAGTATCCCCAGTAACCAGCAGTTGTGCCTAGGACTCAGCCTCGAGTTTTCTTACTCAGGAAGCAGAAGCCTGTTTTATTATTAGGCAATAGCTGGATACTCAGTTCTCTGCTAAGGGATTTAACCCTCACAAAAAACCTGTAAATAGGGCCAGGGATGTAGCTCAGCAGCGTAAGTGCTTACCTGGCAAGCCTGAGGTCATGAGTTCGATTTCAGATACCAAACAAAAAAAACAAAACAAAAAAAACCCTGTAAATAGCTGGGTGTGGTGGCGCACACCTGTAATCTTAGCACTCAGGGGATTGAGGCAGGAGAATTGCCAAAAGTTCAAGGCCAGCCTGGGCTACATAGTGAGGTCAAGGCCAGCTTGGACTACACAGTGAGACTCAAAAACAAAACAAAACCAAAAAACAAATGAAAAACAAAATCAAATGATTACCTTCTCTGTTGATGATTTATTACCCTCCCTCCCCTTCCTCCCATCTTTAACTACTGTTTTATTCTGTTGACCAGGCTAGATTCAAGCTATCCTCCTACCTCAGCCTCCTGTTGTTGTTTTTTGTTTTTTGAAACAAGGTCTTGCTATGTAGCCCAGGCAGGGTCAAATTTACAGAGATCCTTCTGCCTTAGCCTCCCAAGAGCTGGGATTATAGGCATGTGCCATCATGCCTGACTAGTTTTCCTTTTTCTTGAAGCTAAACATGTTTGCAGCCAAGAATTATATCAGCTTATTTTGTGCCTGTGGAATTTCAGAACTTTAAGCACTATCTTCCTTTTTAAAAATTTATTTATTTATTTATTTATTTATTTTGTTTTTTTTTCCGGTACCAGGAATAGAACTCATGACCTTGTGCTTGCCAGGCAGGTACTGTGCTACTGAGCTAAATCCCGAGCCCCCCGCCTTTTTTAATTAAAAAAATTTTTCTTTGGTACCAAGAATCGAACTCAGGACCTTGCACCTGCCAGGCAGGCTCTGTGCTGTTGAGATATATCCCTGCGGGGCTGGGGATTTAGCTCAGCGGCAAAAGCGCCTGCCTGGCAAGCGCAAGGTCATGAGTTCGGTTCCCAGTACCGGAGAAAAACCAAAAAAAAAAAAACCAAAAAAAAAAAAAAAAGATATATCCCCGGCCCTAAGCACTATCTTTCATGTCAACCCATATCCCTCCTTTTCAGTTTAGGCTGTCTCTGTTGGTATAGAATCATCAGAAATTTAATCCATCTCTTGTGTAACTTTCTACTTGGAGGGAAGGGAGTTGTTGTAGTCAGGGTTTGCAAGGAAAACAATACAATACAGGACACGTAATTTTAGTATTATTTTATAATAGTCACCCAAAGAGTCATATAAAAAGAGAGTACAGGAAATCTGTCCACATACTAAAGACCAAAAGAATCCAGCTGAGGGACTGTATCCCACAATAATGTGCCTCATGAGTTCAGCTGAAGACCTAGAGCCCATAACAATGCCCCCAACAAGTCCATCTGGAGGCCAAGAGCCCACGACAATGTCTCCTGCAGGCCTGTTTCAAGGATCTGCACTAAGAAGGCCCCAAGGTCAGTGGTAGAAGCTAGAAAGTCTGTGCCAGCAGGATGAAGGATCTGTGCCAGCAGGCTAAGGGATCCACACTGGAGCCAGGAAGTGACACTCAAAATAAAGACCAGAGCTCCCCTGAAAATTACCACAGCTATCCTCAGCGACAACAAGGACCTGAGGATCTCCGATGATACCAGCCATGTCCAGGGGCCAGGGATATAGTTCAGTGGCACAAGTGCCTGCGTGGCGAACACAAGGTCCTGACTTCAACTTCTGGTACCAAAAAAAAAGATAATGGCCAAGTTCAAGTCCGTATCAGGAAAGCCAGTGGGATAAGCTTCTCTAGGACATTGAACAATGTGCCATCTTCCCCCTCAGAGCCAGGAAGTGATGCTCAAAGTAAGGACCAGAGCTCCCTCAAAGTGAGCCACAGCATCCTTAGCAACAACAAGGTCCTGTGCTCCTCCAATGATGAGAATAGTTGAGTTCATCAGGAAAGCCAGCAGGACAAGCTCCTCACAAGAACCAATAGCCCAGGAAAACCAACAGCTCCCTAACAGCTTTTCTTCTTCTCCCAGTCTTTTTATTTTGTTGGCAACAATCCTCAGGTGGGTCTCCCCAGCACCACACTGGTTCAGTTCAGTTCAGCTGAGGGTTACCAGTTAACTGCTAGTTGTCAATCCACCACAGGGGTGTGCACCATAATTCCTCATTACAGTTTACTAAATGTAGCAAGGAGAAATCAGCCTGCAGCTTCCACACATTGCTCAGAAATCTCCTCAGCTAAATATAAAAGTTGACTGTTTACAAATGCAACTTGCCATACAACAGTGGAACACAACTCAGCCAAGTTCTCTGCCGCTTTATAACAAGGGTTACCTTTTGTGCATGCTTAGTGAGTTGTTCCCTTTGATCTGAGACCTTTCCAGCAGTACCTTTCATTCATATCTCCATCCTTATCTGTGATGATATGTGCACCCTCTGTAATATAGCAACTTTCTCTATAATCTCTATGCTCGTATTTCTACCTATAGTCTACTAAGGGAAGGCTCAAATCTTACTTCCATATGCCTCAAAATTCTTCCAGCCTCTATTACCCAACTCCAAAGACACTTTAACTTTTCTTTCAGCCTTTTTGAGACAGGGTCTTGATATGCAGTTCAGGCTGGTCTTGAACTCATTTTGTACCCCAGGCTAGTCTCAAACTCACACTGATCCTCCTGCCTCAGTCTCCCTCCCAAGTGCTGGGATTACAGGTGTGCGCCACCATGCCCGACCCACATATTTTTTTTTTGAGTCAAGGTTTCATTATGCAGTTCAGGCTGGCCTTGAACTCACTATGTAGCCCAGGCTGGCCCTGAACTTGCAGCAATTCTCCTGCCTCAGCCTCCCAATTGCTGGGATTACAGGTGTGTACCACCATGCCTGGCCTTTTTGGCTTTTTGAGAAAAGTCTTGCTATGAAGATCAGGCTGGCCTGGAACCTTGAATTCCCAACATCCTCCTGCCTCAGCCTCTCTAGTGCTGGGATTACAGGCATGTACCCCCATGCTCAGCTAATAAAACTGTTTTTAAAAGAACAACATTCTAACTTCCAGGAAGATGGAATGGTGAACAGCAGAGAAACAGCCTCTCTGAGATTTGGTGTCCAGATGCTAGAATATAACAACATCAGGAAGAGAAGAAGGAAGGGAAGTGGATCCCCAGGACCCAGCAAGGATCTGAAGTGAAAACCGAAACCCACAGAGAGAGCAAAGGGAGAACTCAATGAAGAAGAAGGAGGTGGCAAGCAGCGTTTTCTCTCCAACTCCTGGCTCACTTCGTGGGAGGGGCATCTTGCCCCTGTAGATGCACAGTGACTACTGGCCACCTCAGAGGCCTCCATGGAGAAATGCACCAGTGGAACAGACCAGTAGAAACAGCAGACCGCAGTGGCTGGTGAGTCATTTGGGTTTAGATGTCCCCAGGAGGAGGCAGACTACCAACTGAGCTTGGAACCCGGAGCAGCTTCAGATTGGTGCCATCTAGCGGCTTTCAGGGTCAGGGTGGGGCGGAACCTAGTTCAAGTCAGCAGGAGGTCAAGGAGCTGAGTTCAAGCCTGCAAGAGGCGTGTGGAATGTTGCAGGCTGAACAAATTAGGTTCCAGCCTCACAGCCAGAAACCAGCTTGAACTTCGGCGGCACTAAAGGTGCAGGTTTGCTGGGATTTTCCACTGTCCCACTGTAAATCTACAGCTGGCTTGCTGGGACCAATCAACACAGACCTGTGCTCTGCTTACTTTGCTACCAGTGACAGCAGAGACAGTCACTGAAGTAGACTTCTTCTTTTCTTCTCTTGTTTTTGTTTTCTCTTGACTGTTTGCTCTTGTCCTTAAATGAGGGTGAACGTTGTTTCTAGTTTTGTTGTTGGGGTTGTTCTGTGCTTGTTTTTATGTCTTCCTTCTCTCTTTTCCTCCTGTCTCCTTCAACAGTTTCCCGAAGTTCCTACAATCTTCCCTTGTCCTCCAGCCTTGCTTCTGATCTCTTTCTCTTCTTCTGTTTCTCTCTGTTTACTCCAACCCCTTTAGAATATTCTCCCGCGAGGATAAAATTGCCCCATTGAGGGCCTATTTACTGCTTACAATTTTATGGTTCAGTTTAGATTTTTGTTATATAATCACAAATCTAGTTCATATGGTTAAAGGTGGCAAATTAATAGTTACTACAGTTGCTCATTTTCTAGGTTGTGTTTTTTTTTCTTTTTCTATTTTTTTTTTTTTTTTTTTTTGTCTTTTTGAGGCAGGGTCTCGCTCTCCAGTTCAGGCTGGCCTTGAGCTCACTTTGTAGCTCAGGCTGGTCTCAAACTTGTAACAATTCTCCTGCCTCAGCCTCCCAAGTGCAGGGATTACAGGTGCCACCACACCCAGGTCAACCCAGGAATTAAACTGGAAAGAAAGAGGAAAATGAGAAAGCACCTAAGCAAGATGCAAACCCAGACTTCTAGCTCACCAAAGACAAATCCAGGGGGCAATGAGATGAAACAATTAGAAAGACACCCACTGGCCTCTCTGAAGTGATAACAACAAAGCAAAGGAACGAGGCTCTAGAAAAATTCAAATCAGAAATAATTTCTCAGATAACTGCAGAGATGGTAACCATAATGAAAGACAGTGACTCTAGATCAGATACAATTAAAAATACAGAAGAGCTTAGCAAAATGATGGAAACCATAAATGCTCAACATAGGAAAGAAATGGACTCCATAAAACAGGTTCAAACAGATATCCAGGAAAATTTAAAATTCCATTGAAAGTATATACAGCAGGAAGAGACAGTGTGAGAACAGAATATCAGATACAGAAGACAGGATTATAATTATCAATTATGAAAAATAAAGCTTTCTTGGAAATAGCAAGGGACCACTAAAAATCAATGCAACAG
>NW_004955412.1:26535655-26536798 GCF_000276665.1 Chinchilla lanigera | reverse complement strand
ACAAAAAAAAAAAAAAAAAGTGAGTCATGTAGAAATCTAATTAGCTATGATCTACACCAAGGCATATAATAGTCAAGATTCAAGAAATTCAACAGAATATTAAAAGCTGAGAGACAGAGAGGGGGGCAGAGAGAGAGAGTGAGAGTGAAAGAGAGAAAGAGAGAGAGAGAGAGAGAGAGAGAGAGAGAGAGAGAGAGAGAAATCATCTATAAGGGAGAGCTAGTCGGAATCACAGCAGACTTCTCTACACAAACCCTAACATCAGGGAAAGCTTAGAGTGAAGTATTTCAATCCCTAAAAGAAAATAACTTCTAGCCCAGCTTGATGTACCCCAGCACTCCAAAATGTTCTGAAGCACATTCTAGAGAGAGAACAAGGACTACCACAGCACGAACCCTAACAGAATGAATCCACCAGGCAAGGTAAGCAATTAATCAGAGGGGAAAAGGGGGAACCAACAACAGGAAAACAACATGAAAAGGATAAATCAGTATGTATCAGTTATAACCATTGAAGTTAATGGACTCAATTCACCAACCAAAAGAAGCAGACTGGCAGAATGGATAAAGAAGCAAGATCAAACAATATGCTACATACAAGAAACACATTTAATTTAAAAAATTCATAGATTGAAAGTCAGCAAATGGAAAACAATACTCTATGTGACAAGAACCCTGAAAAAAGTAGAGGTAGCTATTCTTTTTGCAGACACAGTGGAGTTCAAGCCAAGACTAATTAAGAGAGACAAGGAAGGTCACTACATCCTTGTAAAGGGAACGATCCAAGAAGAAGAGATAACAATCAGATACATATGCACCAAATACCAACACTCCAACTATATAAAATAAATATTAATGGACATAACAATCAAATAAGCACTAATACACTGTACTGGGAGATTTCAATATCCCACTGTCAGAAATGGATAGATCAACTAGACAATAAATCAACAATGAAATACTAGAACTGAACCAAACTTTTGAACAAATGGACTAAGTAGAGGTGTACAGGGTGTTTCACCCTACAACATCAGAATACACATTCTTCTCAGCTACACACGGGATGTTCTCCAAAATAGGACACATACTCGCTCACAGAACATGCTTAAGTAAATGCAAAGGAATTGAAATTAACCCATGCATA
>NW_004955412.1:26523797-26535259 GCF_000276665.1 Chinchilla lanigera | reverse complement strand
CAACCTACAATGTGAGAAAAAAATTTGCCAGCTGTTCCTCAGACAAAGGACTAACATCTAGAAATATAAAGAACTATATAAAAAAATCACATTCCCCAAATTTAAGGACCCAATCCAAAAATTGGTATCTGAAATAAAGAGATACTTCTCAGATGAAGAAGTAGAAATGGCAAATAAATATATGAAAAAATGTTCAATATCATTGCATTTGAGAGGTGCAGATTAAAACAACTCTCAGATTCTATCTCACTCCAGAAAGAATGGCTATTATCAAGAAATCAACCAATAATAACAAATGCTAGTGGGACTGTGGGGAAAATGGAACCCTTCTCCACTGTGGGGAGTGTAAACTGGTGCAACCACTATGAAAGTCAATGTGGAGATTCCTCAAAAAATCAAAACTAGAAGTTCCGTTAAACCCAGCTATTTCCCTTCTTACTGGAAGGATTAAAAGCTTCATACACAGCAATATATGCACCCCTATGTTTATGGCAGCACAGTTTGTAATAACTAAATCTTGGAAACAACCCAAATGTCCATCAGTAGATGAATGGATAAAGAAGATGTGTTTTTTTAAATGCAGTGGACTACTACTCTGCCATAAAAAAGGATAAGTTTGAGACATTTTTAGCTAAATAGATGTACCATACTCTTAAGTGAAGGAAATGGGACACACATGTTTAAATACTCCATTGTTTCTCTGGTATAAGAATCTGAAAGTGTATATAGGATGAAAATGTGTCATAGATGCTGGGAAATGGGAAGAAAATGTCCAGATGAGAAGGGGACTTTGGGGGAGGGGCAAGGAAAAAATTGAAGGAAATAATGGAGACAAAGCATTTGTAGATAAGGAGGGAAAGAGGGGTTCAAGAGGGGAGGGGAGTGGGAAAAAAGAACAAGTAAGATATATCATGTACAGGTACAAATCCTCTGTGGTGAATGTTATCATGCATATCTAAAATGTACCAACAAAATTTTTACTTTTTTTTTTTTTGTTTTTTGGTTTTTCTGTGGTACCGGGAACCGAACTCACGACCTTGCTCTTGCCAGGCAGGCGCTTTGCCGCTGAGCTAAATTCCCAGCCCCCAAATTTTTAAAACATACAAAAAATAACAGCATTCTTTAACTTTATTAACAGAAATATTATTTCACATTAGTCATTCTCAGCCTGAGATTCTTTGGTGTAAATAATTAATGTGGAACAGGTGAGACCTATAAAATATTTCATAATAAATAACATACCTATAAGTATTATTAATAATGATCTATTAACCTGCAGTGAGTCTATAGCAGTCTGCTTTCCTTGGAAAAACATGAACTTTAGTGTATTTACATTATTAAAATCTTAGGGAAAGATAGTTATTCTTTTAAAAATGTAGTTTAAACCCACATGGTTGGGACCAGGGATATAGCTCAGCAGTAGATTGCCTGGCAAGTGCAAGGTCCTGAGTTTGATTCCTGACATCCTCCCCCAAATTAAATGCATATAGTGATGCATGCCTATAATCCCAGTACTCAGGAGGCAGAGGCAGGAGGATTGTTGAGCTTAAGGCCAGCCTGGGCTACATAGCAAGCTCAAGTCCAGCCTGAATTGCATAGCGAGACCCTGTCTCAAAAAGCCAAGGAAAAAAAAGTGGTTCAAGCCGGGTGTGGTGGTGTATGCCTATCATTCCAGCATTCTGGGAGACTGAGGCAGGAGTACTGCAAGTTTGAGCCCAGGCTGGGCAACTCAGAAATTTAGGAAACTCTGTTTCAAAATTTAAAGAAATGAAAAAGCCTGGAGATGTACCTCACTGCTAAAGCCCTGGCTTCAATTCCCAGTACTGCCTCTCCACCTGTCCTCTGCAGTTTAATAGGAAGATCTTTCAAAATATGGGATATATGGGTTGAAAAGGGAATACATAAAAAATAAATTAAAAAGCCGCTTCCATGAATAAAAGTCAGGAGTAATTGCTTTATGTGAAGGGAGAAATGTACCCTCTACTATGCACTCTTATTTTGAGAATTATTTTGTTTCTCAGTGTTGCATTTTATAAGGGGCATTAATAATTCAGAATATTAACAGAGGAGAGCAACAGAATCCTAAAGGTGTCCAAAACCCACAGCAAATGAGCAATGATGAAGAGGAACTGTTTGACTTACCAAAAAAAAAAGATGATATAATGGAATTATAACAAGCAACTTCAAATATCTTGAGACTTATTTAAAAGAGTGAGGAAATTGATTTGTTTTCTGTTACTTAAGAAGTGACACCTGTTATTGGATTAAGGGCCCAGGCCATCATTTTTTTTTTTGTATCAGGAATCGAACTCAGGACTTTGCTCTTGCCAATCAGGTGCTTGTGCCACTGAGCTATATCCCCAGTCTGGGCCCAAGCCATCTTAATGAATTTTATCTGCAAAGATCATGTGCTCAGATTCTGAGTAGAGATGATCAACCCACTACAAGTTCAAGTTGAGCAGAGTTTAGAAATTAATACATTAAACCTTGTACCTCTTTTTTTTTTTTTTTTTTTTTTGAGACAGGGTCTCACTATGCAGATCAGGCTGGCCTTGAACTCACAATGATCTTCCTGCCTCAGCCTCCCAAGTGATGGAATTACAGGTGTGCACCACCACACCCCGTTTAAACCCTGTACCCTTGAAAGCGTGTCTTCATTTTTACTTTCCTGGCTTCTAGCCTGGATCATAGGATGTACTCAGACATTTTCTGGGCTCTGTACATTAATGTTCACAGCAGCGTCATTTGCAATACCCAAGCAGCGGAAACAATCCAGATGTCCACTGAGAGATGAGCGGATAAAGGAAATGAAGTATGGATGATGTCACGGTTTCATCCAGATGACGGCCTCAGATCTCATGTGTTCATAGGTGGAGCTTTGAGGAAGTGACTGGATCTCTGGGGCTTGATGCTCATAAATGGATCAGTCCATTGATGACCTTATAGCTAAATGTGACTTGGTTACGAGAAGCCCGGCTGGCGGAGGTGGGTCACTGAGGGCATGGCCTGGAAGGGTATCTCTCCCTCCCTCCTCCCCTGACCTCTCCTTCTCTGCATCCTGTCTGCCGGGCTATGAGCAATCACCCTCTGCCATGCCCTTCTGTCATGCCGCTCGCCTTGGAGCCAGCTGATTATGGACTGAGACTTCCACCAACTGTGAGCCAAAATAAACTTTTCCTCCTTAGAGCTGGGAGTGTCAGGGGTTGTGTCTCAGAGACAAGAAAGTAAGACAGAAAGGGTAAGTAATTTGCACCAGATCACCAGCTCATAGGTGGAACACAGGGGTTGGAACCAGTTTTCCCAGAGACCAAGGTGTTCGTCATTTCCAGCATCTCACAAGCCTCTCTCAAGCTTGTGCCCCACGCTCTGAAGACCTGGATGAAGCTGGCCTCTAATATAGTGTCCCTGGCCTCCAGCTAAGGAGAATTAGCCTAGACTGATGTAGTACTTTCCTAGGCGCTTGGAAATACTTCACACTTTTTAACTCCTTCAATCTCACAACAGCCTAGAGTGGGTGCTATGGTCATCCTCCTTATGCAGGTGAGGAAATGAGCTACAGGGAGAATAACTCTTCCAATGTCACAGAAGTGGGGATGGTTCCAGGAAGGTAGACACAGGATCCTTAACTATCTACTCTTTTTTTTTTTTCCTCTAGCAAAATATCCTCTGGATAATTCCACCAGAAAGGCAACATGACTAACTCTTATCTCAGGGGACAGCATTCCTCTGTTTCACATCCTCTGGACCGTCAGTTCAGGATACAGGTACTGTACTTTGCCATCGGACAAAAATACTTAGGAGTGGCCAAGAGACACACTTTCCCTGTGCCGTCCTTCTGGCCCTCTGTTCGTTGTCTGTGTTCATGAGTTACAAAACGGCTTGCTGACAGCGTCTATAAACACAGGTTTATGCCCAGTAAGTGTCAGCGAACAGGGACTAAATGTTCATGAAGCCCCAAGGGCCTCATTTCTGCCTCTTGATTTTTCTTTTTCCTTTTAAAATTTTTACTACTACATGTTCACAGTACATAATGACTACATGCATCGTGGGGGAGCTGGCACATGTGCAGCTTTTGACTTCTCCATTATCTCATGTTTTCCCGGGCCTCGAGCTCTCGCACTCAGATTCCTCAGCCCGTTTCCGGCCTCCTCCTGCGTCTTCTGGCGGCAAAGCGTTCCCACAGCGCTCTTCACCTTTAGCCCAAGGCCTAAGCCCTGCATGGGATGTGGGACACTCATGTCTTTCCCACTCAGCGCCCGTCCAGTAGAAAGGCGAGTCCAGAGAGCGGTCAGAGGGTCTCTGAGTGAGTCTGCCGGCGCTCTCCTGCTCCATCGCCTCAGTTTTCCAGGGCGAGCCTACGCTGTCAGGTCCTGCGAGGTGTCCATATTGGTAGTTATGGCATGCACCATCTCGGAGCTCTTGAATATTCATGGGGGAAGCAGAAGGGGCTCTGCTAAGGAGCAGAGAAACAGTAATTCATAAATATTAATAGCAGCAGGCCCACGTGCTCGGAGGAGGCCATGCCTGTTCACGCGAGGATGACGTCCGGGCTCTCGCGCGTGCCAGGCGGGAGGCGCGGGCGCGGGCGCGGGCGCAGGGCCGGGCGCGCGGAGGGCGGTGGAGGCGCGGAGCGGGCGCCGCCGGAGCTGCGGGGAGCGCGCTCGCAGGCTGGCTGGCTCTGCTCGCCGCTGCCGCGGTGCTGCGCTCCGGCAGCTGGTCTGTGGATGGGGGTGTCCGGCTGAGCCCCGGGATCCGCCTCCCTCTGCCAGGACCCGCACAGGTGCCGTCGAGGGGGGGCAGACTTTAGCCTGGACCGGACGCGCGGACCGGGGCGGGGGACCGTGGGGGTGGGGAAGGAGGCCCCGGGACTCGGGACTCCACGGGACGAGCTGGGAGCGCAGTGGCCCGGCCCGCACCGGGACTGGAGGGGAGAGCTCGGAGGCCGTGGCCTTCCTGTCCAGCCGTTCTGGGAACGCAGTTGCGGCGCAGCGCGGGGCCTCGAAGTGGGATGACGGGCACTTGGAGCATCGTCCGAGAACATCGACCCCCCGCCAGGCCTGGAGCGTGTGTGTGTGTGTGTGTGTGTGTGTGTGTGTGTGTGTGCAGATGTGCAAAGGGAGGCGGAATGGTATGGGGTCTTGGGGACAGCGCTGGATGGTGGCAGAGCAGTATGGGCCAGTCCTTCCTTCCAGGACCGTTATCTGGGCTGATTGACGCCCCAGAGTCATCTTTGTCCCCGAGAAGCTGACCTCTGCCGGGCTCGCCCCTCCCTGGGGTGTGCAGCGGTTGCCGAGACCGTGCGTTCCTGCAGTGTCAGAACGGCTGGCCGCGGCGGCAGGCGCGGGGCGCGATTGTTGTACTACGGAGCAGGTCGGCGGAAGGGCGAGCGCGGCGGTGGAGTGGTGCGGGGATGCTCGGTCCTCTGGGCCGGGGCTCTGTTACACAACCGGCTCCGCTTCCCTTCTGCCTTCCCTTCCTTCCTCGCGGGGTGGGGGTCCCCTACAGCGGGGACCCACACTGCACTCCAGCGTCCTGGTCTTTTTGTCCAAAAGGGTACTGGAGTATGCATGTGCGCGCCCCCTGAAACGGGCAGAGTCTGGCTTCCTCCATGCGCCAGCCATTGTGCTGCCTGGAGGAGCCTTTCTTTACCCCGTGGGCGTGGGGGAGAAGGGGATCCGAGGCGGAGGTGAATGGAGCAGCAGCAGGAGAGGGGAAAGGGGGCACAGCGCCGAGAGGGTGGATGATCCATAGGCAATGAAATACACTTTCTGCCAAAATGTGCGGTTGGCACAAACTCTGGCCGGCTGGGCAGCAATGGAAATCTAAGGGTGGGTCAGTGGAGGGAAGATTTTAGGGATGGATCGGGGTGAGGGGCATGGAATTAATGAAGTGTAATGGGAAGAAGGAACGGTGGAATGGAGCTCTTGCCAGGCCCAGGAGGGGAGACGCTGTGAGGTCTGGGCAGCAGAGCAGGGGCTGGCCATTCGGACTGCAGCCCCAAACTGCAGCTAGTGCATCATTACGCTGCAGGGGAGGGCTTCTGTGTTTCCCAGTGGGTCTCTGGTAAGCTCAGAGTCGGTCTTTTCTTTTCTAAATTACATCATCTACTGGGAGACAAAAAGAAAAAAAAAAAAAAAAGAAAAAAGAGGAATAGATTATAGGATACAATCTATAGCCCTGCACTCAGTTCTAGGATAAAGAGAAAAAAGAAGACCCTCCCATGGTTCCTCTTTCTGCCATTTTTCATGTACATGTTTATTTTGGGAAGTATAAAGACGTTAGCTCTTACTTGTATTAACTCTAGCTTTCTTTGTTTTGGGCCCTGAGGATCAAACCCAGGGCCGTGTGGGTGCTAGGCAAGTGCTCTACCACAGAGCTACACCCGCATCCCTTAACCCTACCTTGTAAAGGAGGGCTCAGAGAGCTTGCCAGGATGGAAGAATAGAGGCTTGTTTCAGACATTGTAGTTGGGGATGAAGTCATCCCAGCTAAAAGGGAGCCAGAAAACAAGAGCTGAAGGAAGGTAGCAGGCACCTTGCCAGAGCTGTGGCAAGCCCAACCCAGAGCCCTGTTCTTGAGGGTATGGTAGGCCAGTCAGAGTGCCTGGCTCTTTCTCGTCTGCCACAGCCTGGGATCTTTCTGCAAATGCAGGATTTGGGTTGGGTACTCGGTGACTTCAGATTCTTAGTTTTGGCTTTCAATTTTAGCTTCAGCTCTCAGTGGTCATTCACGCCGCACTTGTCTCCTAAGTAGTGAGGTGATGAAAAGCAATTGGAGCCAGGTGTGGTGGCGCATGCAGTGTATATATTTAAGGCCAGCCTGAACTGCAAAGTGAGACACGGTCCCAAACAACAAAATAAATAAATGAAAACCATCAGGCTATATTATGGATTATTTCAAATAGCCATGTTTCTGGCCTCTCTTTTTTTAGACAGGATCCCAATATGTAATTCAGTCTGGCCTTGAACTCCCTGCGTAGCCCTCCGCTGATCTGGAGCTCAGGACGATTTTATTGTCTGTGTCTCTGGAGTGCTGGAATTGTAACATTTTATTTATTTATTTATTGAGACAAGGTCTTGCTGTGTAGTTCAGGCCGCCTTGAACTTGCTATGTAGTCCAGGCTAGCTTTAAACTTGCAGTGATCTTCCTGCCTCAGCCTTCAAAATGCTAGGATTACAGGCATATACCACCATGCCTGGCTCTGGATCTTGACATTCATTTCTTCTTTTATAATCTAGGTGAATATGTTTTCCTTAGAACCTGTCTAGTCTAAAGATAGGCATTTTCAGCATAACCTTCTGTTGCCAAGATTCAAAGCTCAGTTTTGGGCCAGTGATATAGCTCAGGACCTGTCTGGCAAGCACAAGGTCCTGAGTTCGATTTCAGGTACCAAGAAAAAAATTTAAAAAATGAGTTCAGTGTTACTCTGCTGACTGGATTGGCCCTTGTCACTGGTTAAAGGTATCCAGTAGTGGCAAACCTATGGCACGGGCACCACAGTGGGTACGCAGGTCCCTCTCTGTTGGCAGGCGAGCCAAGTCACTCCAGCAGCCGAGCATCAGATGTGTTTTCTAGACTGCTTTCTTTTCTTTTCTTTTTCTTTCAGATGTGTTTTCTAAATTAAAACCTCAGTGTTCAGGTTGAATGACAGTACTGGCACTTTGTGATAGTAAGTGGGCTTTGCGTTGCAGTTTGGGTACTCGGTCTCTGAAAGGTTTGCTATCACTGTGTTAGACCATGTTAGACCACATCATTTCTTTCTTTTTTTCCTTTCTTTCTTCTTTTTTTTCTTTTCTTTTTTTGTTTTTTTTTGAGACAGGGTCTCACTGTGCAGTTCAGGCTGGCCTTGAGCTCACTTTGTAGCCCAGGCTGGTCTCCAACTCACAAAGATCCTCCAGCTTCAGCCTCCCGAGTGCTGGGATTACAGGCATGTGCCGCCACACCTGGCAGACCATGCCATATCAAGTCAGTACCACCACTAGCATCACCTTCTCATTGCAGCTCCTCTGTCACTGTTGGAGAGGAATGCACATTTAAAGGAGGTGCAAATGCCTGCAACTCTAGTTGATGAGCTTACATATCTCTCTGGAATAGGACGAGTGACCTAGGAAACTTTGACCAAATGAATTGGTTAAAAAAAAAAGGACTTAGTTAAAATGCTCAAATTCTTTCAGTAATACTTCTTTCATCTGATCATCATTTTGAAGCATCACACATAGACTACCATGGCAAGGATTTTGTTTTCTTGGAAAACTCTCAAGTCACACTTCTATGTAAATACGTTACTCCAATTTTCCTAGCAATGCCAACATTTGTTGGACATTTTCTGTAATCCACATATTGTGCTAGCACTTCAAAAATAAACTCATTGAAACAAAACAACCTTCAAGGTCAGTGCCAATTTAAGCCCCATTTATAGATGAGGACATTGAAGCATAAGCAAGGAGATAATTTGCTCAAAGTCTCACAGCTAGGAGCTGTAGGGCCAGAACAGAAACCTGGAATCTGGGCTTGTAGTCATCAATTTTTTTTTTTTTTTTTGTCTTTTTGAGACAGAGCATTTGAGCTCACTTTATAGCCCAGACTGGTCTTGAACTCACAACGATCCTCCCGCCTCAGCCTCCTAGTGCTGGACATAGTCATCAATTAACAATTCCTCTGGTGCTCAAACCTTCCCTACTTTCTGTTATACCTTGAGACCTTTCCTAAACTCTCACCTTTTTGGTGCTCAGGGACAATTACAACTCCTACAATATTTCCCCACCTGTCCCCTGCTTCCTACTCTATTTCTGTGCTATGAACCCCTTTGGTGGTGCAGAAATCTATGGGATTCTTCTCTGAATAATGTTTTTCAAAAATCCATAAAACAAAATATTTAGGTTTATAAAGGAAGCCAACTTCATTGAAATGTAGGTATAGTCAAAGAGCCTGAGAAGGTTCATGGACCGTGAATGAATTGTTTTAGAGCTGTGTCATGCTGTGCGGTTGCTGCTACCCATGTGTGGCTGCTGGGTACTTGAAAGCAGACTAGTCCAAAGAGAGGGACTGTAAATGTAAAATGCACGTTGCATTTTTTCTTTCTTTTTTTTTTGTTTGTTTTTCATTTTTGGATTTTTTTGAGACAGGGTCTTGCTATGTAGTTCAGGCTACGTAGCCCAGGCTGGCCTCGAACTCGCAACCATCCTCCTGCCTCAGCCTCCTGAGTGCTGGGATTACAGGCATGCACATTGGATTTTAAAGGACCCAGTATAAAAATGTAAATGTTCTCAGCTGGTTGTGGTTGCACACATCTGTCATCCCAGCACTTTGAGAGGGTGAGGTAGGAGGATGGCAGTTTGAGTCAGGCCTGGGAAGTTTAATGAGACGTAGGCTGGGATTATAGTTCAGTGTGAAGGCCCTGAGTTCAATCCCTACTACTGTTGAAAAAAAAAAAGATAAAAAAAGAAATATGTAAATTATCACATTAATATTTTAAAAATGGATTATGTATTAAATTGTAATAATATTTTGGGTATGTTGGATTAAGTAAACATTATGAAGATGTATTGCTACAATTAAAATTATTGAGGTAAACTTTTTTATTTATTTATTTTTTTATTGAGGTTAACTTGTAAAGGAGTTAATTCTATGTGAACATCTTCATTATAAGAAAGGAGGAAATTAGGACTCCCCACTAAGCCAACCATCAGCAGGTCTGTTGGGTGTTTTTTTTTTTTTTTTTTGGCAGTGATAGGGATTAAATTTAGGGCCTCACCCGTGCTGGGAAATCACTCTGCCACTAGGCTACCCCCCAGCCTGGTCTGTCGGCTTTCAGAGCTGGGTTCTTTCCAGTGAATGGTACTGCTTTTGTATGGTTCTGTATTCCACGGTCCTTCCTATTGCCTTTGCAAACTGAATGCTCAGAATCTGTTCTGATGCAATAGTAACTGACTTTATCCCAGCAAAAGCCCAGTGAGGACAGTCTAACCAGCCCTCATCTCCTGTGCCCTCCTCCTGGCTTAGGGTTTATTGTTTTGTTCTGTTTTTGGCTTTTCTCTGGTACTGGGAACCGAACTCACGACCTTGCGCTTGCCAGGCAGGCACTTTGCCACTGAGCTAAATCCCCAGTCCCTGGCTTAGGGTTTAGATCAGTGATGGTGAACCTTTTAGAACTTTCTCTGATACAAACAGCCAGTGTGTCACAGGTTGGCCATCACTAGTTTAGATTTTGCAGATAGAGATGAGGACTAGGCACTGCTAGGGCAAACCCTGGGCTTTTGGTGTTTGTTTCATTCTCCTCGGGATGTGTTTCCAATGTAAGCACCTAACTGGATCAGCAATGTACAAACCAGGAGAGAAAAACTGGGCTGTCTTTTGGTGTCCTGGGGAAGGAAGTTAGGAGAAGGGCGTGACAGGCAGTAATGCCTGTGGGAAACTGTATGTGGGGGACAGAGAATCAGTTTTCAGTAAGCACACATCGATTGATTGCCTAGCTGCCACACAGTCTGTGCTAGGAGGCAGGGAGAATATCCAGAGGACGTCTGTGCCCTTAAGGAATTCCAATTAAAATTGGGCAGGGACCTCGCTCTAGGTAGAGTGGCTAAGTCACAGCTGCAGGCAGTGTAGGGAGAGACCCACCAGGGCTGGAGGTCTGGAGTTGCTGGGAAGTAGAGGCGAGGCATGAGTGTGTGGGGTCCTGGGGTGCAGAGCCCACGATGGGCGCGGAGCTGGCTGGGAGCAAGTGTGGGGCTGCGCCTGTTTCTTACAGGATCCTAGGATAATAGATAACTTAGTGTGTTACTCTGCTCTTGGGCATGTGCTGTGTGTCTGGGTAAGATTTAGTACCTGTTGAAAGTGTTTTGTGTGTATATGCATGGTACTAGCAGTTAAACTCAAAGCCTTCTCATTGAGCTGTATCCCTGGTGCTTTTTTAGTTTTTATTTTGAGACAGGGCTTTGATAAGTCGCTAAATTGCCTAGGCTGGGCTAGAGTTTTTAACCCTCCTGTCTCAGCTTCCCAGAATACTAGGATTACAGGCTATCTTTTTTTTTTTTTTTTTTTTAAATGGGTTCTATTATCTAGGCTGGCCCAGAGCTCCTAGGCTGAAGGAATTTTCCTGCTTTAGCCTCCCAAGTGGCTAGGACTATAGTAGGCACATGCCATTGTGTCCAGCATCTGGTAGAAAAATCTCTATTAATGTTTTACTAGTTTCTATTATTTATTAATGAGAGGAGTCCTTATTTATTAATGGAGTGTAGCTCAGTGGTGGAGTTCTTGCCTAGAATGTGTGAAGTCCTGTGTTCAATTCTTAACACTGCCAAAAATAAATAAATAAGTAAAAATAGCCAGGCATAGTTGCATACACCTATATTCCCAGTACTTAAGCTGGGCATGGTGGTGCCCATGGTGTAATCCCAGTGCCTTGGAGGCTAAGGCAGGAGAATTGCCAGGAGTTTGAGGCCAGGCTGGGCTACATAGTGAGT